>NC_092086.1:52678001-53010501 GCF_045679555.1 Salvelinus alpinus | reverse complement strand
AAAAAAACGAAAGGTTTGGGTCAAATCCAATGCAACACAACACAGAGTGAAACCCTCTGTATTTTCAAGTATTGTGGTGGCAGCATCATGTTGTGGGTATGCTTGTCATCGGCAGGGATTGGGAAGTTTGTCGGGATCAAAATCAATATGAAATGAGCGGAGCCCAGGTAAAGAGTTGAAGGAAAACCCACCTCAGTCTTCTGAAAACCTAACCCTGGGATAGAGTTTTATTTTTCAGCGAGACATTTACACACATTTGTATGCCAAAGAAACACCAGAATGGCTTTCCCAATAGTTGGTCTAGTCTCAGTCCCGACTTAAATTTGCTTGATGCTGTCCATCAATGATTCCCAACCAGATTTACTGAGCTTGAGCAATTTTGACAAAAACAATGGGCATGTGTTGCCCTAGGAGTTGTGCAAAGTTGGTAGAATATTATTCAAAATGATTCACAGTTGTGATGGCTGCTAAAAAATGCTTCCACCAAGTATTAACTCTTGGGAGTGAAGACGTACGCAATCCAGGCATCTATGTGTTTTCGTTCGTTTTTTTATTTATTCGGAAAATGATCTCTAACTTTTTTTCACTTTTTCAAATTGGAGTAAGTTATGTAGCTCTGTAGGGGAACAAATGTAATTGAATCCCTTTCTATAAAGAAAAATATATATAAACGCAACATGTAAAGTGGTGTTCCCAAGTTTCATTAGCTGAAATAAAAGGTCACAGAATTTTTCCATACGCACAAAAAGCTTATTTCTCTCAAATGTTGCACAAATGTGTTTACATCCCTGTTAGTGAGCATTTCTCCTTTGCCAAAATAATCCATCCATCCAAATAATCCATGACAGGTGTGGCATATCAAGAAGCGGATTAAACGGCATGACCATTACACAGGTGCACCTTGTGCAGTTTTGTCACACAACACAATACCACAGATATCTCAAGTTTTGAGGGAGAGTGCAATTGGCATGCTGACTGCAGGAATGTCCACCAGAGCTGTTGCCAAATAATTGAATGTTAACCTCTCTACATAAGTAATTTTAGAGAATTTATTAGTATGTCCAACTAGCA
Source organism: Salvelinus alpinus (assembly GCF_045679555.1). Lineage (NCBI taxonomy): Eukaryota > Metazoa > Chordata > Actinopteri > Salmoniformes > Salmonidae > Salvelinus > Salvelinus alpinus. The sequence goes on along the minus strand of NC_092086.1, from coordinate 53,009,430 downwards.
TCACAGCCTCAGACAGCGTGTAACCACGCCAGCCCAGGACCTCCGCTTCCGGCTTCTTCACCTGTGGGATCGTATGAGACCAGCCACCCGGACAGCTGATGAAATTGAGGAGTATTTCAGTCTGTAATAAAGCCCTTTTGTGGGGAAAAGTCATCTGATTGGCTGGGCCTGGCTCCCAAGTGGGTGTGGCTATGCGCTCCCAGGCCCACCCATGATTGCGCCCCTGCCTAGTCATGTGAAATCCATAGATTAGGGCCAAATGTATTTATTTAAATTGACTGATTTCCTTAAATGAACTGTAACTCATGGTTGAAATTGTTGCATTTATATTTTTTGTTCGGTATAGATTACATTTTAAGGCCGCAAAATGTAAAGACTGTGCCAGGGGTGTGTAGACTTCAACTAGGCACTGTATATGGTCTACGTTCTGCTGTTAAAGACTAGCAGCTAATAAACAACTAGTTTGAATGTGGTTTGAATGCACTCTCGTGACAGATATTATTCATTGCTATGATCATTCATCATTGGCAATAGCCTCCTAATAAGACACTAATGTTGGAGCTCATTTGCTCATTGTCATCATGGAGATTGTACCGTTGTGGATAGTGATTGGTCGCTATGGCTACCTAGTGGACCGCGATGAGCTGCAATAATGCCTGAGTGAGCCCTGATTGGTCACGGAGGCTCCTAGGAGGACTCTTGATTGGCTGGTAAGCCATGGTTGCTAACATGGCTGTGTGTTCTCAAGAGCTCTTTAATGGAGCAGTTTATTGTGTATTTCTCCTGCCTCTCTCTCTCTCTCCTCCTCGGTGACAAGCACAACTCCATTAATTATTGCTGGCACTACTCCCAGTGTGTGTGTGTGTGTGTGTGTGTGTGTGTGTGTGTGTGTGTGTGTGTGTGTGTGTGTGTGTGTGTGTGTGTGTGTGTGTGTGCTTGCTTGCTTGCTTGCTTGCTTGCTATGAAGCAGAAAGCAGGCCGTGGGCCAACTCAACCTATTCTCCACAGCAGGTTGCCTCTCACACGGGGCGATGCTATTATAGAGGCTTTCTAGGGAGAGGCCCACCACAGGCGGTAACATCATCTGCTTTATCACCATGTGCTTCTCTCTCTCTCATATTCCCATTCACTCTTTCATCCTAATTCTCTTTTGATCCATTTGAATCTCTCTCTCTCTCGGCACAACATGCAGTTACATCAAAGTGTGGTAATTATTCAAGTGAACTGTGCTACACGTTACCTACCCAATGACCAACTGTGGTTCCACTGAATCTTTCATACGGTCAACTTGTTGCAATGTGTCGTTGTCACTTGTTTCCGCCACGTCTTAATCGGTGATTAGGCTAAGTAATAGCATAGTTGTATGTCTTTTTAAGATCACCCCGCCCTTTAGATTAAACTAACCTAATCTCCCGCTCCCCTTTCTCTCTCTCTCTCTCTCTCTCTCTCTCTCTCTCTCTCTCTCTCTCTCTCTCTCTCTGCAGCCATAGAGACCCAGAGCACCAGCTCGGAGGAGATAGTCCCCAGTCCCCCCTCGCCGCCCCCTCCCCCGCGAATCTACAAACCCTGCTTCGTTTGTGCGGACAAGTCCTCGGGATACCACTACGGAGTCAGCGCCTGCGAGGGCTGCAAGGTGAGACACTTGTGGCCATGCTTTCCCCCCCCCCCCCTCTCCATCTCACATTGTGTTTCTCTCTCTCTCTTCGCCTCTCTCTCTTTTGCTCGCTCGTTCTTACTCTCCCCTCGCCTCCATCGCCCTCTCTCTCGCTTTGTCGCCCAAGGACTTGGGAAGCCTGAACTCTCAGGCCAGTGAATGACTTTTAAATATCAGTCAAGTGCTGCGGCGAGAGTTAAAGAAGTACCAGAGTTCTACACCATAACTGTGTCGACTGACTACTCCGGCTACAAAACGTATTGCCTGGAAAAGCCTCCCGCTACCAGATTGAGCTCCAGCATGCTATCTAAAGTATCCTCAATAGTTGAAGGTTGCCAGCATCTGAATGTATAGTGGCCCTCCACTGGGACTGCGGTGAAGCACAGGTTAGTGCTAGCCTAACTAGCGCGACTACACAGTCCCCCTCCCATAGGTGTAGCATGTGTGCGTGTTTGATGGTTAGGTAGGGCTCACTGTCATGAAACACACACACACACACACACACACACACACACACACACACACACACACACACACACACACACACACACACACACACACACACACACACACACACACACACACACATACATACATACATACATACATACAGTCCTCTCCTGCTCCCACGCAAACCCTTCTTCCATCTCTCCTGGAAGAAATCTTCATTAAATGGGTGTGGTTTTTTGTTCCCTATTTTTTGTTTCCTGGTTGTTTCTCTTTTTTTGGGTCCCTTGAGGACGTGTGTATCTGGTCTACTTTTCTTTTCTTTTAGCTGGAGGCTTTTCTTTTCTTTTTTTTTTGCAAATTGGAACACTCATTCCCCACACACACACACACACACTCATCCCCCATCCCCAGATTTAGGGAAATGGCTGTCTGCAAATGTGCAGTTGTTTGGGCTTTAGCCTAGTTGTCATCCTTAATAACAGAGCTGTCAAAACAGCAGAGGAATATAGACACACGCTCATGCACTCCGTAATCAACATGCACATCCAGAATAATCTATTGATGTACACAGGCATTCAGTCTTGATGAGCATGTGCACACACACACACACACACACACACACACACACACACACACACACACACACACACACACACACACACACGTAGTGTGGTAATATTGATCATATATGTGTATATCAAATCAAGTTTATTTTACATAGCCCTTCGTACATCAGCTAATATCTCGAAGTGCTGTACAGAAACCCAGCCTAAATATACAGTTGGGTCTGAAATTATTGACACCTTTTGATAAAGGTGAGCAATAATGACTTGATAAAATAAATGATTAAAATACTGAGCTATATTCTATGTTTATTTTTTATATTTTTTAAATCACCTTTATTTAACCAGGTAGGCCAGTTGAGAACAAGTTCTCATTTACAACTGCAACCTGGCCAAGATGAAGCCAAGCAGTGCGACAAAAACAACAACACAGAGTTACACATGGGATAAACAAACATACAGTCAATAACACAATAGAAAAATCTACATACAGTGTGTGCAAATGTAGTAAGATTAGGGAGGTAAGGCAATAAATAGGCCGTAGTGGCGAAATAATTACAATGTAGCATTAACACTGGAGTGATAGATGTGCAGATGTTGATGTGCAAGTGGAGATACTGGGGTGCAAACAGCAAAAATAAATAACAGTATGGGGATGAGGTAGTTGGGTGGACTGTTTACAGATGGGCTGTGTACAGGTGCAGTGATCGGTAAAGCTGCTCTGACAGCTGATGCTTAAAGTTAGTGAGGGAGATATGAGTCTCCAGCTTCTGTGATTTTTGCAATTCGTTCCAGTCATTGTCAGCAGAGAACTGTAAGGAAAGGTGGCCAATCGAGTTGACTTTGGGGATGACCAGTGAAATATACCTGCTGGAGCGCGTGCTACGGGTGGGTGTTGCTATGCTTTGTGTCATTTTGGAGTCACTTATATTATAAATAAGAATAGAATGTTTCTAAACACTTCTACATGAATATGGATGCTTCGCGGATAATGAATTGTGAATAATGATGAGTGAGAAAGTTACAGAGGGTCAAAGATCATACCCCCAGGACATGCCAATAACCGGGGAGGTTAGCATGTATAAAGGCCACTCCAAAATGACACCACATTATTTACCATTCATTTCTTTTGGGCGCAAACTAATCTGAAACGCTACCAAAGCAAACTGCAAATGCATCCAACATGCATGAACAAAACAGACCCTCTAGGCCTATGGGCCAACCTAAAAGAGAGAAGCGTTTTCAGAAAACCTTTTCCCACGGGCAGGATTAGAGACCTTCGTTCCATTTATACCAGAGACCGGGCCGCATTCCTGAGACGGCACAAAGGAAACCCTTGCATACGGTGTCATCAGAGTTCATTCTGAACAACTACACATAACCACGGAGATCATACATCCATATAGATGGCATCAGAGTTCACCTCAGGGAAGAAGCTTTCAGTACAGATACCAAACATGGCTTCAGTGGTATTATTCTCTCACACATTCCAATAGTCAGTCTGCTAGATACTGTGTGAGAGAGACTGAGATTTTGGCCCCTCAACAGGGGGAAGGGCTGACTAGCCCTTGAGTATTTTCCTTGTGTTCCTGGGCCATTTGCCATGCAGACCCAGAGGTGACAGAGAGCACATAGATTAGGGCCGAGGATTTAGCCATGTTACATACACACGGCATACTGTGACCCCTGTGCATATACACAAGTAATCTGTTTCGTACTCACACACACACACATATATGCACATACACATACACTCCCAGGCTGTTACCGGGGGCTAGGATTAGTTGTGCAGCTAAAGAGGCTTACAGGATGGGGAAGGCAGGACATGGTGTGGAGTGAAGTGGTGCATGGGTGATGACCCCCCCCCCTCCCCCCCCCCCTCCTCACGGTAGAGGGTCACCGTACCGTGAGTAGATCCTCCTGTCCCAGGTCGCACCAGGGTCAATCGCAGGCGCCCAGGGGTCGGCCGGTGGCCAGGAAGAGATCAGGGGTCGGCCGTTGGCCAGGAAGAGATCAAGGATCCCATATCAGATATAGGCCCACAGAGTCCTGTCAGGCTGTTCTCTCTCTCTCTCCTCTCCTCTGTCTCATCCTCTCTTACTGCATCTCTTTTTCTCTCTGTTTCCATCTCTGTCTGATAATCTCTCTATTTTCATCTTTCTTTTGCTGTTGATCTACCTGCACACTTCTCCCATGTCTCTCTTCATTCTGTTGCTCTCTCTCTCTCTCTCCGGGTCATCCACTCTTTATTGATAGACCCTTAACCCATTGGTTCCACAGGGCATTCATTCTGCCTGGCTGAAACCTGTGGGTGTGTTTTTCAGGTGTTTGTGTTCCCGACCATCTGTATGTGTACTTTTAACCCTCACCAAACCTAGACCTTCCATCTTCTCCTCTGTTTGTAAATTCAGAGCGTTGTCGGACTGTCCGTTCGTAAATTTTATTGTTTTGCTCTCGGAGCGTTCAGAGCGCACACTGGACGCTCTGGCCGAGGAGTAGGGTTGATCCGAGCGTTTTGACCTCACAACGGCAGTCAAGCGCCCAAGCTAACTGGCTAACTTTGGATAGGTTGCTAGCTACTTCAAGACACAAATGAGAGAACACCTCACTCTGACCATTTTTCTCGCCCTAGTAGAGCTGGTTAGGCTGTTTTCATGTTATCCAGAGCGTGTTGAGTGTTCGTAAATTCATCAGTTATTATGCGCTCTGGCACACTCGGACGAGAGTGCTCTGAAATCGGAGTAGATAGCCATAATTAACAATGTCCATTAAGAACGCCCAACGACTATACCACTTAGCTAATAATCAAGTCAATTAAACGTTGGGTAGTTAGATAGCGAATAGTTCATATACTAGCTAGTTACTAACGTTAGGTAGCTGGCTAACATACCGGTACTTACTGCTGTAATGCAGGATAGCGTAGCTAGCAAATTGTCAGCCAACATAACGTGTAGCGTAACTTATTTGAAAAGTCATTACTTTATTACATTGCTCAACATTTTCATAATTAGTTAAATCAATGAATTTGTATCCGCTCTCGTCGGACTTCGGCAGCATATTTTCCGCCATTTCTTCAAATCTGAAAACCTTGTGAAGCCACGCCCGTTTTCTGAAGAGTTGCATTATGGGCCCTGAAAGCACAGAAATGGTGTCCGCTGCTTGTACACGGCGTATTTTGGCGAATGTAGTACGACATCCGGGAACTTTTGGCATACTAACTATATCTATACTATGACCAATAAGCATACTACATACTCAATTAGTGCGGTTAGTATGAGTATCCGAACACAGCTCTAGTCCCCTTTACTAACATTAGCACTTCTCTCCTGTAAAGCGCTAAACCCCCCTCTCTTTTATATTGCTGTAGTTCCAGTATTGTTAGCTCTAGCTCATGTAGTTTAGCCACAGTGTATTGTTTTAGTTCCAGAGCTGTAAGGTCTAGCTCCTGTAGTTGTTTAGCTATGCTTGTAGTCCCAGTGCTCTAGGCCGGTCTTCGACCACGGCACCAGCCCTCTGCTGCCAGAACATTCTTCACACCTTGTAATTACTGAGCTTCAGTCCAGGGGATTTCAGGCCACTAACAGCTGTAGCTGTCAAAAAGGCAAGCGAGAGGAAACGGACTGTTTTGGACATACTATTTAGTAGGTGCATGTGCATTTGTGTGTGCGTAGGACACCGCTCAACAGAGGTCCATATGTATCATAGGGACTCCCATGTGCACAGAAGCGCTCTCCACTCTTCCCCCCCTTCTCCTCGTTCTCCTTTCACATCTTCAAATGCACCCTCAGTGGCTTGGCGGCTAGGAGCCATCAAAGGTCTTCCGAGTGGCGCAGCGGTCTAAGGCACTGCGTCGCAGCGCTAGAGGCGTCACTACAGAACCTGGTTCGATCCTGGGCTGTATCATAACCCGGCCGCGATCGGGAGTCCCATAGGGCGGCTCACAATTGGCCCAGCGTCGTCTGGGTTACGGGAGGGTAGGCCGTCATTGTAAATAAGAATTTGTTCTGAACTGACTTGCCTAGTTAAATGAATACATCAAATAATAAAAGGTCATTAAGAGGGCTTTTCCACTGCAGGGCCGTGCCGTGAATATCGCGGTTCCTATTTGATTTCCATTTTCCCATGGCCCACTTGATTCCTGAAACCAAGCGGGATATTCAGCCTCGTTTGACATCTGGTACTGACGTCGAACCAAGTAGGCTGGTGGGTGGGGTTACAAATGCCTGTACTCAAAGATTGGTCTCACACAATGATGTCACAGTGTGTGTGTCGCGCATGTTGTTAATACTCGCGCACGAGCCAATGGTTCCATATTTAAAAGAGAAGGAAAATCTGACTACAAACGGTACAGCTACACTAACGAATACCTCTAAAGCGAAAAAAAAGATTTTGCGCATCTGGTAGGAGCCTTTCGACGCATAAGCTGGTCTTTCAACCGGCTGAAACGATCCTCTCTTCGCATGATGATACGTCGCGCATTTCTCAGGCTCTTTTCCGCCGTCTCCTCTATTCTGTTCACTCTCCATTGCTGCCCGCAAACAAAAAGTAAAAGGATGGCACAAAATAGCCATGCTAACGCCTCCAGTACGCATCACAACAATGTCACTGTCGAATTGCGTCATCGGTCGTGCTCCTAGAATCGTCACTAGCCGTTCCCCCCCCCCCCCCCCCGCCAATGAAACCGAGTCCTGTTTCCAGTTCCACTGCAAATGGAAAACAACCAAGAACGAACAAGGCTAGTTCGTGCCGGTTCTGCCACGGCCCATCGCGTCTTGGTTCCTCTAGCGAAATTGAGCCATTAAGAGACCACCTTGTCTGAGGTATCCTTCCCATCTGACCTCAAACCCAGGACCTCTCTAGGAAGAGAGAGCAGAGGAGCGTCAATAAGGCATCAACTACCCAGCAGAGTGCCACGTAGAAGTTAGAGCCCTCCTCCCAGCCCATAGCAGAATCGGAGAGAAAGAGTTCCTACCTGTGACTGCATCCCAAGTCACACCCTATTGAGGTGCCTTTTGGGACGTACACTTCGACGCCACAATAAAACCACAGCCCTGGACTGCATGAAGAGTGGTAGGGGAGTTACACGACCATGGTGTTTGCAGCGGTGCGAAGTCACCTAGCTCACCTCTTTCCGCCATGATTATTTCATGCCGGCTGTGATATTGTAATGCATATTTGAGCGATTGAGAGGGTATCACTCTCACACTCTCTTTCTAGGGAGTGTAGGCTGGGCTTTCTAGATCAGTTCCTAGAAATCTGTAGCTCGAGGAGAAGGGTCTCGCTCTACTTGTGTTGGATGCTGATTGGTCTGTGTTGGATGCTGATTGGCCTGTGTTGGATGCTGATTGGTCTGTGTTGGATGCTGATTGGTCTGTGTTGGATGCTGATTGGTCTGTGTTGGATGCTGATTGGTCTGTGTTGGATGCTGATTGGCCTGTGTTGGATGCTGATTGGTCTGTGTTGGATGCTGATTGGTCTGTGTTGGATGCTGATTGGCCTGTGTTGGATGCTGATTGGCCTGTGTTGGATGCTCATTGGCCTGTGTTGGATGCTCATTGGCCTGTGTTGGATGCTCATTGGCCTGTGTTTGATGCTGATTGGCCTGTGTTTGATGCTGATTGGCCTGTGTTTGATGCTGATTGGCCTGTGTTTGATGCTGATTGGCCTGTGTTGGATGCTGATTGACCTGTGTTGGATGCTGATTGGCCTGTGTAAGGCAGCATAATCCCACGAAGCATCACACACACCACTAGAACAACAATGGACTTTACTATTTTAGTTAGTGCTTACTGCTAGTTTTCCATGGATTCCAAGTTTACCTAATACTAATGCCTGCTGTTATGAAGAATTTGCTGTTTGAATCAGTGGGAGTCTATAAATATGATAGCACGGAGACTTACCCAGTAAAAGGGCTTAATATTTTTCATGGTTGTGCCACTGCCATGCCAAGCAGTGCCACTGCCAAACTGGGCACAGGAATCTCCTCTGGCATGTGGAGAGGGCATCACCCACCACATTGGCAGTGCCCCTGTCGTAACATGACTGACTACCTTCTGCTGGGAGGGTAGGCTTACATACAGTATATCAGCGGGGCTAGATTCACGCCCCATCATGTCCACACTGACTCCATCACCGGCTGCATTCAGTTACATTTCTCTACCTTTACAAACCCCATAAGCTGAGGAAACCAGGGCCATTTGGCACAAAATGGACGACGTCAGATGTGCTATGTTTGCTAATGTATGGTAGGTTTCAAGTCATCCATGTTGGCTCCACTGATCCTGATTAAGGGCGACAGACTTGGGGGAGGCTTAACGGGTCACCTGACCTTCACACAGGGCGCAAAGCAGAGGAGTGGTTGGCCTGGCCTGTGCACTCTGTCACAACAGACACCAGCTCTGGTCTGCCGACATTAGGGGCTGTCGCCACTTAATCTCGCCCACAATAGTGTGTGTGTGTGATGGAGCGGATTAGTGATATTGCTGGGAAAAGTTTAACACCAGAGGGGCACACAAATTGTCGCCACAAGCATTACTCTTAGTTGCCGCAGGGCATCGTTCTTTTTTTCCCCCTCCAGTTCATTATTCTGTGCATCTGGCTGTACATCTGTTCGTTTGCTCTCCGTCTCTCTTTACAGCCTGTTTATTCATCCCTTTCTATCTGTCTGTATTTGCCCTCTGTTTACGTTTTGATATTTTGGATTGTTTGCTTGCCTGTCTACTCCTCTTCGCTCTGTCTATCTGTCTGTCCTTTTTAGCTGTGCTTTTGTTCTTTACCTGTCTTTTGAAATATTCATCGGTCTTTCTGTAAAATCTCTCGTCCTATTTCACATATCAGCACACATGCACTGAGTGTACAAAATATTAGGAACACCTGCTCTTTCCATGACCTAGACTGACCAGTTGAAGCCCGGGCTATGATCCCTTATTGGTGTCACTTGTTAAATCCACGTCAATCAGTGTAGATGAAGTGGAGGAGACGGGTTAAAGAAGGATTTTTAATCCTCGAGACAATTGAGACATGGATTGTGTATGTGTGCCATTCAGAGGGTGAATGGGCAAGACAACAGATTTATAAGTGCCTTTTGAACAGGGTACGGTAGTAGGTGCCACCGGTTTGTGTCAAGAACTGCAACGCTGCTGGGTTTTTCATGCTCAACAGTTTCCTGTGTGTATCAAGAATGGTCCACCACCCAAAGGACAACCAGCCAACTTGACACAACAGTGGGAAGCATTGGAGTCAACATGGGCCAGCATCCCGGTGGAACGCTTTCGACACCTTGTTGAGTCCACGCCCCGACGAGTTGAGGCTGTTCTGAGGGCCGAACGGGGTGCAACTCAATATTAGGAAGGTGTTCCTAATGTTTGGCACACTCAGTGTGTTTCTGTCCAGCACCCTCTACCGCTCTCTGTATGCCATCACTCACTCATCTCGTCGCGATGACTGGTTCATAGGTCAGCAGCAAAGGCTCTCCACGTCTGTTAGTCTCTGTGTGAATGTATCTGTATGAGTTACTCCAACACACAAACACTGTTACATCTGCACCGTTCATTGTCATTGTTCTGATCAGTGAACTTGATCAAGATATTCACAAGATGACACTGAAACGTACATTGTGTTTAACAAACATGCATTGTATTTGCAAGGCATCTGCCACACACACACACACATACATACACACACACACACACACACACACACACACACACACCACACACACACACACACACACACACAAACACTTCAACACAATAGGTAGAAAGCTTCCCACACTACTTTCCTGTCAGTCTCTTGCGGTCATCGTCTCTATGGACGAGGACGGCACTATCTGGGGCTTCATCTGAAGAGGAATGGGAGTTAGTATGATGCCCCCCCCAATGCCACCAGGCCCTGCCTGCCCATAAGCCCCTTAAGGGATTAACCAATGGGAGCTCATTGGTGCTTAAGACTAGTGAGTTAATGCCCACCCGGTGTGGCACAACTAACCTAGCCCCTGGCCAAGCTAGGCCCACACAGCCGCATAGATGCACAGACACTCACATACACATGTGCGCACACACACACACAGTTAATGGTCCCACGGGGCCCCGTTGGTAGAGCATGGCAGTTGCAACGCCAGGGTTGTGGGTTCGATTCCCACATGGGACCAGTACAACAAAAAGAAGGTAAGAAAATGTATGTACAAGTCGCTCTGAATAAAACCATCTGTTAAATGACTAAAATGTCCGCTGTTAATGCCTAACAAACTTTGTCTTTCCCACACACTGTTTTCCACATCAAATTGCTCTATTGGCATCAAAAGTGTCCACACGGTGCCAAAGCTAGCACATTTCCCTCAGCTTAGTGGGTTGTAAAAGTCGTGTCCTAAAATATGTTAACAGCCTCGTTTGAAAATGCCCAAATAGCAGAGTGTGATCGGGCATGATTCAGAGTAGAGCGTAGCACGTGTGGTGGTGGTGGTGCCACTGTTAGTCACTGTGGAGAAACACGTGCTCTCTCTGACAGACACACACAGAAAGGGAAGTTGAACACTGTCTGGGCACTGTTTTTAAGGAAGTCGATGTGTCATATTGATTCATTGGGGGTTGTGTAATTGTGTGTGTGTGTGAAGACAGCGTGTTACATATTAGGGCCGTTCTGTGTCTATTGCGATTCGATACTGTGATTTTTGACGTTCCAAACATAGTTGCTCGTCGTATGTCTGCTGCAGAGGGACGAGAGAACATGAGAAAACGAGCGATCAGTATTGGAAATAAAAGGTCTGGAAAACAAATAGGATATTTCGTCAAAAATGGATCGCCTGTTCTAGTTTTACTATCTCAATGATACCACTGCTATCGAAAATGACCTTTTATCTGCCCAACCCACTCTCTCTTCTTCCTATTCGTTCTCTCTCTAGTTCTCTCTCTTTTTCACTTCTCTTTCACACAATGATGCTACGTTGACATCAAAGCATGCCATTCATATTTGTATAATGCCAAAGCAAAACAGGAACATAACAGCAATCTTTCTCCCCTTCTCTTTTTTTTTATTTTTGTAAAAACATTTGTAAAAAAAAAAAATAAATATGCGCAATTAAAGCAAATGTAACACCCGAACTCTCTCGTCCTCTCAGGGTTTCTTCCGGCGTAGTATCCAGAAGAACATGGTGTACACCTGTCATCGCGAGAAGGGCTGCATCATCAACAAGGTCACCCGCAACCGCTGCCAGTACTGCCGCCTGCAGAAGTGTTTAGAAGTGGGCATGTCCAAGGAGTGTGAGTACTATTCCTATGTCTCTCTCTCTCTCTCTCTCTGTCTCTCTCTCTGTCTCGCTCTCTGTTTATTCTCTCTCTCTCTATCTCTCTCTCTCCTCTCTGTCTCTCTCTCTCTCTCTGTCTCTCTCTCTCTCTATCTCTGTCTCTCCTCTCTCTGTCTCTCCTCTCTCTCTCTCTGTCTCTCTCTGTCTCTCTCTCTCTCTGTCTCTCCTCTCTCTCTCTCTTTCTCCTGTCTCTGTCTCTCTCTCTGTCTCTCTCTCTGTCTCTCTCTCTGTCTCTCTCTCTCTGTCTCTCTCTCTCAATTTAAGGGGCTTTATTGGCATGGGACACATAGTTTCTCCTCTCTCGCTCTCTCTCTCTCAATTTTTGTATTATAAAAAATAAATACATCTATTTAAGGGCTTTATTGGCATGGGAAATGTATGTTAACATTGCCAAAGCAAGTGAAGTAGATAATAAACAGTGGACATCTCTCTCTCGTTCGTTCGCCTGTCTCTTCTGAGTGAATACTGTCTCCCAAGAAATGCCTTCCCGAAGTAGATATTCAAAGCACCACGCGCTGACATGACAAAAAGTGATGGTTCCAATACATGTCAAGACGTTTTTATATCAAGAAGCAATAATGCACATCCCACCACACCCCATGATGGCTTCCCTCCCTCGGTCCACGCCCTCCTACACATCCACCACACATATAACTCACACACACTGTATATCCCCCTATAGGCTTCAATGAGGCCAAGCGCTAAAACTATCTCCTAGCACTTTATCCTCTAGGCCCCCTGTAAGTGAGTTATCCTCCTCAGTGTTCCGAACCGCCGGTTTATAGCAACATTCATCCCAGTCAAGGCCGCTAGGGAAATCAACCACTGCCATCTAGTGGTGGGGAGTATGTTACTACACCCGGGAAGTGGTACAGTGTGTTGTGGTGTTTAAAAAAAAAATCAGCAGGTGTGTGTGTGTTTTGCGTTTTCAATTGGGATCTATATTGAGTTGTGTAGCTGGGCTGTGTGTGTGCCTGGGCTGTCTTAACCCTTCTTGATTGACCTTTGAGCCGGTCAACCTTATCTTATCTCTGAAGGGGGGTGACACACTGATGCTATTTACTAAGTCCCCCCCCCACCACCACCACCACACACTCACAACAAGCAGATGCACATGTCATTATCACATGTCATGTACACCAGGGTTACCCAAACTCTGTCCTGGGGGCCCCCCCAGGGTGCACGTTTTTGTTTTTTGCCGTAGCACCACACAGCTGATTGGAATAATTAAAGCTTGATGACAAGTTGTGGGGAGGGGGTGTACACATACACGCCGTCTTCGTGTGTGTGTGTGTGTGTGTGTGTGTGTGTGTGTGTGTGTGTGTGTGTGTGTGTGTGTGTGTGTGTGTGTGTGTGTGTGTGTGTGTGTGTGTGTGTGTGTGTGTGTGTGTGTGTGTGTGTGTGTGTGTGTGCCATGACTGATTGGAGTGCCAGGCTAATAGTTCTTTAATGGCTTCATTAGGTTGCGTTTTCTGGGCCCACGCTGGCAGCTCTGTCTCTGGGGAACAACAGTGTCACACACACACACACACACATAGTGAACAGTGCTGCGCTGCCCTGAGGAAAGAGAGCATCTTATTTATCTTCTTTCCAATTCTCTCACTCACTCACACACACACACACACACACACACATATATATGTGTCATTGTCTTGATTTGGCAGCTCTTAATACAGTGAGGATATAGAAATATGACATGTGAAGATTAGAGGTCGACCAATTATGATTTTTCCACTCCGATTAATCGGCCGATTTTTACATTTGTATAAATATATATATATATAATATTTAATATTGCCTGCTAACATGAATTTATTTTAACTAAATATGCAGGTTTAAAAAAATATACTTCAGTGTATTGATTTTAAGAAAGGCATTGATGTTTATGGTTATGTACATTTGTGCAACGATTGTGCTTTTTTGCGAATGTGCTTTTGTTAAGTCATCACCTGTTTGACGAAGTTAAAGTAGGCTGTGATTTGATGATGATAAATTAACAGGCACCGCATTGATTATATGCAACGCAGGACAAGCTAGTTAAACTAGTAATATAATAAACCATGTGTAGTTAACTAGTGATCATGTGAAGATTGATTGTTTTTTATAGGATAAGTTTAATGCTAGCTAGCAACTTACCTTGGCTCCTTGCAGCCACAAGGTCATTTTGATGCTGCACTCGCGTAACAGGTGGTCAGCCTGCCACGCAGTCTCCTCGTGGATTGCAATGTAATCGGCCATAATCGGCGTCCAAAACGGCCGATTACCGATTTGTTATGAAAATTTGAAATCGTCCATAATTAATCGGTCGACCTCTACTGGTGATACAGTGGGTCGCTAGAGGAGGATAGACAGAATGTGGAGAGAAGGAAGGTGAAAGATAAACGGATGAAAGAGAGGGAGAGAGAGTGTGTGGGTTTTGTGGTGTGTTCACACAAATGTGTGTTGCTTGTGTGTGTGTTGCTACTGTTAGTCCCAACTCTCCAATGTCTCCCTGTCTGTATTGTGCCAGATCAGCGACACACGGATTCTCCTTCTTAAGCTCTTTTCACACTGTCACATCAAAGCACTTCAAGCTCTCTCTCTCCCACATACATTTTCACTCACACCCTCTCCTCTGCCATATTTCTCACATAACACACGGCTAACACATTTTTCATTCTCTCTCTGTCTCTCTCTGTCTCTCTCTGTCTCTCTCTGTCTCTTTCTGTCTCTGCCAGTTTGAGGATGAAAAGTGTATATGGTTCCATCTAGTGGTTGATGTGTGTATTCCCCCAACGTACAATGTCCCAGTTGATCAGCGTTTGTGTTTCCAGTAGTGTCTGGTCTCGGGGATAGCGGTCGTTTTTCTGACTGCCTCTGTGTTCTCTCTTTGACCGGAGATGGCATGGCTACGTGAGGATTGTGAGGTCAACCTGTAGTGGTTAGTGTTCACACATCCCTGAAAATTGCCATTTGAGCCCAAAGGATAACTCTCTCCGTCTCTTCTTCTCTCTCTCTCTCTCTCTCTCTCTCTCCCTCCATCTCTTCGTCTCTTTCTCTCCCTCCCTCAGCGGTGAGGAACGACAGGAACAAGAAGAAGAAGGAGGAGAAGAAGCCAGAGTGTACTGAGATCTACGTGCTGAGTACCGAGACAGAGCAAATGATCGAACGCGTCCGCAAGGCCCACAAGGAGACGTTTCCCTCGCTCTGTCAGCTGGGCAAATACACCACGGTGACTTATATACACACACACACACACACACACACACTCTGCCAACATGTTTGGGCATTACAAACACCGACTAACATACGCTCCTTGCACTCTCAACATACCAACCAATGTATTTGTCGAATCACAGAATAACCTATATGTATGTATCTCCCTCTCCCTCCCTACAGAATAACAGTGCAGAGCACCGCGTGGCTCTAGATGTAAACCTGTGGGATAAGTTCAGTGAGCTGTCCACTAAGTGTATCATCAAGACGGTGGAGTTTGCCAAGCACCTGCCAGGCTTCACCACCCTCACTATCGCTGACCAGATCACCCTGCTCAAGGCTGCCTGTCTGGACATACTGGTGAGAAGACGCATCAGGACACACACTAGGACATACGTGTATTTATTACAAACAGCAAAACATCTACAGAAAGTGAACAGCAATATATTTGTGCTCCCCTTCCCTTTCCAACTAACTCCGTGGCCTTGTGATTAGTGTCCGTCCTGAGATTGGGAGTTTGATCCCTGGCCGAGTCCTAAGAAATTTGACCAGATGCGTCTCTGCTTGGCACTCAGCATTAAGGAGATAGATTGGGGGGTCAGGCCCTGTGATAGTCTAGCATCCTGTCTGGGGGGTGTACTGGTTCATCAAGCTGCCTCACGCTACAGAAACAGGAGATCTGCTCTGAAGAGCCATTTCAGCTCGCAAGACTGACTTACTTCCTTCTTTTCCCCCTTTCCCTCCTTCCCTCTCTCTACCTCTACCTCAGATTCTGAGGATATGCACGCGGTACACTCCAGACCAGGACACAATGACGTTCTCAGACGGGCTGACCCTGAACAGGACCCAAATGCACAATGCAGGCTTCGGCCCGCTCACAGACCTGGTGTTCGCCTTCGCCCAAACACTCCTCCCCCTGGAGATGGACGACGCAGAGACCGGCCTGCTCAGCGGCATCTGTCTGCTGTGTGGAGGTACTGCACCACAGCTCGGATTCAAACCCAGCATTGCACTCCTATCAGGGCCGGGAGTTGATATCACAAGAGGCCAATTGTCATTGTTTTCAAGCAAATTAGTTTTGGGTATTAAGGATGTGTTTTTCATTGTTTGTGTGTGTGTGTGCGCCTGTGTGTGTGTGTGTGTGTGTGCCTGTGCCTGTGCGTGTGTGTGCGCCTGTGTGTGTGTGTGTGTGTGTGTGTGCGCCTGTGTGTGTGTGTGTGTGCGTGTGTGTGCGTGTGTGTGTGCGTGTGTGTGCGTGTGTGCGTGCCTGTGTGTGTGTGTGTGTGTGTGTGTGTGTGTGTGTGTGTGTGTGTGTGTGTGTGTGTGTGTGTGTGTGTGTGTGTGTGTGTGTGTGTGTGTGTGTGTGTGTGTGTGTGTGTGTGTGTGTGTGTGTGTGTGTGTGTAGACCGTCAGGATCTGGAGCAGGCAGACAAGGTGGACGTACTACAGGAGCCCCTACTGGAAGCTCTGAAGATCTACGTGAGGAAGAGGAGGCCTCACAAACCACACATGTTCCCCAAGATGCTGATGAAGATCACGGACCTCAGAAGCATCAGCGCCAAGGGTGAGAGAACACGCCTGCACACCGTGTTGTTGTTTTTTTTACAGGGTAGCTTTAGTGTAGCTTAAACTTCTTCCAGTGTGAAGTCATTGGTAGCTTGGTAAACTATATTGTTTTATGTTGGTATTGACTTTATTTTGGCAGTTACCTGTATGAGCTTGTTATATAACTTAATTCACAGTAAATTTTTAGAAACTATTGATCCCCTGTGGCTAAATTATGCTCTCTGGTGTATTTTAAACTTTGAGAGTTGGCTCCTGTGATTGTATATTTTTTACCTCTTGGGCCCCCTACGGGCTTGGGCCCAGGGACTTAATCCAGCCCTAGTCTCAGTGCAACACTACTACCATTTATATCTATATCAGGTGTTATTTATTTGAAGATAAATATTTAGGGTCTTACATATGACATTTTGCTGTAGTGGCTGAACCTTGTGGAACACATGACCCTCTCTCTCTCTCTGCCTCTCTCTTCTCCTCCCTCCCTCTCCTCCTCCAGGAGCGGAGCGAGTGATCACTCTGAAGATGGAGATCCCAGGCTCCATGCCCCCTCTCATCCAGGAGATGCTGGAAAACTCAGAGGGTCTGGAGGGCCAGGGGGCCAGCGGGGGCCGCTCCAGCGGAGGAGGGGCCCCACCAGGCAGCTGCAGCCCAAGCCTGTCCCCCAGCTCAGCCCGCAGCAGCCCCCCTGCACCCTCCCCTTAGACGGGGGTCCACCACCAACCCCAGGCAGGGACAGCAAGAAGGCATGACTACAGACTCCCACACTGTGACAAACCAGGCCAGAGTGGAGTGGGGTTAGGAAGAGGGCCAAGCCTGGGCCCAGCCAGGACAGACTTTGACACTTTGAGGGTAAACGCAGGCCTCAATGGACAGACAGCCGTCCCCCCACTCCCCCTATCTCAGCCCCAGACCGGGCACCAAAACAGACCGGGCACCATCATACTTGACTGAATCTGGATGGCACTATACCCTTCACCCCCACCATCACCACCATAGACATGCCTCAGAACCAGCACCAGGGATTGGCAGACGCAACACAAGGAGTTTAATCTGAGTTGCTCTGTTTACTCTCCTCAGTGATGACTCTCTGTTCTTCCTCTCTCCCCCTCAAGACATTGGACAGGAATTCAGGCTCAGTGCCCATCAGACCTGGGGTAAAGGGGTCGACAAGACGCACGTCTTTCTGCAGGGAACTAGACAGACAGACTGCTGGACACTGGCACGAGTCATCCCTAAATGTTGTCAGGGACAGCAAACGGGGGCTGCTCGGAGAGGGGGCCTGCCTCTCCTTCACAACTTTGAGAGACAGATTTTCTTACAAAAGATATATGGAAATATAAATATATATATTGAAAAAGTAATCATTGCAATTTGAATTGTCCAAGTGGAATGATGCATAAAAGAAGAGTTGCCATCTTTTTCTCAGTATTTTTCTCACTGTTCTAAGAACTTAGATGTTATTTGTGATTCCCCCCCACCTCCCCAGACCTAGTGTTTTGTTCTCTTCGTTTCACCCAGGAATATCAGCACACTAAGTAGTCACAGTGGAAATGTGTGTTTTTTCTATCAAATCAAAAGATAAGTAGAACAAAAATGATGACACGATTTCAGATGCAATTCACTTTATGCACTAGACCTCTTGCACTGTCACGTTCACAAGTTGGATCAAATTGATACACAAAACACAAATTGGACCAGGCTGGGTTGGCATCTCTCTGTTTTGTTCCATTTACAGCATTTTGTTTTTTCATGGGAGAAAAGGAAACGTAGTGGTTCTATGATCTAGAGTCAAGTTGTCGTGGAGTTATGAAGATGACCTGTAAGAAAGTAGCAGCCATGAAATAATGTACATAAGATGTATTCCTTTGTTTTTAAAGTACATGGAGTCTAGCCAATTTTCACTTTGTCAAAGCCTTTTATGTTTTGCTTTTTGTTCTTGTTTGGTGTCCTGAAGTGAAGGCATGAATCACTGATCGACTGTTTAGACCGCTTAAGGAAGGGACTGACTGCTAGGAACACCATAGCCATTGACAACCAGTGAAGAGAGTTGAATTTATACTTCACCTGAAATAAAATAGAAAGATTTGACAATTTAAAGACCAACAACTCCGTGACCCCCCCTCCTTTTTCCTAAGGTCGTCCCTCTCTCATTCCACGTCTGGATAATGTATGTATTACCCCCCAACAGCACTGCCTCTGTACTGTAGCACATTGTCAATATCTATGTGCTCCCATTACCCCCCACCATCAGTCACAAACTGTACCACGTTACCAGTATGCTCACATTGTAGCACATTGTCAGTAGGATGTATCTATCTATGTCCGTGTAAACTCTGTGACACGATATCAGTACGCTCACAACACCACTGCCTCTGTATGTATACATGTTCCCCATCTCTACTCCCCCCCCCCCCCACAACACAACACCACTGCCTCTGTATGTATACATGTTCCCCATCTCTCTACTCCCCCCCCACAACAGCACTGCCTCTGTAAGTTTGTTTCACAGTATCAGCACCTCTATCTCTGTATCTATCACAGCAACGCAACTGCCTCTGTTTGCACACTATTAGTATTTATCTGTCTGTCATTCTTGACTCTACTGACACATCCGAGTACATAGCTATTCCCTAGCCTGGCCCTAGATCAGTTTGTGCTGTCTTGCCAATGCATGACAATGAAATAGGAGTTGCACAAACTGATCTGGGATCAGGCCCTACCTTTAACCACTGTTTACACAAAATAGTGTAACTTACCTACCCATCTCTTTTCCCCACAACACCACTGCCTCTGCTGTTCAGTAGGAGTGGATCTGTCCTTCACAACGATCGAACGCTGCTATTGGCCAGCCTCTCTGCAGCCAGTATGACAACGCACAACTGTTTTTTTCCCCTGCACTCTCACTTGTAATGCAATCAGATGTCAACCAGCATTTGGGGATAAAATAAATAACTGTTTTGATTATGCCAGATCATTGGACGAAGAGAATAACATTTAATAAAGAACCATGTCTGTGTGTGTTTTTAAATGTTTCTTAACTGGTGGTTGGTGCACTGTTAGACTGAAAGTAAGATTGTGGTGAGACTTTAAGATCAGCGGACTAGGGACTATAGCAGGTCACATTACAATAACAAATACAAGATTCAGAGACCCTTAAAGGGTTATACTACAGTTTTTGTTTGGGGGGGCTTATTTTTTAGGTTCCTTATTGGCCCCTCAATGTAGTTTAGACAATACATTGACTGTTGATACATTAGGAACACCTGCTATTTCCATGACAGACTGACCAGGTAAATGTTATGATCGCTTATGGATGTCACGTGTTAAATCCACTTCAATCAATGTAGATGAAGGGTAGGAGACGGGTTAAAGAAGGATTTTTAAGCCTTGAGACAACTGAGACATGGATTGTGTATGTGCCATTCAGAGGGTGAATGGGCAAGATAAAATATTTAAGTGCCTTTAAATGGGGTATGGTAGTAGGTGTCAGGCGTACCTGTTTGTGTCAAGAACTGCAACGCTACTGGGTTTTTCACGCTCAACCGTTTCCCCTGTGTATCAAGAATGGTCAACCACCCAAAGGACATCTAGCCAACTGTTGGGAGCATTCATGGGGGGGTGCAACTCAATATTAGAAAGGTGTTTTTTATGTGTATATATATATATACAGTACGAGTCAAAAGTTTGGACACACCTACTCAATTCAGGGTTTCTCTTTATTTGGACTATTTTCTACATTGTAGAATAATAGTGAAGACAACAACACTATGAAATAACATACATGGAATCATGTAGTAACTTTTATATTTAAGATTCTTCAAAGTAGCCACCCTTTGCCTTGATGACGGTTTTGCACAAAATAAAGAAAAACTCTTAAATGAGTAGGTGTGTCCAAACTTTTTACTGGCACTGTATATGTGTATGTATAGTTCAAGCGTCGTCTTTTTTGGGTCTCATATTCTTGGTTTTAAAAATAAATCAAATGGGGTTTGTGGTGTTGAGCTCAGTGTTGTGTGCAGTTCAGTGGAATCAGCAACCAGACCAGAGACTAGTTGGCTAGGATTTCCTGTTTTGTGAAGGTTTACCACTCTTCTCTGTCATGGTAATGTTAATACTGGAAAGTGTCTCGAAGATCACACATTGACCTTTTGTACATGGAGGTAGAACATGGTCAATTAACTCTCCATTTTGGTTGTAACATAAAAAGTTAAATCTGAAGTAAATATTGCAATGATTTACTGCCAAGTGTTGGTGAGAATCATACCTGATATTGGAGGACATTACAAGGATCAAGATGGTGACAATTCTACTCTTTATGGCATTAGGTGAATTTTTGTGTATTACAGTAACTAAGTTTTCATAAAGGAAGGTCTTTCAAGTTCCTTACATGACAGACTATATGTAGAATTCTTGAATTCACTCATGAAGTGGAGAATTTACGTTGAATTCAATTCTAAATCTTCAAGTTTTGTAATTTGATATAAACTGGTCTTTTTTTAATTGGAATTCAATTAGAATTCAATATTTGTACATTTCCCACATCATGGAATGAATGCATACAGTGCATTCGCAAAATGCGAATGCACTTTTCCACAATCTTTTATGTTAGAGTTATTCTAAAATGTATTAAATAAAACATTTTCCTCATCAATCTAGACACAATACCACATAAAGAAAAAGCAAAAAACGTTTTTTAGCAAATTTATTAAAAGTAAAAACAGATCCCTTATTTACATAAGTATTCATACCCTTTGCTATGAGACTTGAAATTGAGCTCATGTGCATCCGTTTCCGTTGATCATCCTTGAGATGTTTCTAGAATTTGATTGGAGTCCACCTGTGGAACATTCAATTGATTGGACATGATTTGGAAAGGCACACACCTGTCAGTAAAAGGCACTTGACAGCCCACTTGGAGTCTGCCAAAAGGCACCTAGAGGACTCCGAGACGATAAGAAACAAGATTCTCTGGTCTGATGAACCAAGATTGAACTCTTTGGCCTGAATGCCAATTGTCACGTCTGGAGGAAACCTGGCACCATCCCTATGGTGAAGCATGGTGGCAGCATCATGCTGCGGGGATGTTTTTCAGCGGCAGGGACTGGAAGACTAGTCAGGATTGAGGGAATGATGAACGGAGCAAAGTAGAGAGAGATCCTTGATTGAAAACCTGCTCCAGAGCGCTCAGGACCTCAGACTGGGCCGAAGGTTCACCTTCAAACAGGACAACGACCCAAAGCACACTGCACACAGCTACGACAACAGGATTGGCTTTGGGACAAGTCTCTGAATGTCCTTGAGTGGTCCAGCCAAAGCCTGTACTTGAACCCAATCGATCATCTCTGGAAAGACCTGATAATAGCTGTGCAGCAACGCTCCCCTACCAATTAGCAAACATTTCTAAAAACCTGTTTTTGCTTTGTCATTATGGAGTATTGTTTGTAGATTAATGAGGGGGGAAAAAACTATTTAATCCATTTTAGAATAAGGCTGTAATATAACAAAATGTGGAAAAGGTCAAGAGGTCGGAATACTTTCAGATTGCACTGTACAGTCGTGGCCACAAGTTTTGAGAATGACACAAATATACATTTTCACAAAGTCTGCTGCCTCAGTTTGTATGATGGCAATATGCATACACTCCAGAATGTTATGAAGAGTGATCAGATGAATTGCAATTAATTGCAAAGTACCTCTTTGCCATGCAAATGAACTGAATCCCCCAAAAACATTTCCACTGCATTTCAGCTCTGCCACAAAAGGACCAGCTGACATCATGTCAGTGATTATCTCGTTAACACAGGTGTGAGTGTTGACAAGGACAAGGCTGGAGATCACTCTGTCATGCTGATTGAGTTTGAATAACAGACTGGAAGCTTCAAAAGGAGGGTGGTGCTTGGAATCATTGTTCTTCCTCTGTCAATCATGGTTACCTGCAAGGAAACATGTGTTGTCATCATTGCTTTGCACAAAAAGGGCTTCACAGGCAAGGATATTGCTGCCAGTAAGATTGCACCTAAATCAACCATTTATCGGATCATCAAGAACTTCAAGGAGAGTGGTTCAATTGTTGTGAAGAAGGCTTCAGTGTGCCCAAGAAAGTCCAGCAAGCGCCAGGACCGTCTCCTAAAGTTGATTCAGCTGCGGGATCAGGGCACCAGCAGTACAGCGCTTGCTCAGGAATGGCAGCAGGCAGGTGTGAGTGCATCTGCACGCACAGTGAGGCGAAGACTTTTGGAGGATGGCCTGGTGTCAAGAAGGGCAGCAAAGAAGCCACTTCTCTCCAGGAAAAACATCAGGGACAGACTGATATTCTGCAAAAGGTACAGGGATTGGACTGCTGAGGACTGGGGTAAAGTCATTTTCTCTGATGAATCCCCTTTCCGATTGTTTGGGGCATCTGGAAAAAAGCTTGTCTGGAGAAGACAAGGTGAGCGCTACTTTCAGTCCTGTGTCATGTCAACAGTAAAGCATCCTGAGACCATTTATGTGTGGGGTTGCTTCTCAGCCAAGGGAGTGGGCTCACTCACAATTTTGCCTAAGAACACAGCCATGAATAAATAATGGTACCAACACATCCTCCGAGAGCAACTTCTCCCAACCATCCAGGAACAGTTTGGTGACGAACAATGCCTTTTCTAGCATGATAGAGCACCTTGCCATAAGGCAAAAGTGATAACTAAGTGGCTCGGGGAACAAAACATCGATATTTTGGGTCCATGGCCAGGGAACTCCCCAGACCTTAATCCCATTGAGAACGTGTGGTCAATCCTCAAGAGGCAGGTGGACAAAACAAAAACCGACAAATTCTGACAAACGCCAAGCATTGATTATGCAAGAATGGGCTGCCATCAGTCAGGATGTGGCCCAGAAGTTAATTGACAGCATGACAGGGGGGGTTGCAGAGGTCTTGAAAAAGAAGGGTCAACACTGCAAATATTGACTCTTTGCATCAACTTCATGTAATTGTCAATAAAAGCCTTTGACACTTATGAAATGCTTGTAACTATACTTCAGTATTCCATAGTAACATCTGACAAAAATATCTAAAGACAGTGAAGCAGCAAACTTTAAGAAAATTTATATTTGTGTCATTCTCAACTTTTGGCCACGACTGTAGGGCCCTACTTTAACAAACCTAACGCGAAGGTATATGTAATCGCAGGCGGAGGGCTATAGGTTCAGTGCTGTGTCAGACATATTTGTGCTATTTTCACTATCACAATTATCGTGCGCTTCCTGGCGTTGGGGCGAAAGGGCTGGGTTCTGATAAATGAACAAGTTGTGGGTGTGTCGAGGCTTGACATCTCACTGGCCAGTCAGAATGTGCTCCATGGTGAAATATGGGTTTGCTTCAAGTTGTGTATTTACGGTCTTTTATAAATTGCCTTGGTATCAACTCCAATTCCAATGTTAGTCCGTTATAGATGGTGAAATGGCTTACAGAAACTAATCAACAAAATGTAGACCTATCTTTGCTAAATATGTTAACTTCAACCCTTTTGACGGCCACATTGTTCTAAGTATTTGCATGTCTTCAATACCATTCACACTGATATAGGGGTTAGGCCTACTGTAAATGTCATTATGGCTGAGCATGAACATGCCAAACATTGTCAAATAAGCAATATGAAAGTCATTATTCGTAAGGCCTAAAAAGAGAATGAATGATTATAATCAAATTGAAAACAAAACAGGCACCATCATTTCTCCCTATGGGCATATAACATTAAAACAACGCAGACTGTGGAGGGTTTTAAGCAGATCCAAACTTTACACAGTAGCTGGACAAAGATCCATTATAAATAGTAAGGGAGAATTTCCACTCACCGTTATACTGCTCCCAAATAGACCTGTTTTAGGAGCGTAACCATCAGCTATTTAACCATCTTACATATCAGATCACATTCACACATCTCCAGAAGTCGCATTGCAAGCGCGCCACGGACGTTGTCACCATTAAACCAGGAAGGGAAATCATTCTAATAAGTGTGGTTGTCATAAAATTTTACGAAAAACAACCAATCAGCTTTTTTAAACACCAACAAATACATGTAAAATGTAATGATACCATAAAACCGCAAAGATAAACAAAAAAGCACGCACTGATGTTGAACCAGCCTTTGTTATAGTAGACCTAACCGAGGACTTGGGCTTTGAACATATGAAATGATGGGCATGGACACGTAGCCTACACCATGGAAAGAGCTTCACACACATCCAAAACCGGACCTGCATGGCTAAAACAATGTGCCTACAATGCATATATAAAAAAGAGAATGTCAGCTCACTGTTTCACTTATCTCAAACTGTATATTTGAATAAAGCTTTGGTGATTAAGATTTATTTCCAAGCGGTCTCAGGAGCCAAACCCTTTATCGACAGTCTTGACTACTTCGAGATTGCATTGGGCTGACCGCAAACAAAAACTTCACTGAGAGGACGGGAGGCTATGCTTGGTTTTTAATCTAATAAAAGGAAATGAGAAAAAAAACATTTGTTTTTTACATTTCTAAAATCGAAGTATACAGGCACCAAAAGCACATTAGGCTACTCTTGTTCCATGTGTATATGGGCACCGTGCATCACGGCTGGATAGGCTGCGTTTCCATTATAAAAATTCATGCCATAAGCAACTGCATTACCGTTAAAACCAGCTTTAGGTTGGTCTTAAATATCCCTATCAGCGCTGCCTAAAATTAGCACTTTGCGTCATGTTTTTAAGGACACATCTCAAATATATCCACCCTGCCCATTTGAGCGCAAGCGACCTGATATAAGACAGGTCAATTGCCGAACCTGGCGTAAGGGCTGGAAAAGACCGGTGCAACAGTTTTTACATGACACAATTGCGACGCCAGTGACTCTTATGTAGAGTATTTATTTTTAGGGCAATCTCTGTAGAAATGGTACAAATATAGAGGTTCAAGACATCACAGTAAAATAGAAAGATGTATTGTAAAATGGTAGTGTAATGGGAAAGATGGGTTAGACTGTGGACATTTGAGGGTTGGTTGATTGGCCGATACACTTGGAATCGAGTACGATCAGGAAGTAAACGTTACATATGTAGGGTAGTGGGTACACTTATTTACTGTGAAATTATTAACCGGGCAGTTAGAAAAGCCAAGGCTAGCTTTTTCAAGCAGAAATTGGTATAAAATACAGATGGTATAAAATACAGTATATACATATGAGCAGTGGTGGGCCGTCAGGGCCTGAAAGGCCTTCTCTGCTGGCCTAAACATCATCAGAATATAATTTTTTTTTAAATATATTTTCCCACAAATATGTATTAAATTATTCCCCAGAGTAAGAGTTATACTCTTCATTTCATAGCTTTCCTCTTGGTTGCACTGCTTCCAGCCCCAGGTTGAGATTTGGAGGGCTGGTCTTTACGTTAGATCTTTTATCCAATCATATTCAGCCATCATGTGTTGCCAGGGGTCTAAAATCTGCCCTCAGGCCTTCAGAATCAACAGTGCGGGCGCTTGTAGCTTAAAGTGAATGGAAATTAAAATTTTGTGTCAACCAATCAGCTTTAGAGTTGGCTATTGTACGCCTGCTGGCTGGCTCCAGTGTTACACAGGAGCCAGCTAGCAGGCGTAGGGCGTCCACGTCTTTTGATTGGATTACCAATATTGAGAGGCAGGTCCTATGGGCAGGTCTATGCAGATCTAGGAAACTAAATTTGATAAACGAATTAATTCGCGTTCTACTGTTTTTTGAACCCACAATGGCGGAAGGAGGAGAAGATATCGATTTGGTCGAGGATATAATTATAACGCCATTCTCAAGACGAACTTTTCAAGAAAAGTTAGACATTGTAAGGAGAGGTCGCCCGACGCCACAAAGCCTGTCACAGGCGGGAAAGGGGTTCGTTCGTTCGCCACTTTCAAAGTTTCAACTATGAGCGCTGTCAATGGCTCACAGGCTCCGAGAAGCACTGCAAACTGTACTGCTGGGAATGCCTATTATTTGCAAGTGATCGATTTGGTGTTTGGAGCCACACTGGCTTTGCAAACTTGAGTTGTCTAACCAAGGCAGCAACGAGACACCAAAGTACGGCTGGGCACTTAGAAGCAATGGTGCTTTTGAAAACGTTTGGGTACACCAGAGTGGAGCTACAGCTCTCACTCGTCCTGCGTTATGTGACGGACACGGGAGTCAAGGAGCGATTTATCCGGTTTGAAGATGTGACAAGCGGCAAGCGAGCTGATGACATTGCCGCTCTTATTTTCCGTTTCTTGGAGGAAAATGAATGTAGTCTGGATAAAGTTGTGGCACAGTGTTTTGATGGCGCAGCAGTCATGGCATCTGGACTCAATGGGGTGCAGGCTAAAGTTAAGGAGAGGGCACCGATGGCCTTATTCATTCACTGCTATGCACATCGACTAAATTTAGTACTGACTCAAGGAGCCTCAAAGCTTAAAGAATGCAAGGTCTTCTTTGCCAACCTCAATGGCCTTGCAGCATTTTTCTCACGATCCCCTAAGCGCACGCAACTGTCTAATAATCAGTCTTTGGTGAGTAGGCATACAATGCATGTTATTTTTTATTAAATGTGTATGTATGTTTCGCATTTTATTTCGTTAATATTAAATAGCCTATATATTAACAAAATAAAATGGCAAATAGCCTATGTTGCAAATTATTTGTTTTCTTTTATTTTCAGTGAATAGTTATGTGTCTTTATCATCACGGTGAAACTGCTTTGGGTGCGACAATGCGCTGTTTAGTGAACACACTGTATTTATTTTTTTGGGGACTTAAAGCTCAAAGTTTGTGGACCAGAAATGGATAGAAGAAGAATATTAACTTCTTGCAACTATAGGGGGTGCTGTTCCGCATTAGCATATTTGGGTCTCCAAATTAAACTGCCTCGTGCTAAATTCTTGATCGTACAATATGCATATTATTGTTATTATTGGATAGAAAACACCTTCTAGTTTCTATAGAAGTTGGAATTTTGTCTCTGAGTGGTACAGAACAATATCTACAGCACTTTTCATGACAGGGGTTTGATTTCAGAAATTTTTACCCCTGATCTGGAGTCTGTTTTTAAGGCGACAGTGAATGCTATGAAGAAACCGACACTGCCTACGTCTTCCTCTGGGTGTCTGTACGTCATCACGTTTTGAATGGAGTCTATTGCACAATCCCAGCCATTATAAAACCACAAAATGTATAGGGACCGCCCTTTCTCGTCGCGCGCCTGAAGCGTGAAGGACATCGGACTTGCCTCATTCCAAATCCTTGTCTAACCAGCAATATTTCTCCGGTCATGTTTTCAGTCGTTATAGTTGTTAAAAACATCATAATGTAGTTAATTTGAACCGTTTTATAGCAATTTATATCCGTTTAGTGCGATTTTGAGGAATTTCTTTGTTGTGCACTCTGAAACTTTGGACACGTTTTGGGGTCCCGTTCGATCGTTAGTGGATATTTCGAAGGACAGAGGACATCTATCGACCAAAAGACGTTTATAACATAGAAAGGATACATTGCCCAAGAATATGATGGAAGAACATCTCAAAGTAAGCAATATTTAATATGATAAATCGTTGTTCTGTCGAAATATTTTAAACGCATATTTCGCCATTTTGTTTGGTATAGCTTCACTTGGCGAACCCTGTATTGAAAAGTAAGGATAATTTTAAAAATGTAAATCAGCGGTTGCATTAAGAACTAATTTGTCTTTCGATTCCTGTCAACCCTGTATTTTTTAGTCAAGTATATGATTAGCTTTCGATTAAACTAGATCACTCTGAAAGCTGACGTTCCTCATTTTGAGGCTTGAGTTGTGACTATTTCCATTGTATAACCACGGTTTTGTATGGCTAAATATGCACCTTTTCGAACAAACTGTATATGTATGTTGTAAAATGATGTTACAGGAGTGTCATCGGAAGAATTCTGAGAAGGTTAGTGAAAAAATTAATATATTTTGGCGGTGATTACGTTATAGCGCTCTTTGGCTGGAATCGATGCTCTGGTAACGTTTGCACATGTGGTATGCTAACTTATCGATTTATTGTGTTTTCGCTGAAAAACGCTTAGAAAATCTGAAATATGGTCTGAAATCACAAGAACTGGGTCTTTCCATTGCTATGCTTTGTCTATTTTTATGAAATGTTTTATGATGAGTAAATTGGTCATACACGTTGCTCTATCTAGTAATTCTAGTCGATTTGTGATGGTCGGTGCAATTGTAAACTGTGATTTCTACCTGAAATATGCACTTTTTTCTAACAAAAACTATCCTATACCATGAATATGTTATCAGACTGTCATCTGATGGTTTTTTTTATAGGTTATTGGCTATCAATATCTTAGTTGAGCCGAATTGGTGATAGCACCTGAAGGAGTAAGAAACTGATGGAGTTAGAATAGTGGTGTATTTTGCTAACGTGTTTAGCTAATAGATTTACATATTTTGTCTTCCCTGTAAAACATTTTAAAAATCTGAAATGGTGGCTTTATTCACAAGATCTGTATCTTTCATCTGGTGTCTTGGACTTGTGATTTAATGATATTTAGATGCTACTATCTACTTGTGAAGCTATGCTAGCTATGCTAATCAGTGTGTGGGGGGGGTGGGGGGTGATCCCGGACCCGGGGTAGAGGCTCGTGAAAGGTTAATATAACTCTGTTGCACTCGACTATGTTCTTGCCTATTAGTTGAACTGTACTGTATTGTACTCTTCCCCTGCAATTCTCTGAAATAAATTTCAATTTCAAGGTGACGCAACGCCTGGTTATACTGCGTTTCTGTCTAAATGTATAGTGTCTAGAGCCATGGCATCTAAATGATGGTAATAACAGGTGGATTAATTCGGGTGGGACTGTGTAGGACCTCACTGAAGGCCCAGGCGCCAGGCCCACGGCACGCTACTGCATATGAGATGAGTAATGTAAGATATGGAAACATTATTAAAGTGACATTATTTAAAGTGACGAGTGATCCATTTATTAAAGTTCCCAGTGATTGAGTCTGTATGTAGGCAGCAGACTCTCTGTGTTAGTAATGGCTGTTTAACAGTCTAATGGCCTTGAGATAGAAGCTGTTTTTCAGTCTCTCGGTCCCAGCTTTGATGCACCTGTTCTGACCTTGCCTTCTGGATGGTGGCGGGGTGAACAGGCAGTGGCTCGGGTGGTTGTTGTCCTTGATTATCTTTTTGGCCTTCCTGTGACATCGGGTGTTGTAGGTGATCTGGAGGGCAGGTAAATTGCCCCCGGTGATGCGTTGTGCACACTGCCCCCCCCCCCCCCCCCTCTGGAGAGCCTTGCGGTTGATGGAGGTTTAGTTGCCGTACCAAGTGGTGATACAGCCCAACAGGATGCTCTTGATTGTGCATCTGTAGAAGTTTGTGAGAGTTTTAGGTGACAAGCCAAATTTCTTCAGCCTCCTGAGGTTGAAGATGCTCTGTTGCGTCTTCTTCACCACACTGTCTGTGTGGGTGGACAATTTCAGTTTGTCCGTGATGTGTATGCTGAGGAACTTAAAACTTTCCACCTTTCCGCTGCTATCCCATCGACGCGAATAGGGGGGTGCTCCCTCTGCTGTTTTCTGAAGTCCAAGATAATTTCCTTTGATTTGTTGACATTGAGTGAGAGGTTGTTTTCCTGACACCACACTCCGAGTGCCTTTACCTCCTCCCTGTAGGCTGTCTCGTCATTGTTTGTAATCAAGCTTAAGCCTAATAATGAACATGGAGGGTACTATGGTGTTGAATGCTGAGCTGTAGTCAATGAACATCATTCCTATATAGGTATTCCTTTTGTCCAGATGGGATAGGGCAGTGTGCAGTGTGATGGCGATCACATCATCTGTGGACCTGTTGGGGCGATATGCAAACTGAAGTGGGTGGCAGGTAAGGTGGAGGTGATATGATCCTTGACTAGTCTGTCAAAGCACTTCATGATGACAGAAGTGAGTGCTACGGGGCAATAGTCATTTAGTTCAGTTATCTTTGTCTTCTTCGGTACAGGAACAATGGTGGCCTTCTTGAAGCATGTGGGGACAGCAGACTGCGCATGCTCTGAGGACGCGGCTAGGGATGCCGTCTGGGCCAGCAGCCTTGCGAGGGTTAACACTTTTAAATGTCTTACTCACGTCGGCCACAGAGAAGGAGAGGGGGGGCCCGCTGTCCTTGGTAGCGGGCCGTGTCGGTGGCACTGTATTCTCCTCAAAGCGGGCAAAGAAGGTGTTTAGTTTATCTGGAAGAAAGTTTTTGTAGTCCGTAATTGCCTGTAGACTCTGCCACATAGGTCTTGTGTCTGAGCCGTTGAATTGTGACTACACTTTGTCCCTATCTTGACATTTCGCTTGTTTGATTGCATTGCGGAGGAAATAACTACACTGTTTGTAGTCGGCCATATTCCCCTTACATCTTTCAATGGTTGAATGCGGTGGTTCTCACTTTCAGTTTTGCGCAAATGCCACCATCTATCCATGGTTTCTGGTTAGGGTAGGTTTGAATCGTCACAGTGGGTACAACATCTTCAATGCACTTTCTTATAAACTCACTCACCGAGTTAGCTTACAAATCAATGTTACTTTCAGAGGCTTCCCGGAACATTTCCCAGTCCGCGGGATCAAAACAATCTTGAAGCGTGGATTCCGATTGGTCAGACCAGCGTTGAATGGTTCTAGTCACGGGTACATCCTGTTTGAGTTTCTGCCTATAAGACGGTAGGAGCAAGATGGAGTCGTGGTCGGATTTGCCGAAGGGAGGGCGGGGAGGGCCTTGTATGCATCTTGGAAGTTGGAATAGCAATGATCCAGTGTATTGCCTGCGCGGATGCTACAGTCAGGGTGCTGGTAGAATTTAGGTAGCCTTGTTAAAATCCCCAGCTACAATAAATGGAGCCTCAGGATTTATGGTTTCCAGTTTACATAGAGTCCAGTGAAGTTCCTTGAGGGCCGTCGAGGTATCTGCTTGGGGGGACATACACAGCTGTGACTATAATCGAAGAGAAATCTCTTGGGAGATAATGTGGTTGGCATTTGATTGTAAGAAATTCTAGGTCAGGTGAACAATATGACTTGAGTTCCTGTATGTTGTTATGATTACACCATGAGTCGTTAATGATGAAGCATTCACCCCCGCCTTCTTCTTAGCAGAGATATGTTTTTTTCTGTCAGCACGACGCATGAAGAAACCCGGTGGCTGTACCGACTCGGACAACACATCCCGAGAGAGCCATGTTTCTCTCTCCCGAGAGAGCCAATGTTACAATCTCTGATGTCTCTCTGGAAGGCAACTCTTGCCCTAATTTCGTCCACCTTGTTGTCTAGAGACTGGACATTGGTGAGTAATATGCTTGGAACCGGTGGGTGGTGTGCATGCCTTCGAAGTCTGACCAGGAGGCCGCTCCGTCTACCTCTCCTGCGGCGACGTTGTTTTGGGTTGGCCTCTGGGATTAGATCCAATGTCCTCGGTGGTGGTCCAAACAAATGATCCGCTTCGGGAATGTAAGTTGCATCACCCTTATATCCAATAGTTATTCCCGGCTGCATGTAATAACACTTATGATTTTCTGGGCTAACAATGTAATAAAACCTAAAAATCATTAAAAGACGAAATACTGCATAGTTTCCTAAGGACTCGAAGCGAGGCAACCATCTCTGACGCCATCTTGCCAGACTTGGTGCTATGTGACCAGATGAGGGCAGCCTAGAGCAGAGCAGAGCAGGTACTAATACAGATTTAAAACCAACAGATAGGTTGTGATTACTGTTGCCTCATTAAACTAGATGTCTTTGAACAATAGGTGTTGTCTTGCAGAAGCCTTCACTCTCCACAGACCCTTCCTATTCTGCCTTCTTGCATGGAGAGGATGTCCAACTCACCTGCACTCTTCCATCCCGTATCCTCTGTAATGCTGTGGAGTTCATTTTCTATCTGAATGGAGACTCTGTCATGAATGTGACCATTGGATCCTCACAGCCCAGGGCTACTTTAACAAAGTTTAAGATGGATGCTTCACACCAGGGCAGTTACCGCTGTCTCTACAGAACCCTCTCCAACAGCCAAGCCATCAGCTCCCCTTACAGCAACGTTACTAAAGGTGAGGTGGTAGTTGGGAAATAAGTGTTTCCTAATCTATAGTGAGCTCCAAAAATATTAGGGCCGTGACAAACATTTTGTTTTGGCTCTGTACTCCAGCGGTTTAGATTTGAAATGATACAATGACTGAGGTCAAAGTGCAGACAGTCAGCTTTAATTTGAAGGTATGTTCATTCTTATCGGGCGAACCGTTTAGAAATTACAGCACTTTTTGTATCTAGTCCACCAAGTATTTGGACAAATTGAATTATACAGTATGTGTATCAAAGTAATCAAAAGATTAGTATTTGGTCCCATATTCGACGCACGCAATGATTACATCAATATTGTGACTCTACACACTAGTTGGATGCATTTGCTGTTTGTTTTGGTTGTTTCAGATTATTTTGTGGGGTATGATATTTGTGCGTCTAACATGCTGACTACACTGCTCGCATCGCGTGCGCGAGCATTGCAAAATAAATTTAAACATACATGTTATTCAACTATTGCACCAACGCTGCTCGCGCGTGCCAACGAGCGTCTGCGTTGTCAAGCTCTAAAATAGAAGTCAGTTCTATTTGTGATGCTGATCGCTGGTGCAAGCCCTGCCTCTCCCATCTCCTCATTGGTTTATAGAAGCAGATACCCACGTGCCATCTCCTCTTTGGTTATACCCACGTGGGCGATTGAAAGACAACTGAGTTCGACGGTCGTCGTGGTAATTCTATGAAAGTTTAGATGCCAATCGCCATATACAGGCCAAAGAAGAAAAAGCCTGGAAGTAGGAGAGATGACTAGAAACAATTCGGTTGACTGTTTTATGTGTGGATTAATTGTCGGATTAGAGGACCTTGTGCATTTCAGGTAAAATAACAGCTCAACGTTTATCTCCCAGGACAAATTAGCTAGCAACAGCAAGCTAGCTAAATAGGACAAATTAGCAAGCAACTGCAAGCTAGCTAACTAAATTGTCATAAATGTTTCATGCTTTTCGACCTGTCCCCGAATTAATATAATGGTTCAGAGTGTTTTGATATTTTAACCTGCGTGTCGTGATCGCGTTTGGTGTGGGGGGACAAAATCAATTTGCGCACGATGGAGCGCACGCAGCCGGTTTGGGTACGGTGTAACTTTCTCACTCATCATTATTCACGATTTATTCAGGATTATCCATAATCATGGTAGAACATTAATGTAGAAGTGTTTAGAACCATATTATATTCTTCTTTAAAATAAAAGGAAATCCAAAATGACACAATCCAATTTTTATCATTAATTTCTATTGGGCACAAGATAATCTAAAACACAACCAAAACAAACAGCAAATGCATCCCAAAAAATGTGTAGAGTCACAGGCTTGATGTAGTCATTGCATGCTATGAACATCGAACCAAATACTAAACGTTTGCCTACTTTAATAGACACATACGTGAAATTGTCCCAATACTTTTGGGCCCCTAAAATGGGGACTAAGTACAAAAAGTGCTGTAATTTCTAAACGGTTCACCAGATATGGATGAAAATACCCTCAGATTAAAGCGGACGGTCTGCACTTAACCTCATATTCATTGTATAAATAAAATTCAGTGGTGGAGCACAGAGCCAAAACGAAACATTTGTCAGTGTCCCAAAACTTTTGGAGCTTAATGTATATATTTAAGATTCAGAGCCTTGATAGAGACAAGAGACTGATTACCTAGTCCATCAACACACATTTCTCAGTTAAAAGGTGTGAATATGTGAATAATCACATGACTTTCAAATTGCTGTTTACTTCCTTCCCAGTGGTCCTGCTACAGCCCAACATTACTCTCAGTCCTCCAAATGGAGGGATGTTTTGGGAACCTCAGGGGCCAGAGGTGACCAGGGGCCACAGCTTCTCCATCACCTGCTCCATTCAGCCACAGTATCCTGGAGGCCTCTTCTATCTGGACTTCTCTGTGTCCAACAGGACTGAAACTAAGCCAGCAGTCAACTACTCCTCCTTCCACTTACTTCCCTGTTGCAGAGTATACAGACCAGGGGAAATACAGCTGCAGCTATGTCAACATCTCCACCCGGTCATTCGGGTCGGCTAATAGTGAACTAGCTGTCACCATTTGTTATGCAGATGAATGAGGACCCAAAAGCGACGTAATAGTAACAGAGTCTTTATTCCAGTATAAAACAAATAATGATTCTCCTGGATATAAATCAATGGTAATCCAAAACAGGAAACTGAAATCCTCTCGTCAATAGAGAGGAACGACTGGAGACGCGACCACAGACTGCAGGTCGCTTCAGGAAGGCACAGACCGTAGCTGACATAGACACCTGCTCACACGCAGCATCTGAAGAAGGCAAAAGAACACGACAGGGCGGAACAAGGACACAGAAACTGCAAACATCAAACAAGAATCCGACAAGGACAGGAGCGGAAAACAGAGGGAGAAATAGGGACTCTAATCAGAGGGCAAAATAGGGGACAGGTGTGAAAGAGTAAATGAGGTCGTAGGGAGAATGAGAAACAGCTGGGAGCATGAACGGAACGATAGAGAGAGAGAAAGAGAAAGAACCTAATAAGACCAGCAGAGGGAAGCACAGGGACAAGACATGATCAAAGACAACATGACAGTACCCCCCCACTCACCGAGCGCCTCCTGGCGCACTCGAGGAGGAACCCTGGCGGCAACGAAGGAAATCATCGATCAACGAACGGTCCAGCACGTCCCGAGATGGAACCCAACTCCTCTCCTCAGGACCGTAACCCTCCCAATCCACTAAGTACTGGTGACCACGTCCCCGAGAACGCATGTCCATGATCTTCCGTACCTTGTAAATGGGAGCGCCCTCGACAAGGACGGGGGGGGGGGAGGGAAGACGAACGGGGGCGCGAAGAAAAGGCTTGACACAAGAGACATGGAAGACAGGGTGGACGCGACGAAGATGTCGCGGAAGAAGCAGTCGCACAGCGACAGGATTGACGACCTGAGAGACACGGAACGGACCAATGAACCGCGGAGTCAACTTGCGAGAAGCTGTCGTAAGAGGAAGGTTACGAGTGGAAAGCCACACTCTCTGACCGCGACAATACCTAGGACTCTTAATCCTACGTTTATTGGCGGCTCTCACAGTCTGCGCCCTGTAACGGCAAAGTGCAGACCTGACCCTCCTCCAGGTGCGCTCACAACGTTGGACAAAAGCCTGAGCGGAGGGAACGCTGGACTCGGCGAGCTGGGACGAGAACAGAGGAGGCTGGTAGCCAAGACTACTCTGAAACGGGGACAGCCCGGTAGCAGACGAAGGAAGCGAGTTGTGAGCGTACTCAGCCCAGGGGAGCTGTTCTGCCCAAGACGCAGGGTTTCGAAACGAAAGGCTGCGTAAAATGCGACCAATCGACTGATTGGCCCTTTCTGCTTGACCGTTAGACTGGGGATGAAACCCGGAAGAGAGACTGACGGAAGCACCAATCAAACGACAGAACTCCCTCCAAAACTGTGACGTGAATTGCGGACCTCTGTCTGAAACGGCGTCTAACGGGAGGCCATGAATTCTGAACACATTCTCAATGATGATTTGTGCCGTCTCCTTAGCGGAAGGAAGCTTAGCGAGGGGAATGAAATGTGCCGCCTTAGAGAACCTATCGATAACCGTAAGAATCACAGTCTTCCCCGCAGACGAAGGCAGACCGGTAATAAAGTCTAAGGCGATGTGAGACCATGGTCGAGAAGGAATGGGAAGCGGTCTGAGACGACCGGCAGGAGGAGAGTTACCTGACTTAGTCTGCGCGCAGTCCGAACAAGCAGCCACGAAACGACGCGTGTCCCGCTCCTGAGTAGGCCACCAAAACCGCTGGCGAATAGAAGCAAGCGTACCCCGAACGCCGGGGTGGCCAGCTAACTTGGCAGAGTGAGCCCACTGAAGAACAGCCAGACGAGTAGAGACAGGAACGAACAGAAGGTTACTAGGACAAGCGCGCGGCGACGCAGTGTGAGTGAGTGCTTGCTTTACCTGTCTCTCAATTCCCCAGACAGTCAACCCGACAACACGCCCTTCAGGGAGAATCCCCTCGGGGTCGGTAGAAGCCACAGAAGAACTAAAGAGACGGGATAAGGCATCAGGCTTGGTGTTCTTATTTCCCGGACGATAGGAAATCACGAACTCGAAACGAGCGAAAAACAACGACCAACGAGCTTGACGTGCATTAAGTCGTTTGGCCGAACGGATGTACTCAAGGTTCTTATGGTCAGTCCAAACGACAAAAGGGACGGTCGCCCCCTCCAACCACTGTCGCCATTCGCCTATGGCTAAGCGGATGGCGAGCAGTTCGCGGTTACCCACATCATAGTTGCGTTCCGATGGCGACAGGCGATGAGAAAAGTAAGCGCAAGGATGGACCTTATCGTCAGATTGGAAGCGCTGAGACAGAATGGCTCCCACGCCCACCTCTGAAGCGTCAACCTCGACAATGAATTGTTTAGTGACGTCAGGAGTAACAAGGATAGGAGCGGATGTAAAACGCTTCTTGAGGAGATCAAAAGCTCCCTGGGCGGAACCGGACCACTTAAAGCAAGTCTTGACAGAAGTCAGAGCGGTGAGAGGGGCAGCCACTTGACCGAAATTACGAATGAAACGCCGATAGAAATTAGCGAAACCGAGAAAACGCTGCAACTCGACACGTGACTTAGGGACGGGCCAATCGCTGACAGCCTGGACCTTAGCGGGATCCATCTGAATGCCTTCAGCGGAAATAACAGAACCGAGAAAAGTGACAGAGGAGACATGAAAGGCGCACTTCTCAGCCTTCACGTAGAGACAATTCTCTAAAAGGCGCTGGAGTACACGTCGAACGTGCTGAACATGAATCTCGAGTGACGGTGAAAAAATCAGGATATCGTCAAGGTAAACGAAAACAAAAATGTTCAGCATGTCTCTCAGTACATCATTAACTAATGCCTGAAAGACAGCTGGAGCATTAGCGAGACCGAACGGCAGAACCCGGTATTCAAAATGCCCTAACGGAGTGTTAAACGCCGTTTTCCACTCGTCCCCCTCTCTGATGCGTACGAGATGGTAAGCGTTACGAAGGTCCAACTTAGTAAAGCACCTGGCTCCCTGCAAAATCTCGAAGGCTGACGACATAAGGGGAAGCGGATAACGATTCTTAACCGTTATGTCATTCAGCCCTCGATAATCCACGCAGGGGCGCAGAGTACCGTCCTTCTTCTTAACAAAGAAAAATCCCGCTCCGGCGGGAGAGGAAGAAGGCACCACGGTACCGGCGTCGAGAGAAACAGACAGATAATCCTCGAGAGCCTTACGTTCGGGAGCCGACAGAGAGTATAGTCTACCCCGAGGGGGAGTGGTCCCCGGAAGGAGATCAATACAACAATCATACGACCGGTGAGGAGGAAGGGAGCTGGCTCTGGACCGACTGAAGACCGTGCGCAGATCATGATATTCCTCCGGCACTCCTGTCAAATCACCAGGTTCCTCCTGAGTAGAGGGGACAGAAGACACAGGAGGGATAGCAGACATTAAACACTTCACATGACAAGAAACGTTCCAGGATAGAATAGAATTACTAGACCAATTAATAGAAGGATTATGACATACTAGCCAGGGATGACCCAAAACAACAGGTGTAAAAGGTGAACGAAAAATCAAAAAGGAAATGGTCTCACTGTGGTTACCAGATACTGTGAGGGTTAAAGGTAGTGTCTCACATCTGATACTGGGGAGAAGACTACCATCTAAGGCGAACATGGGCGTGGGCTTCCCTAACTGTCTGAGGGGAATGTCATGTTTCCGAGCCCATGCTTCGTCCATAAAACAACCCTCAGCCCCTGAGTCTATCAAGGCACTGCAGGAAGCAGCCGAACCGGTCCAGCGTAGATGGACCGACAAGGTAGTACAGGATCTTGATGGAGAGACCTGAGTAGTAGCGCTCACCAGTAGCCCTCCGCTTACTGATGAGCTCTGGCTTTTACTGGACATGACATGACAAAATGTCCAGCAGAACCGCAATAGAGGCAAAGGCGGTTGGTGATTCTCCGTTCCCTCTCCTTAGTCGAGATGCGAATACCTCCCAGCTGCATGGGCTCAGTCTCTGAGCCGGTGGGAGGAGATGGTTGAGATGCGGAGAGGGGAAACACCGTTAACGCGAGCTCTCTTTCACGAGCTCGGTGACGAAGATCTACCCGTCGTTCTATGCGGATGGCGAGTGCAATCAAAGAGTCCACGCTGGAAGGAACCTCCCGGGAGAGAATCTCATCCTTAA
This sequence comes from Salvelinus alpinus, assembly GCF_045679555.1. Lineage (NCBI taxonomy): Eukaryota > Metazoa > Chordata > Actinopteri > Salmoniformes > Salmonidae > Salvelinus > Salvelinus alpinus. Next base: position 52,970,390 of record NC_092086.1, on the reverse strand, counting down.
CCTCAGCGTGGAGTCCCTCCAGAAAACGAGCGAGCAACGCCGGCTCGTTCCAGTCACTGGATGCAGCCAGAGTGCGAAACTCTATAGAGTAATCCGTTATGGATCGATCACCTTGACATAGGGAAGCCAGGGCCCTGGAAGCCTCCTTCCCAAAAACTGAACGATCAAAAACCCGTATCATCTCCTCTCTAAAGTTCTGATAAACGTTAGAACACTCAGCCCTAGCCTCCCAGATAGCTGTGCCCCACTCCCGAGCCCGACCAGTAAGGAGTGATATGACGTAAGCGATCCGAGCTCTCTCTCTTGAGTATGTGTTGGGCTGGAGAGAGAACACAATATCACACTGGGTGAGAAAGGAGCGACACTCAGTGGGCTGCCCAGAGTAACATGGTGGGTTATTAACCCTAGGTTCCGGAGACTCGGAAGACCAGGAAGTAGCTGGTGGCACGAGACGAAGACTCTGAAACTGTCCTGACAGGTCGGAGACCTGAGTGGCCAGGGTCTCAACGGCATGACGAGCAGCAGACAATTCCTGCTCGTGTCTGCCGAGTATTGCTCCCTGGAACTTGACGGCAGTGTTGAGAGAATCCGTAGTCGCTGGGTCCATCTTGGTCGGATTCTTCTGTTATGCAGATGAATGAGGACCCAAAAGCGACGTAATAGTAACAGAGTCTTTATTCCAGTATAAAACAAATAATGATTCTCCTGGATATAAATCAATGGTAATCCAAAACAGGAAACTGAAATCCTCTCGTCAATAGAGAGGAACGACTGGAGACGCGACCACAGACTGCAGGTCGCTTCAGGAAGGCACAGACCGTAGCTGACATAGACACCTGCTCACACGCAGCATCTGAAGAAGGCAAAAGAACACGACAGGGCGGAACAAGGACACAGAAACTGCAAACATCAAACAAGAATCCGACAAGGACAGGAGCGGAAAACAGAGGGAGAAATAGGGACTCTAATCAGAGGGCAAAATAGGGGACAGGTGTGAAAGAGTAAATGAGGTCGTAGGGAGAATGAGAAACAGCTGGGAGCATGAACGGAACGATAGAGAGAGAGAAAGAGAAAGAACCTAATAAGACCAGCAGAGGGAAGCACAGGGACAAGACATGATCAAAGACAACATGACACCATTAGAGGTAAAGTAACACATGCTTTAAAAAAACATATTAAAAATAGCTTTTACACGAGAGAAAAATCATAGTATTGTAAGATGATTCATAATCCTTCATATCACCGTTAATTTGTTCTTATATCCCATGAATTTGCCATCTACAAGTCTTGATCTGTAGGTCTAAATCTTGAAATACCTACATTTTCTTCAGCATTCATGGTCCCCATCATTGTCTCTGGAGGGACTGGTGAGGTAGCACTGCTTTTTTCTGCTTCTTCTAGTCATCTGTCTAGTCATCTGGAGGACAAGGATGAACAGAAAGCCATCTACAGAGACTGACCAGGGAGAATGTAAGTGATATCACTATACTGTAAACTCTGAACTTGATTTACGCCTTGAGCCTGAAAAGTTAAGCAGCATCTCAAATTCGTCCCAAAGCCTTTTGTTGATATCATTTTGTTTGTAAGTTTTTTTTTATTGCCTTGAGTTTGCTTTTTGCGAAAATTCATGAGCAAACTATTATGCAACAGGTATTGACAACAGACACAACAGAGGGGAGGACAACGAAGAGGAAGAGAACTATGTGAATGTTGACAAACGTCTGTTACCAGAGAGTTCTGGAGGGAGTGAATGAGAAGGAAAAATGGCACAGCTATGGGAAATCAGAGGATGTCTATGTCAACGAGGAGGGAAACACTCAATGAAAGGGTGTTTGTGGGGGGTCTCATGAGAAAATGAATAGTGAAGACGATGATGAAGATTATGTTAATTTCTCCGCTCAGGACAATACAGCACATGATGTGAATGAAGACATTTATCAAAACTATTAGGAAAAGTAACAGTGGACTGTATGCAACCTGTCACTAAAGTAGCTCATTGGTATCAACAGATGGATTTGGTCCTTCGTGACATGTTTATAAAAGGGCGGCAGGTGGCTTAGTGGTTAGAGCGTTGGGCCAGTAACTGAAAGGTTGCTGGATCGAAACCCTGAGCTGACAAGGTAAAAATCTGTCGTTCTACCCCTGAACAAGGCAGTTAACCCACTGTTCCCCGGTAGGCTGCCATTGTAAATAAGAATTTGTTCCTAACTGACTTGCCTAGTTAAATAAAAAATTATAATTAAGATGCATAACAACTATGGTGGCTGTAGTTGACACTCAAACTAGACATATGAAATAATGGTATTGCTTTATTCTATTTAGCTTTTTGTAAGCATACATATTTGACCCATTGGGTTGAATTCCAAACTAGTTTTTGTATGCATTGGTGTGGTGTCACTTTCTGTGTCTTTAATCACCTCCAGTGTTGTCCAACTGTTGAGTGATTTGCACTAAACTGAACTGGATCCTCATTGCATGTTTTGGAATTCCACTTATGTCTCCACTTCTTCTTTAGGAAGGAAAATGCGTGACTCTAATCCATGTCTCCTTAGGTCAAGACCATCAATCTATGCATTCTCTTTTTATTCTCTTTTGGTTTTCCACCAATCATACAAGGGCTATATTGACCACAGAACTGTCTACTCTACAGTACATACAGCCACAGCACAAATGAGGAAGTGACAGATGAGCTGTGAACTGGAAATGAATACTTATATAGTAGTCTTACATTCACAAGACATTCTGCGACAGAGACTGGTCAACACGCTTTCACCAGAACACTTGTTCAGGTCGACTAGAGAAAATACCCGTCTTTATTTCTGACATGAAGACACAAATATGGAATATCTTCTATCTGACAATGGGTGAGTTTAATTTCCAAAAAGTCCAATCTACTGGAATATGTCAGAACATAGAGAAAACAGTAATATCTTGAAATGAATATTTTTAAGGGCTGCATATTGGATACAAGTACTCAGGGATGGATTCTACTTCAAATTGACAAAAGTGTATCATGTTCATCATTCATTTCTTTTAATGGTAAATTTGCTTGAAGCTTTATACGTGCACTGTTAAACATCCACAGAGGGTTGAGTGTCTGCAGGTTCTCTCCTCCCTTGTTCTTGATCGATTAAGTAAGGTAACTGATTCATAAGGAACTCCCCTCACCTATAGTTCTTAATTGAAAGGGGAAAAAACTAAAACCAGCATACACTAGGCCATCCATGTAATGAGTTTGAGTTTAATCTCAAGTAAAGATTTGGATCTCTGTCAGTAATGGGGAAGAACTAAGAGTAATCTCTCCAGACTATCATAAATCACTAGCCAATAGTCAAATGGTCGGTCAATGTTTAGTAAAGGGGTTGATACGCTCAATAGTATCCTTGACTAAGGACATACTGACTTCTGCCAGATAATTGATACAAGCAATATATATTTTCATAGAATATATTTGACTACAGTGAAATTTAGTTTTAAAACTAATTTCAATAATAATTCAACTTAAAATAATGCTAACAATTACCTGTAGATGTATTTAAAGACTGACTGAACTTCCTGATTTGTCCTCGTTTTGAAACTTAGTCATTAAGAAACACTAGTGGCCTCATGATTGAAGCCAAACAACAGTTTTCTTGGGGGTGTGGTTTTATGTGGGTGTTTCTTGGGTTTGTTTTCGCCATTCAATTACAACAAACGCGAAAGGATGACACGCAAATCCATGAAGCGCTCCTTATTTTTGTTTGTATGTATAAAAAATAGGAAAGGTAAGCTAAGTTATCTTTGCTATGGAGAGAAGAAAGTTTTGAAGTCAAGGACTTCTCCCCTCCTGACTGAATCGCCATCTCAAGATCAGCTCAGTTCAGTTCCACATGTGTAGGCTAAAGCCTGCACTGACCTTGTGTTTAGCCAAGCTGGCACCAGCTTGCTAGCATAGCTTGGGGATAGCTGAAGCTGGCTAGCCAATCAAGCTGAAATTCCCCTGTCAAATCAGTAATTGAAAATTAGCAAGAGCCAGTGTTTGGAATGTGTTTCATAAGACACCCGTTCTACAACGAGGGCGGCAGGTAACCTAGTGGTTAGAGCGTTGGACCTGTAACCGAATGGTTGCTAGATTGAATCCCTGAGCTGACGAGGTAAAAATCTGTCGTTCTGCCCCTGAACAAGGCAGTTAACACACTGTTCATAGGCCGTTATTGTAAATAAGAATGTGTTCTTAACTGACTTGCCTAGTTAAATAAAATAAATACAACACCTTGCTATGAAAGTAGCTTGCAATGTAGTTTCAACAAGATGTAAAGACGACTGCGAGTTGAATGCCCAGTCATGAGTCAGCTCAGCTTGCCTACAACACAATATTCTATAGCCTAACTGGCTAGTTTTGTCTCGTCTCTCATTATGTCCACTCTTAGATCTTTGCCGGGGGGACAAATCCCAGAACTACTAGTATCCCTACAGGTGTAGGCTACACGTGGACATTGCACAAACATCGCCGAGCTTAAGTCTGGATACCTTTATCAACTAAAAATTGTCGATTTGTGTTTTTGTTGCAAAGACAAAACATATCCTGTAAATATCACATTGGTGTGCTTATGAAGACAATCTGCCTACTCTTACCTAGCAAATATATGTAAGTTGTGTGTAGAGTACAACTTCAGCTGTCTAACTACAATGGCATTCTATTTGGCCAAATCTAAGAATTTGTCTAACCACACACAGACATGCACAGTTCTGTGGGTGAGGTTCTGGCTTCAAGTCGCCAGTGGGTGATGAAGTCCCTTCCCATCTATGTAATGCATTACAGGTGAGGACAGGTGCAGTCATGTGGCAGGAGGGGTGGATAGGGCTGTTACGGTGACCGTATTACCGCCAAACCGGCGGTCACGAGTCATGGCACAGACAAATTCCATGTGACCGTTTAGTCACGGTAACTAGGCTTCTGATGCTGCTGATGGTCATTAGTAGCCTACCAAACTTGATAATTGCTGGGTACTCCGCTCTCTATTGTCCCTCTAATCACTCTGACGTCAATGCAAACGTTTAGAAACATCAAATCAAACATGAGAGCCCATGAGCTTATGTTGGGCAAGATTTCTATAGGCTATGTGATTCACTATTTATTTTCTATCCCATGCCCCTGTTCCAAGACAGGTACATGATAATGGTCCATTCTATATCAAAACTATTCACACATACAGTGCAGTCGAGAAGTATTCAGACCCCCTTCACTTTTTTCCAAATGCTGTTACATTGTAGCCTTATTCTAAAATTGATTAAATAAATCAAAAATCATCAATCTATCCACAATACCCCACAATGACAAAGCAAACACAGGTTTTTAGATACTTTTGCACATTAATATAAAATAAAAAACACATTTTATTACAGGTGCAGACCTTACAGTGAAATACTTACTTACAAGCCATTAACCAACAATGCAGTTTTAAGATAAATACCTAAAAAAATAAAAATAAATACAGAGCAGCAGTAAAATAACAATAGCGAATATTCTGCCCTTGAGTTGCGTTCCCATGCAAAACTAGACAGATAGCTAACAACTAAGTCTTCAATAAAACTCCCAAGGCGTGACTTTTCTTGAATGAATATTGAAAACGTTTATGTTGTAAAACTGCAAAATACAGAAAAGAATATACTTTAGTATTCAATTCAGACCGACATCCTGTAGCTGTACATTATACATTTGAAGTTGCATGAATACAAAGCACGTGCTAAGGTACCATGCATCTGGCATGATGCCAAACCATATAGCTAATTGTTACTCATATGGTAATTGACTAACTCCTTTCATTACTCTAATAATGTACAACCATCTATGTAGAATAACAAAGCATATTACACTAGAATCGGTAACAAAACTACAGTATTGTATATTTTACAATTCGTTTGCATGACGCACGAGCAAAGTAATACAGCTAACATCATACATGAAAGGCATTGCAATTTGTGTGAGTAAATGCAACCAACATTGATATGTAAGAAACTCTATCAATAACAAGATTATCATCATTAGCTAAATGCTTGAATCGAACTTACAAACAAATATTTTCCAAGGCTGAAGCGTGACAAGAAATAACTACACTGAAAGACCTGCACCGTAGCGTTGTTTTTAGCTGCTTCTATGCGTGCAGAACGAATTCTCTACTTCCTGTTTGCGTACATTCTAAGTACCAGAAAGCTCCACTAGGGGGCAAATAACACCATGGAACACAATGAAAATCCATCTTAACCATTGTAATAAAATAATCTGTTAACAGGATGGCAGCACACTCCCCGCCTGGTATAATGAAATTGTGCCACTATGAAATAAAACATATCAAGAAACAAATAATGTCCTTTCTATTTTTATCTTTTGTCTCTAGGATGCTTCAGAAAGAAGAACAACAATCTCTGAGATTGGTCTCAGAAACACCTTAGCAGCTCCTTGCTTGACAATTTTTAGTTCTACTTTCCTAACCTTTTTGTCAGTACTGGGAAAGGTTTTGACCACAAGCCCGACTGGCCAGTCATTTCTGTGTGCCTGACTGTCTTTCAATAAGACAACATCTCCCACTTTTACATTTGGCTTTTCTACTGTCCATTTTCTGCGTCTCTGCAGCGTTGTCAGGTACTCCTGTCTCCACCTTTTCCAAAAGGTGTCAGCGAGACACTGGACTTGCTTCCACTGTTTTCCATGAAGGTCGTTCATGCTGAAGTATCCAGAAGGGGCTGAGGTAGCGCTGGTCTTTTGTGTCAGTAACATTGAGGGTGTGAGAATGGCAGGCATGTCAGGGTCGGTTGACACTGACACTAGGGGTCTCGCATTGATTATTGGAGCCACGAACCCAAGGGGGTCATAAAGACTATTCACTGTGGACAGGATGCCTCTCCGCGTAAAAGGCTTCTCATTGTGGGACACCTGGAATGAGAAGCTGTCTGTTTCCAGGTTCCAGGAAAGTCCCAGACTCCGTTGAAAGGGGAGAGGATCCACTCCTAGGTCCAGATCTTTTAGGTCTTTTGCACGGTCCTCCATAGGGAAGGCTTCCATAACTGTTTTGCTATTGGATGCAATCTTGTGTAGTTTCATGTTGGACTCCGCCAACATTGCTTGTGTTTTTCTTAGAATGTTGATAGCTTCTTCTGTTGTAGCTACTGATGTCAGCCCATCATCGACGTAGAAGTTCCTCACTACATATTGCTTGGGTTCTGATCCGTGTTCCTTCTCACCCTGTAGCGCTGCTCGTCTCATACAGTAGATGGCTACGGCTGGTGAAGGGCTGTTCCCAAATACATGGACTTTCATCCTGTACTCAGTTATGTTTCTATCTGGATTGTTGTCTTCATACCAGAGAAACCTTAAGTAATCTCTGTGATCCTCACGTACACCAAAACAGTAAAACATTTGTTGCACATCTGCTGTTAGTGCAATGCAATCCTTGCGGAAGCGCATTAGGACACCCAAGAGTGTGTTGTTTAAGTCTGGACCACTGAGCAGAACATCGTTAAGTGACACGCCTTGACACTTAGCACTGGAGTCAAATACTACTCTTATTTGTTCAGGCTTTTGTGGATGGTAAACACCAAATATGGGTAGATACCAACATTCTTTGTCTCCCTCTAGTGGCGGTGAAGGTTCGGCTTGGTCGTTATCCAGCATCTTTTGCATGAAGTCAATAAAATGACGCTTCATGTCAGGCTTTTTGTCTAAAGTCCTGCGAAGTGATGTGAGACGGTTTATGGCCTGCTCCCTGTTATTAGGAAGGCGACGTCGAGTGGGGCGAAAGGGTAGTGGAGCCACCCAGTTGTTTCCATCATCCTGGAAAACCTGTTTGTCCATAATGTCCAAAAAGGCTTTGTCCTCCACTGATGGTGCTGGTTTATCATCGTCTTGTGTTTTGTCGAACACGGAACATCCCAGGTTGTCTGTGTTCACAGTTGTGCTTGGATCTCTCGAGTGCATTGTAGAGGGAGAGATGTGTTTCTGAGCTACGCTGTTGTAGTTCTCTTTTACCTGGATGATGTCAGGGCAAGGGCTCAGATAGGATGTGCGACCATTTTGAAGTATGTTTGTCCTGAACACGTTAACATTGGCTGGTCGGTGAGCCGTTCCCAGACAGACCTCACCCACGATGACCCACCCGAGGTCGAGTCGCTGTGCATAAGGAGTGTCGTGGGGCCCATTGATTTGCTCTCGTACCTTGTGTACCCTTAAGATGTCTCGTCCTAAGAGCAGGAGGATGGGAGCGTCTGGGTCCACAGCTGGAATTTTGTCCATAACTGGTTGCAGATGGGGATGATGATACGCAATGTCGGGGGAGGGAATCTCCGTCCTATCGTCTGGCATCATATCACACTCTATCAGAGTAGGGAGAGATAGCTGCATGTGTCCGTCTATAGACTCCACCATGAAGTTGACGGCTCTCCTGCCTGAAGTCTCTGTTACCCCAGAACAGGTCTTCATGGTGTATGGAGCAGAGTTGTCATTGATGTTGAAGAGATTGAAAAACTCTGTCTTGGCCAGAGATTTGTTACTCTGTTCATCAAGCACTACAATGGAAGAGCAGGGTTGGAGCGAGCGGTCGCATTCGCACTTCGCTCCGCAGGTAGTATAACTTTTCATTACATTTCATTATAGTACAACGGTTTGATTTGTCTAATCTTAGCAATTTCTTCTTAGCTAGCTACATAGCCGTCTTTGTATCAAAGATAATTGCGTAATTATCGTATTTCGTCGTCCTAACGTAGTCTACACTGCTATCTGCCCAGCAGCTAGCCAGCTAGCCAGCTAGCAAACGTCCACCGTCTACCGAATAGCAGCACTGTAGAAACTATTACACTCAACGGAACGACTTGATTAGTGTAGTGTTAGCTAGCTACATAGTTGTCTTTGCTGTCTTCGTATCCAAGATAATTGGGTAGTTTAGAGTGTGTAGTTTTAGAGTGATTATCTTAATTTACCGAGGTTAGCTAGCCAGCTATTTGTCGTCCTTAACGTAGGAAACACTGCTAGCTAGCCAACAGCTAGCCAACGTCTACCGAATAGAACTTCCGCACTCAACAACCCGGTCGCATTCCGCTTCGCTCCGCAGGTAGTATCACATTTTCATTTCATTTCATTACAGTACAACGGTTTGATTTGTTTGATCGTAGCTAGCTACATAGCTAGCTACATAGCCGTCTTTGTATCAAAGATAATTGTGTAGTCTAGAGCGATTTTCTAGGTTAGCTAGCCAGCTATTGTCGTTCTTTTAACGCAACGTAACGTAATCAACACTGCTAGCTAGCCAGCTAGCCACCGAATAGCAGCACTGTAGCAGCACTGTAGAAACTATTACACTCAACGGAACGACTTGATTAGTGTAGTGTCAACAACGCAGCCACTGCCAGCTAGCCTACAAAGTCAACAACGCAGCCACTGCCAGCTAGCCTACTTCAGCAGTACTGTATCATTTTAATCATTTTAGTCAATAAGATTCTTGCTACGTAAGCTTAACTTTCTGAACATTCGAGACGTGTAGTCCACTTGTCATTCCAATCTCCTTTGCATTAGCGTAGCCTCTTCTGTAGCCTGTCAACTATGTGTCTGTCTATCCCTGTTCTCTCCTCTCTGCACAGACCATACAAACGCTTCACACCGCGTGGCCGCGGCCACCCTAATCTGGTGGTCCCAGCGCGCACGACCCACGTGGAGTTCCAGGTCTCCGGTAGCCTCTGGAACTGCCGATCTGCGGCCAACAAGGCAGAGTTCATCTCAGCCTATGCCTCCCTCCAGTCCCTCGACTTCTTGGCACTGACGGAAACATGGATCACCACAGATAACACTGCTACTCCTACTGCTCTCTCTTCGTCCGCCCACGTGTTCTCGCACACCCCGAGAGCAGCTGGTCAGCGGGGTGGTGGCACCGGGATCCTCATCTCTCCCAAGTGGTCATTCTCTCTTTCTCCCCTTACCCATCTGTCTATCGCCTCCTTTGAATTCCATGCTGTCACAGTTACCAGCCCTTTCAAGCTTAACATCCTTATCATTTATCGCCCTCCAGGTTCCCTCGGAGAGTTCATCAATGAGCTTGATGCCTTGATAAGCTCCTTTCCTGAGGACGGCTCACCTCTCACAGTTCTGGGCGACTTTAACCTCCCCACGTCTACCTTTGACTCATTCCTCTCTGCCTCCTTCTTTCCACTCCTCTCCTCTTTTGACCTCACCCTCTCACCTTCCCCCCCTACTCACAAGGCAGGCAATACGCTTGACCTCATCTTTACTAGATGCTGTTCTTCCACTAACCTCATTGCAACTCCCCTCCAAGTAAGTCGCTCTGGATAAGAGCGTCTGCTAAATGACTTAAATGTAAATGTAAATGTAAGTCTCCGACCACTACCTTGTATCCTTTTCCCTCTCGCTCTCATCCAACACTTCCCACACTGCCCCTACTCGGATGGTATCGCGCCGTCCCAACCTTCGCTCTCTCTCCCCCGCTACTCTCTCCTCTTCCATCCTATCATCTCTTCCCTCTGCTCAAACCTTCTCCAACCTATCTCCTGATTCTGCCTCCTCAACCCTCCTCTCCTCCCTTTCTGCATCCTTTGACTCTCTATGTCCCCTATCCTCCAGGCCGGCTCGGTCCTCCCCTCCCGCTCCGTGGCTCGACGACTCATTGCGAGCTCACAGAACAGGGCTCCGGGCAGCCGAGCGGAAATGGAGGAAAACTCGCCTCCCTGCGGACCTGGCATCCTTTCACTCCCTCCTCTCTACATTTTACTCTTCTGTCTCTGCTGCTAAAGCCACTTTCTACCACTCTAAATTCCAAGCATCTGCCTCTAACCCTAGGAAGCTCTTTGCCACCTTCTCCTCCCTCCTGAATCCTCCTCCCCCTCCCCCCCCCCTCCTCCCTCTCTGCAGATGACTTCGTCAACCATTTTGAAAAGAAGGTCGACGACATCCGATCCTCGTTTGCTAAGTCAAACGACACCGCTGGTTCTGCTCACACTGCCCTACCCTGTGCTCTGACCTCTTTCTCCCCTCTCTCTCCAGATGAAATCTCGCGTCTTGTGACGGCCGGCCGCCCAACAACCTGCCCGCTTGACCCTATCCCCTCCTCTCTTCTCCAGACCATTTCCGGAGACCTTCTCCCTTACCTCACCTCGCTCATCAACTCATCCCTGACCGCTGGCTACGTCCCTTCCGTCTTCAAGAGAGCGAGAGTCGCACCCCTTCTGAAAAAACCTACACTCGATCCCTCCGATGTCAACAACTACAGACCAGTATCCCTTCTTTCTTTTCTCTCCAAAACTCTTGAACGTGCCGTCCTTGGCCAGCTCTCCTGCTATCTCTCTCAGAATGACCTTCTTGATCCAAATCAGTCAGGTTTCAAGACTAGTCATTCAACTGAGACTGCTCTTCTCTGTATCACGGAGGCGCTCCGCACTGCTAAAGCTAACTCTCTCTCCTCTGCTCTCATCCTTCTAGACCTATCGGCTGCCTTCGATACTGTGAACCATCAGATCCTCCTCTCCACCCTCTCCGAGTTGGGCATCTCCGGCGCGGCCCACGCTTGGATTGCGTCCTACCTGACAGGTCGCTCCTACCAGGTGGCGTGGCGAGAATCTGTCTCCTCACCACGTGCTCTCACCACTGGTGTCCCCCAGGGCTCTGTTCTAGGCCCTCTCCTATTCTCGCTATACACCAAGTCACTTGGCTCTGTCATAACCTCACATGGTCTCTCCTATCATTGCTATGCAGACGACACACAATTAATCTTCTCCTTTCCCCCTTCTGATGACCAGGTGGCGAATCGCATCTCTGCATGTCTGGCAGACATATCAGTGTGGATGACGGATCACCACCTCAAGCTGAACCTCGGCAAGACGGAGCTGCTCTTCCTCCCGGGGAAGGACTGCCCGTTCCATGATCTCGCCATCACGGTTGACAACTCCATTGTGTCCTCCTCCCAGAGCGCTAAGAACCTTGGCGTGATCCTGGACAACACCCTGTCGTTCTCAACTAACATCAAGGCGGTGGCCCGTTCCTGTAGGTTCATGCTCTACAACATCCGCAGAGTACGACCCTGCCTCACACAGGAAGCGGCGCAGGTCCTAATCCAGGCACTTGTCATCTCCCGTCTGGATTACTGCAACTCGCTGTTGGCTGGGCTCCCTGCCTGTGCCATTAAACCCCTACAACTCATCCAGAACGCCGCAGCCCGTCTGGTGTTCAACCTTCCCAAGTTCTCTCACGTCACCCCGCTCCTCCGCTCTCTCCACTGGCTTCCAGTTGAAGCTCGCATCCGCTACAAGACCATGGTGCTTGCCTACGGAGCTGTGAGGGGAACGGCACCTCAGTACCTCCAGGCTCTGATCAGGCCCTACACCCAAACAAGGGCACTGCGTTCATCCACCTCTGGCCTGCTCGCCTCCCTACCACTGAGGAAGTACAGTTCCCGCTCAGCCCAGTCAAAACTGTTCGCTGCTCTGGCCCCCCAATGGTGGAACAAACTCCCTCACGACGCCAGGACAGCGGAGTCAATCACCACCTTCCGGAGACACCTGAAACCCCACCTCTTTAAGGAATACCTAGGATAGGATAAAGTAATCCTTCTGACCCCCCCCCCCCCCCCCTTAAAAGATTTAGATGCACTGTTGTAAAGTGGCTGTTCCACTGGATGTCATAAGGTGAATGCACCAATTTGTAAGTCGCTCTGGATAAGAGCGTCTGCTAAATGACTTAAATGTAAATGTTAAATGTACATACATTTTGACAGCTTTCTCTCTTTTCCCAGCCGGATAAGCTTTAACTAGGCATATTTTTGAACATGATCTTGGATTAACTGCCTCACCACAGATCTCCGTACACTTTGAGGTGACAGATAGAAGAGCATCGTCACCTTGCTCCCCGCCATGCTCTTTCTCTGCTGTAGCAGTGTCTGTATTTGAAGGGGCTGGGCCTGGATGCAGAGCAGCAAGATGTCTGTCGCTGTCGCACTCAGAGCACTTGATTGACACCTTACAGTCTTTAGCTCTGTGCTGAGTTGACCCACAACATCGGAAACAAATTCCATTCTCTTTGAGATATGATTTGCGCTCATCTAGAGTTTTGTATCTAAACCCACGACACTTTTTAAGAGGATGAGGTTTGTTATGTATCGGGCAGTGATGGTCAGGGTTTTCAATCTTTGTCTTACTGGGTTTGGTTTGGTGGTCTGAGGGCTCAGATGACACATCGGTTTTGTATACAGTCACAGGTGTCTTGCTGCTGTACCTGGCAGGTTTCTCACTTTTCATAGACACCTGGTTAGTTGAGGTGTAGAGGGTGAAACTGGGGTCGTTTCTAGTTTTCGCCTGGTTCCTGATGAATCTCGAGAAGAACGAGAATGGTGGGAATGCTACCCGATAGTCCTCCTTGTATTTGGATCCCTGTGCAATCCATTTTTCTTGTAAACTGAATGGAAGTTTCTCTACTATAGGGTTTACCCCCCGAGATGTGTCCAGATAAGCGAGGCCTGGAAGGTACCCTTCTACTTTAGCACACTCCAGTTCGAGAAGAATGTCACCTAGTTCTCTTAGTTTGTGATTGTCTTATTTAGCCAGTTTTGGAAAATCATCAATTTTCTTCAACAGTGCATTCTCGATCACTTCAGGTGTACCATAGCACTCTTCTAGTCGTTGCCAGACCATGTTAAGCCCTGCTGTTGCGTTGAAAATATGGACAGATCTAATTCTGTTTGCTTGCTCAGACGACTCTGCCCCTAGCCACTTGGTAATTAGATCTAACTCTTCCCTGGCTGATAAATTCAAGTCTCTGATCGCATTGAGAAAGGATGCTTTCCATGCCCAATAATTTTCAGGGCGATCATCAAACTTCAGGAGTCCGGAACTCACCATCTCACGGCGTAGGAGGTACTTGATGAGGTCTGGTGCCACTTGTGACTCAGGGACGCTTTGTGTGTGTGACTGGAAGTGGGCTTGTTTTCCATTTACACCATGCTGCTGTTCATTTCTTTTGAACGGAGAGTCTCTGCTCATGCTCTGTTGTTTGCTACTTTCTGGATTATGGTATGTAGCTGGGTCAACACTAAGCTCTTGTTTCTCCACTTCAAATGGAAGTTCAGCAAAGTAGGGCCTAGCATGTTGTTGCACATACTCACAAGTACGCTGAACTGGACTTAAGGGCTGTGTCCCTGTGTCTAGTTCTTTGCGAAGCTCTCTGCGTTCTGATTCTACAGCTTCTTCAAAGGCTGCAGCTTCAGCCAATGCAGCAGCAGCTGTTCTCTCAAATTGGAGAACATATAAACTTGCCTCGAGGTCAGCCTTTTGTTTCATCACAGAAGCTTCCTTCTCAGCATAGGAGACTTGTGCACGCGCTGCGTCTGCTCTGGCGCGTGCTTTGATGGCTGCAGAACTCACCGTTGAGGATCTGCTTGACTGTTTTGATGACCTTGATCTTGTAGATTGAGACTTGGTCCCAATGTGCTGAAGAGGCTCCTCCATCTCTCTCTGTCGAACTCTTGGCTCTGGTTGTTGTACCGTAGACTGCTGGTCTTCCATAGGAACAGAGGCTTTGTTGGCTGATGAATGTAGAAACAAACCACCGTGTGTGGTTATGCTTGAGCCCGCCGTGATGATGTTTTTTTACTATTCTGCCCTTGAGTTGCGTTCCCATGCAAAACTAGACAGATAGCTAACAACTAAGTCTTCAATAAAACTCCCAAGGCGTGACTTTTCTTGAATGAATATTGAAAACGTTTATGTTGTAAAACTGCAAAATACAGAAAAGAATATACTTTAGTATTCAATTCAGACCGACATCCTGTAGCTGTACATTATACATTTGAAGTTGCATGAATACAAAGCACGTGCTAAGGTACCATGCATCTGGCATGATGCCAAACCATATAGCTAATTGTTACTCATATGGTAATTGACTAACTCCTTTCATTACTCTAATAATGTACAACCATCTATGTAGAATAACAAAGCATATTACACTAGAATCGGTAACAAAACTACAGTATTGTATATTTTACAATTCGTTTGCATGACGCACGAGCAAAGTAATACAGCTAACATCATACATGAAAGGCATTGCAATTTGTGTGAGTAAATGCAACCAACATTGATATGTAAGAAACTCTATCAATAACAAGATTATCATCATTAGCTAAATGCTTGAATCGAACTTACAAACAAATATTTTCCAAGGCTGAAGCGTGACAAGAAATAACTACACTGAAAGACCTGCACCGTAGCGTTGTTTTTAGCTGCTTCTATGCGTGCAGAACGAATTCTCTACTTCCTGTTTGCGTACATTCTAAGTACCAGAAAGCTCCACTAGGGGGCAAATAACACCATGGAACACAATGAAAATCCATCTTAACCATTGTAATAAAATAATCTGTTAACAGGATGGCAGCACAGCGAAGCTACATACAGGGGGTACCGGTAAAGAGTCAATGTGCGGGGGTACCGGTTAGTTGAGGCAATTGAGGTAATATATACACATGTGGGTAGAGTTATTAAAGTGACTTATGCATATATAATTACAGAGAGTAGCAGCAGTGTAAAAGAGGGGGGATGGGGGCAATGCAAGTAGTCTGGGTAGCGTTTTCACCTGTGTGATGATCTAGGGGGGGTTTTGAATAATCATTCTGATTGGCTGGGCTTGGCTCCCCAGTTATGTGGAATCCATAGATTAGGGCCTAATGATTTTATTTAAATTGACTGATTTCCTTCTTTGAAGTGTAAATCAGTAAAATCTTTGAAATTGTTGCATGTTGCGTTTATATTTTTGTTCAGTTTAAATACCACATGAGTCCTCTTACTTTTGAAAACTTTACAGTCCTACTGATCAAACACTATGAACAGGTAGGCTCTCTCCCTCAGTTGCCTATGCACATCAACAACAACACGATCAACAACTAATGTTAGCTAGGCTAGGCTAGGCTAGGGGTAGAGGTTAGGGTTAGGGTTAAGGTTAGGATTAAGTTTAGGAGTTAGGTTAAAGGGTTAAGGTTAGGGGAAGGGTTAGCTAACATGCTAAGTAGTTGCAAAGTAGCTAAAAAGTAGTAAGTGGTTGAAAAGTAAAAAATTAACTAAAATGCTAAAGTTGACTGTGATGAGATTCAAACTCGCAACCTTCGGATTTCTAGACGTTATACTGTCCTTGTCACGGATGGGCAGCAGATGACTATACCGAGTTCCAGTCCTATCAGCTAAAAACAAGAAGAAGCGGCTCCAGTGGGAGCCAACAATGGACAATTGAGGAGTGGAAATACATTGCCTGGTCTGACAAATCCCGTTTCCGTTGTATCATGCTGATGGCAGTCAGGATTTGGTGTAAGCACCATGAGTCCACGGCCCATCCTGCCTGGTGTCAACGGTATAGGCTGGTTGTGGTGGTGTAATGGTGTGAATGTATTCCTGGCACGTTAGTTTGTTTTATGACAATTGAGCAACGTTTGAAGCCTAGCCTGGTCTGGGACACTCAAATTAGTATATTATGTTACATTTGGTATGGCTACATGAGACAGATGGTTACTTAAGGCAAAAACGAAAGTAGGGTGCTTGGTCGCGGTGGATGGGTAGGCATATAACGCAAACATCTAGTTTGAATCTTATCAGGGACAACTTTAGCATTTTAGCTAATTAGCAACTAACTACTACTTTTTAGCTACTTTGCATCTACTTAGCATGTAAGCTAACCCTTCGCCTAACCTAAACCCTTTTAGCTAACCCTTCCCCCAACCTTTAACCTAACTCCTAAACGTAACCCTAACCTTAACCCTAATCCCTAGCCTAGCAAACGTTAGCCACCTAGCTAGAATTCATAAGATATCATATCATGTGTCATTTGGTTAGTTAGCAAGACATCACTTTGCTAGCTAGCTATGCTGAACTTGAAAGACTGTTATCCACAGCTAGCATAGCAGTTAGGCAAGTTCCCATTCAGTTGTCAAAATGTGGGGTAGGATCAGCATACATTGGCAGGCAAGCTGCAGAAGGGCGAGCAGGCTACTTACTATTCCCCATCGTTTATCCGCGTATTGTTAACAGCCAACTCCAAATTTAAAACGTTTGAGAGTGTTTATCTACTGTTCCTTCATTAGATTTTATCTAATCTCGCTCTGGATAACATTAGCCACCTAGCTAGAATTCATAACATTTCATACGTCTTGCAAATTCATAACATATTGTACTTTTTTCCAATTGGAAACATTGTACATTTTGCAAATTCGTAATATATAATACGAATTGTAATTCATAACATATCATACGAAATGGGTAATGGACATTACCATTACCACAAATTACTACATACCATATGAAACGTAACATATCATACTAAATGGAGTGTTTCGGATTTACGTAGAGAATAATACGAAATGGTCTGAGACCAGGTTGGAATGCTGCACCTTGTATCATCCATTCCCCGAATAATTCAGGGTGTTCTGGAGGCAAAGGAGGGTCCTACCCAGTACTAGATGAACATACCTAATAAACTGGCCACTGAGTGTATATAAAACAACAGAAAATCCAGTTTTAGACTGCACTGGGCCTTTAAGTAGTTGTAGTGGACAGTTAGGAATACAGTAATAGTTTAAGGCAAACGAGAGAGAAAAAAGTCCCCGAAGCGGACAGATATTTGAGCACTTTTTAACCGCCGTAACTGCCATTTCCTGGAATCTAGAGCAAACAGTACCCTATTAGGGTGTGTTGCCTGGCCTTAAATGATAACAAATAGAGTCAAATAATGCCCACAGGTGACGCAGCGCCACTCTTACATTCTTTGGGCAGAACTCTGATTAGTACATCATTCATGTTTGATTGAATTTAGTTTATGCTAACTAAAACATTCTCACTATCCTCACTAAAATAGACATTGCCTTTCACATACTGAACTGACCAATCACACAGCATGCTTCTTGGGACAGTTTGTGGTGAACCACAGAATATTGCATGCTGGCTCATCTTCAGTTTTGTCTTAATGAAAGGTTTTTGTCTCAGCTGTGTGGGTATTTTGACACATTGACAACCACTAATTTCAAATTCAATTTGTTTTTCTTTATTAGTCTATCTATGGAATGGACCTCTACCTGCAGATAAGTGAATCTCCTTTTGGTTTTAGTCATGTCAACTCCTGAAAAAGCTGTGGCAACCATTGCGTGAAACACAATATCTTTAGCATAGACATCTTTTTGACATCCAAATATTAACATTAAGATGTCTTAACATTAACATTAGAATCAGTAGTAGTTCATACTATATAATTCATAGTATGCTGCACACATCACAAAAGAAAATGCTGGGTTCTTTGGATGACCCAACTGCTGGGTTGCAGGCATTGGGTCACTTAGTTCGGTTGATTTCTTTAAAAACTGCCAGTTATTGATGCTGGGGTGTTTATGTTGGGTTATTGAGTATATCTCAATTACCCAGAATAAACAATCCAGCACCCAGTGGGTCAAGGAGGTGTGGCTTAGTAGGGGTGTGGCTTTCAGATAATAATTTTTGTCATCCCGGTTAATACGTTCTGTTGTATTGTTATCACATATTAAGGTTGAACATTGATACTTTTGTAACTTTAATGAAGTTTACAAAAGTGTATGAGTTCGTTAAAAGCCTACGCACATCCCAATGTTGGGATATGTACATGTCAGTGGAGGTTCCTTAGAGTTGGAAGGGGAGCACCATCCTCCTCAGTGAAATTCATATATTTTTTTTAAAATTTTAAACATTTAGATAGTTATCCTTTTTAGATAAAACTATACTAAATATAGTCATCAAATAATTGCTCAAAACACACTATTTTGCAAAGGCCTACAGTAGCCTCAACAGCACTCTGTAGGGTAGCACCATGGTGTAGCTTGAGGACAACTAGCTTCCGTCTTCCTCTTGGCACATTGACTTCAATACAAAACCTGGGACGCTCATGGTTCTCACCCCCTTCCATAGACTTACACAGTAATTATGACAAATTCTGGAGGACATCCTGCAGCCTATCAGAGCTTTTGCAGCATGAACTGACATGTTCTCCACCCAATCAAAGGATCAAATAATTAATCTAGTACTGAAAGCATACGCTACAGCCAGCTAGCACTGCAGTGTATAAAATGTGGTGAGTAATTGACTCAAACAGAGAGAGCGACAATAGTTGAGCAGTTTTGAACGAATTAATTCAGTCCCGAATGAAGGAGAAATAGAGAGAGAGATTTCGTAATTTTTTTGCACTTCAGTTTCACTTACTTAGCTAGCAAAATTTGCCTACTAAAACACCCTGCTCAAACAGAGGGATGCTATGTTAGCTAGCTGGCTATGACTTTCCAAAAGAACACCGGAACTCTTCCAAGTCAAAGTAAGCTTTTGGTATTACTAATTTATTGCCACTGGGGCCTTCTCGTATCTCTCCTCTTCCCTTCGCTTGTGGACTTCTATGCACAACACATCAGCTGTATGTGACCAGGCTAAAAAACCTGTCTGTCCACGTGTCACTGTCTGTCACCTCAAATTTGTCTCTCAACCTACGTTGTGAACTTTCATTCATAGGCTAGGTTGTAGCAACCCTCATGATGGGTATAAGGAAAATGTGAGTATCATGTAGTAGCCTAAACCTATCGCTGTTACATTGAATTGTGTGAATGAATGAGTCATCCAATATGCTGTATTAGAAAGAAGGCCATGCTCATGAAATTTAGTCTTCCTTCCTCATATTAAACAGCACTAACCGCCACTGGTACATTTCCTAATATATATCTCAACATTTTTTCTCAATGTTGGGATATGTAAATAATAATGTTCTGAATTTTATATTAGCATACGTCATGTGCAAAAATATAGAAAGTTAGCGGTGTAGAAACTTAAAATTATGAACAGGAATGACATTTACTCTCATGGGTGGCCAAAAATAACTATATGAATGCCACGCCCATAATAAGTCACAACTCCTGAAAATTAATAACCTATGGATTACATTAAAAAAGACCTAGCTGTTCGGTCAACCCAACTGATGGTTAAAAAAACAACAACTGATGGTTAAATCAACCCATGTTTGGTTTATCCCAACAACCCAACATGTTGGGTTATTCATGTAGCACAACTGTGTGGGTCCAAATAACCCATTGTGTGCTCTGTCCACTATTTAACCAGCTCTGGGTTATGACATTTTTTTGCCCATCATTTTATAGAGTGCAGATGAATTCTCTGAGTTATTATTTTTTTACAATTTGTTTTTACGTTTACCACAGCCATGAATTTTGATGTATAACTGTCTTTAAACCTCATAGACCTCATAGAGAGTGCCCAGATCAGACTGGTCAATGGTCTCTGCTCTGGGAGAGTGGAGATCTATCACAACAGTCAGTGGGGAACAGTGTGTGATGACGACTGGGATATGAATGATGCTAAGGTGGTCTGTAAACAGCTGGGCTGTGGGAGTGCTATGAGTTCCCCGGGGTCTGCCCACTTTGGTCAGGGCACTGAGCAGATCTGGATGGATAATATTAAATGCTCCGGTAATGAAAGCACACTCACACAGTGCTCACACACTACAACACATAACTGCCATCACAGTGAAGATGCTGGTGTTGTCTGTTCAGGTAAGGAATTGACCATGTCCTGCCATTCTCTCCTGCCTGACACATTTCCATTGCTTTAGTTGATATCACGAAATGGGTGATGAGATAAAAACTGTCCAGTTCCATGACTTGAATGACCATGGCCTTCATTTTTGTCCCCCTCTCCCCCAAACCTGCAAGGTGCCCAGGTCAGGCTGGTCAATGGTTATGGTCGCTGCTCTGGGAGAGTGGAGATCTATTACAGTGGCCAGTGGGGAACAGTGTGTGATGACGACTGGGATATGAATGATGCTAAGGTGGTCTGTAAACAGCTGGGCTGTGGGAGTGCTATGAGTTCCCCGGGGTCTGCCCGCTTTGGTCAGGGCACTGAGCAGATCTGGATGGATAATATTAAATGCTCCGGTAATGAAAACACACTCACACAGTGCTCACACATTACAACACATGACTGCAAACACAGTGAAGATGCTGGTGTTGTCTGTTCAGGTAAGGAATTCCCAATGTCCTGCCATTCTCTCCTGCCTGACACATTTCCATTGCTTTAGTTGATATCACGAAATGGGTGATGAGATAAAAACTATCCAGTTCCATGACTTGAATGACCATGGCCTTCATTTTTGTGGAGCCCTACGTGTGTCTTGTCTTTTCTTGTAACTAATACAGAATACTTTTGTACAGGTTTAACTCTAAGGATGCCTATCCTCTCTGCAACACCTTCCCACTCAGCTTTTTCACCTGGTGAAATGGTACAGTTCAACTGCACTGTCCCTCAACGAATTGCCATCACTGCAAACTTTGACTTATATATGGGAGGATCTTCAATAATGACCCAAGCAGTTGGAACCACTCAGACCAGTAAGACTTTCACATTGTCCAGTCTGCAATCTGCACACCAGGGAAGGTACAGTTGTCTACAACAGATAACCCAGAATGGTCAGAAAATGATCAGCTCTTCTTCCAGCAACTCCATGGACATCACTATTGGTGAGTAAGACTGCGAACACACTTATAGTTGAGGGCACAAACCTTTTCTAAAAACGTGTTTTGCAGAACAGGTTTTTGTAACAAACTATCACTAGTAGACGCTAGAGCAACTTGTTGCACACGCATTGCAGCAATGTTTCTGCCAAAAACTGTTCAATGACCGCTTCTGTAAGGTTACATAAGCAGTGCCTTCAGAAAGTATTCACACCCCTTGACTTTTTCCACATTTTGTTGTTACAAAGTGGGATTAAAATGTCAGCAATCTACACAAAATACTCTGTTAAAGTGGAAGAAAAAGTATAGTCAATATATGCCAGTGACACAAAATCTCAATTGAATCAGTTATAAATTCAGGTCGTAACACAACAAAATGTGGAAAAAGTCAAGAGGTGTGAATACTTTCTGAAGGCTCTGTGGGTTAATATTTCACCACATACACAACTGCCATGTCTTGTTTAGCGTTAAGAAGACTTTTTGACATGTTCCTGATAGCTGACAAGATTGTTTCCCAGTTCAGGCAGCATTCCAGAGCAAAAAGAGAAAGCCTGAAGCTAACAAAATAAAGCGCAAGTTTGTGCTTTAGACAACATGAAGACTGAGTTTTCAAGTTTTTACAGTCAATCTTTTTGCTGGAGCAGCTTAAAATATTACATTTAGTGGTTTTAAGTTTATCAAACCAATATACAGATGCAGTCAAATATATGGAGCAACTTATTAAATTGCTATTTTTACCGTTAGGCACCTGCAACTAACCACAGGTGAGATAAATTTCACATTAATGGGAATCATTGCCTCCAACCAAATTAATTCGAATTTGAAATAATTTAATCCAAACCATTTTATTATTTGTATTTTATTGAAACATGGCAATTTCAGTTTAGGTCGGTGCAGTTTTAAATCAAACATATACATTGGAAACACCAGCGTTCTTTCAATTTCAACGTATTTTTGAAGAAATAGTGAATCGTACAAGGGTGCCAATACATTTGACCACGTCTATACATTCATCGCAACCCGTGCTGCTGTTTTCGCCTACCTCCACCCCAGTCCCTAATTAATTGTTGTTCTGCTTTCTTTTTATAAGGGGGGGGGGGGGGGGGGGGTGAGATATTCTGCTCTGATCCACAGCAAAACAATTATTTAACTGGCTTTATTATGACCATATTACACCTTGATTTCTGTGACCAATCAATCAATCAAATTGATTTATAAAGCCCTTTCTACATCAGCCGATGTCACAAAGTGCTATACAGAAACCCAGCCTAAAACACCAAACAGCATGCAATGCAGGTGTAGAAGCACAGTGGCTAGGAAAAACTCCCTGGAAAAGCAGGTGGCCAAGATGTTCAAACGTTCATAGATGACCAGCAGGGTCAAATAATAATAATAATCACAGTGGTTGTAGAGGGTGCAACAGGTCAGCACCTCAGGAGTAAATGTCAGTTGGCTTTTCATAGCCGATCATTCAGAGTTAGAGACAGCAGGTGCGGTAGAGAGAGAGAGAGAGAGTCGAAAACAGCAGGTCCGGGACAAGGTATCAAGTCCGCTGAACAGGTCAGGGTTCCATACCCGCAAGCAGAACAGTTTAACTTCTTATGGCTGCAGGGGCAGTATTGAGTAGCTTGGATGAAAGGTGCCCATTTGAAACGGCCTGGTACTCAATTCTTGCTCGTACAATATGCATATTATTATTACTATTGGATAGAAAACACTCTCAAGTTTCTAAAACCGTTTGAATTATATCTGTGAGTAAAACAGAACTCATTTTGCAGCAAACTTCCTGTCAGAAAGTGACAAATCTGAAATCGAGGCTCTGTTCCAGGGCCTCCCTAATCATTTGCTTGAAATCTATTAGTATACATGCACTTCATACGCCTTCCACTAGATGTCAATAGGCTGTGAGAGGTGAAATGGAGTGTATAGCTATTTCTATGGTCAAAAGAGAGAGCTTGGAATGACATGACCCCAAATTCCTTTGTTCAGGAAGGCGCAGGAAGTACATCAGCATTGGCTTCTGAAAAGCTTTTGTTATAGACGGCTAATATCTCCGGCTTTGATTTTA
Source organism: Salvelinus alpinus (assembly GCF_045679555.1). Lineage (NCBI taxonomy): Eukaryota > Metazoa > Chordata > Actinopteri > Salmoniformes > Salmonidae > Salvelinus > Salvelinus alpinus. Next base: position 52,946,789 of record NC_092086.1, on the reverse strand, counting down.
TTTGATAAATGTGACAATATCATCGTAAAGTATGTTTTTTCAATATAGTTTTATCAGGTTATTGAAATTTTTTCGGGAGTTTTGGCGTGTTCCGTTCCATGCGTTTGTTCACGATGGACAGCTTCGCGCCACTTGGCAAGTTTTGCTTGCTAATTCGAGAGGGAAAAAGGACATTCTCAAACCAAACAACGATTGTTCTGGACGAAGGACCCCTTGTGCAAGATTCTGATGGAAGCTCAACAAAAGTAGGACCCATTTATGATGTTATTTCCTATTTCTGTCTAAAATGTGTTGTTGTGTTTTCCGCCTTGATTTTTGGCGCTGTCTCGCTATAACGTAAGCTGCATGTCGTACTAAAGTTATTTTTAGAATTCTAACACGGCGATTGCATTAGGAACTAGTGTATCTATCATTTGCTGTACAACAAGTATTTTTTAGTAACGTTTATGATTAGTTATTTGGTCAGAATAGGTGAGTGTCAGAAATATATCCGGAGATTCTGGAAAATGTTTGCTACGTTTTCACAATGTATAACCACGGATTTCAGCTCTAAATATGCACATTTTCGAACAAACCATATATGTATTGTGTAATATGATGTTATAGGACTGTCATCTGATGAAGTTTATGAAGGTTAGTGAAATAATTCATATCTTTTGCTGGTTTTGTCGCTATCGCTACTGTTGCCTTGATTCAATGTAGTTGTGTGGTTGGCTATTGTAGTAAGCTAATATAATGCTATATTGTGTTTTCGCTGTAAAACACTTAAAGAATCGGAAATATTGGCTGGATTCACAAGATGTTTGTCTTTCATTTGCTGTACAGAATGTATTTTTCATAAATGTTTTATGATGAAAAATGATGATTATTATTAATTTTAAAAATTAATCTCTCCAGAAATAAGTCTCTCACTGTTGCCGCCTGCTACCGACCCCCCTCAGCTCCCAGCTGTGCCCTGGACACCATCTGTGAATTGATCGCTCCCCATCTAGCCTCAGAGTTTGTTCTGTTAGGTGACCTAAACTGGGATATGCTTAACACCCCGGCAGTCCTACAATCCAAGCTTGATGCCCTCAATCTCACACAAATCATCAAGGAACCCACCAGGTACAACCCTAAATCCGTAAACATGGGCACCCTAATAGACATTATCCTGACCAACCTGCCCTCCAAATACACCTCTGCTGTCTTCAATCAAGATCTCAGCGATCACTGCCTCATTGCCTGTATCCGCCACGGGTCCGCGGTCAAACGACCACCCCTCATCACTGTCAAACGCTCCCTAAAACACTTCTGCGAGCAGGCCTTTCTAATCGACCTGGCCCGGGTACCCTGGAAGGATATTGACCTCATCCCGTCAGTTGAGGATGCCTGGTCATTCTTTAAATGTTACTTCCTCACCATATTAGACAAGCATGCTCCGTTCAAAAAATGCAGAACCAAGAACAGATATAGCCCTTGGTTCACTCCAGACCTGACTGCCCTCGACCAGCACAAAAACATCCTGTGGCGAACTGCAATAGCATCGAAGAGCCCCCGTGATATGCAACTGTTCAGGGAAGTCAGGAACCAATACACGCAGTCAGTCAGGAAAGCAAAGGCCAGCTTTTTCAAGCAGAAATTCGCATCCTGTAGCTCTAACTCCAAAAGGTTCTGGGATACTGTAAAGTCCATGGAGAACAAGAGCACCTCCTCCCAGCTGCCCACTGCACTGAGGCTAGGTAACACGGTCACCACCGATAAATCCGTGATAATCGAAGACTTCAACAAGCATTTCTCAATGGCTGGCCATGCCTTCCTCCTGGCGACTCCAACCTTGGCCAACAGCCCCGCCCCCCCCGCTGCTACTCGCCCAAGCCTCCCCAGCTTCTCCTTTACCCAAATCCAGATAGCAGATGTTCTGAAAGAGCTGGAAAACCTGGACCCATACAAATCAGCTGGGCTTGACAATCTGGACCCCCTATTTCTGAAACTGTCCGCCGCCATTGTCGCACCCCCTATTACCAGCCTGTTCAACCTCTCCTTTGTATCATCTGAGATCCCCAAGGATTGGAAAGCTGCCGCGGTCATCCCCCTCTTCAAAGGGGGAGACACCCTGGACCCAAACTGTTACAGACCTATATCCATCCTGCCCTGCCTATCTAAGGTCTTCGAAAGCCAAGTCAACAAACAGATCACTGACCATCTCGAATCCCACCGTACCTTCTCCGCTGTGCAATCCGGTTTCCGAGCCGGTCACGGGTGCACCTCAGCCACGCTCAAGGTACTAAACGATATCATAACCGCCATCGATAAAAGACATTACTGTGCAGCCGTCTTCATCGACCTGGCCAAGGCTTTCAACTCTGTCAATCACCATATTCTTATCGGCAGACTCAGTAGCCTCGGTTTTTCTAATGACTGCCTTGCCTGGTTCACCAACTACTTTGCAGACAGAGTTCAGTGTGTCAAATCGGAGGGCATGTTGTCCGGTCCTCTGGCAGTCTCTATGGGGGTACCACAGGGTTCAATTCTCGGGCCGACTCTTTTCTCTGTATACATCAATGATGTTGCTCTTGCTGCGGGCGATTCCCTGATCCACCTCTACGCAGACGACACCATTCTATATACTTCCGGCCCTTCCTTGGACACTGTGCTATCTAACCTCCAAACGAGCTTCAATGCCATACAACACTCCTTCCGTGGCCTCCAACTGCTCTTAAACGCTAGTAAAACCAAATGCATGCTTTTCAACCGTTCGCTGCCTGCACCCGCACGCCCGACTAGCATCACCACCCTGGACGGTTCCGACCTAGAATATGTGGACATCTATGAGTACCTAGGTGTCTGGCTAGACTGCAAACTCTCCTTCCAGACTCATATCAAACATCTCCAATCCAAAAATCAAATCAAGAATCGGCTTTCTATTCCGCAACAAAGCCTCCTTCACTCACGCCGCCAAACTTACCCTAGTAAAACTGACTATCCTACCGATCCTCGACTTCGGCGATGTCATCTACAAAATAGCTTCCAACACTCTACTCAGCAAACTGGATGCAGTTTTTCACAGTGCCATTCGTTTTGTTACTAAAGCACCTTATACGACCCACCACTGCGACCTGTGTGCCCTAGTCGGCTGGCCCTCGCTACATGTTCGTCGTCAGACCCACTGGCTCCAGGTCATCTACAAGGCTATGCTAGGTAAAGTGCCGCCTTATCTCAGTTCACTGGTCACGATGGCTACACCCACCCGCAGCACGCGCTCCAGCAGGTGTATCTCACTGATCATCCCTAAAGCTAAAACCTCATTTGGACGCCTTTCCTTCCAGTTCTCTGCTGCCTGCGACTGGAACGAATTGCAAAAATCTCTGAAGTTGGAGACTTTTATCTCCCTCAACAACTTTAAAAATCTGCTATCCGAGCAGCTAACCGATCGCTGCAGCTGTACATAGTCCATCTGTAAACTACCCACCCAATTTACCTACCTCACCCCCCATACTGCTTTTATTTATTTACTTTTCTGCTCTTTTGCACACCAGTATCTCTTCTTGCACATGATCATCTGATGATTTATCACTCCAGTGTTAATCTGCTAAATTGTAATTATTCGATTTATTGCCTACCTCATGCCTTTTGCACACATTGTATATAGATTCTCTTTTTTTCTACCATGTTATTGACTTGTTTATTGTTTACTCCATGTGTAACTCTGTGTTGTCTGTTCACACTGCTATGCTTTATCTTGGCCAGGTCGCAGTTGCAAATGAGAACTTGTTCTCAACTAGCCTACCTGGTTAAATAAAGGTGAAATAAAAAAAAAAAAAAAATAAAAATGAGTATTTAGGTATTTCAATTTGGTCTCTGTAATTGTTCTAGCTGCTTCGGTGCTATTTGTGATTGCAGGTGCAATGTAAAACTATGATTTATACCTGAAATATGCACATTTTTCGAACAAAACATAGATTTATTGTATAACATGTTATAAGACTGTCATCTGATGAAGTTGTTTCTTGGTTAGTTTGGTTGGTTCTTGGTTAGTTTGGTTGGTTTTGTGCAAGCTACCTGTACTGTGAAAGAAATGTCTGTGCTTTCTTGTATTTGGTGGTGAGCTAACATAAATATACGTGGTGTTTTCGCTGTAAAACATTTAAAAAATCGGACATGTTGGCTGGATTCACAAGATGTTTATCTTTCATTTGCTGTATTGGACTTGTTAATGTGTGAAATATTTCTAAAAAATATATTTTGAATTTCGCGCCCTGTACTTGGACTGGCTGTTGTCATATTGTGCCCGACTTCGGGCTTGCAGCCATAAGAAGTTAAACTGGAGCAGCAGCATGACCAGGTGGACTGTGGACAGCAAGTGACCCTCCCAAAGCCCCAAATAAATCTGAGATCTGCCACAGAGGTTGCCTGGGGTGACGGTGTTGACATCATCTGCTCCGTCACATTCAAACATTCAAATTACAGAAGACTTTAGACTCGTTCAGAATGGACAAAACCACAAGTAGCTACTCTGTCATCTTCAACATTCCTAAAGTGGACTTTAGCCATGAGGGCTCAAACCGATGTCAATATGAGACTAGGGTATCCAGTCGAGACTTCAGCTCCCCTCAAAATGACTCTGTTGAATTCTCTGTTATAGGTGAGCAACTAAACATTAATGGGTGAACACCATCAGCAAGAGGAACACTGGGTTTCGAGATTATACGTTCTTTAATTGTTACAAGAATTTTGTTCTCAGTTGTTCATAATACCAAATTGAATTAATTACTCAGCCTGAAACCCAGAGTTTGTAAGAAACTGGTTGAAATGAATCCAGCGGAGGCCCAGCTACAATTGTCAGGAATGTTTATTTAGAGAGCTCTGCTGTGTATATACAAAAACGTTAGTTTAATACCTTCTCTTAACCTACGCACATACATACACACTAAACTTTGGATTCTCCCTTCTTCTCCTGGAGTCTCACCAAAGTTTATTACCACACAGCTGACAGTTCCAGTCCCCTCCAGATACGGGAAATCTGAAGGGGCCCTCCATGTCTTATCTTATCTCCCCAGAGTTATAGCCGGGTCGGTTCAAACATAGTTTAATGATCCACTTTGTTTTCTTTAGGCACACACATACCTTCCTCTCTTCCCATGTACATGCTACATAACCTCTTTATTATGAACTAACATTATTGATCAATACAGAAAAACAGGGTAGAATTCAATTAGTTATAGTTCTAGTTAAATGTATACATCATTTAGTCATTATTCATAAAATTCATAACAATGCACGAGTTTGGAAATCTCTTCATAATGTATTCTAACATAGTGTTCTCTTGTCGAGAAAGATTACTGTTATGCTGCAGTTAAGTGCACACGTTAACAACCTGCTCTTGTCTTTTGCTAGTCGTCTTGTTACAGCCCAACATCTCTCTCAGTGCTCCAAATGGAGGGATGTTCTGGGGACTTCAGGGGCCAGAGGTGACCAGGGGCCACAGCTTCTCCATCACCTGCTCCATTCAGCCACAGTATCCTGGAGGCCTCTTCTATCTGGACTTCTCTGGGTCCAACAGGACTGAAACTAAGCCAGCAGTCAACCACTCTGCCTCCTTTCACTTTCCTATTGCAGAGTATACAGACCAGGGGAACTACAGTTGTGTTTATGAAGTTAATGTCTCCACCCTGTCATTCCATTCTATCAAGACAGAGTTGCTGACAGTCAGCATTCGAGGTAAAATATATTTTAGTTTCATGTTTTCAAGTGCATTACCATTAAGGCCATATTTAAGGATTGTGAGTAGAAAAATACATAGATATTATCAGTTCTATCATTCGTGCAATATTTTTTTAAGACCAATGTTTTACATTGCAGAAGAATTTGATAGCTATACGAATTCTGAAATGTAGTCTTCTGAAGGATGTTGATTGTGGTGTTTCTCTCCATAGCATCCATAGTCCCCATTATTGCCTCTGGTGTAATAGGTGGGCTACTGCTCCTCCTGCTGCTGCTCATTCCTTGTCTAGTCTGGAGGAAGATACGCAGCAGAGAGCAGTCTTTTATGATAAACCCGAGAGAAAGTAAGATCTAGCTCCTCTAATCAGGATTCATGTTAGGGTTGCAAAATACCCAGGTTTTCAAGAACACCCAGTTGGAAGATTCCTGAAAATCAGGAAGGATTGATCAGGAAATGTGGAATCCTCCAACCAGGATATCTTGAAAACCTGGACATTTTGATTATTGTAATTTTTCAACCCTAATTTTGATATGGTTTTGTACTGTTTATGATATCTATTCCTGCGTATATTCACTGACGTTATTTATATGCAATAAACTGATCAATCCCTCAGCTGCCAATAACATTAGCACATATGGAAACACTGTGGTTGCAGCGAGTGAGGAAAATGATGAAGAGGACTATGTCAACGTAGAAACCTTTGTCAACGTAGAAACCTTTGTCAACAAGAGCAAAGATGATGACTTGAAAAAAGGATGTCATGCTGAAATGTACGTGAAAAAGGAGTTGCTTACCACTACAAATAATGAGTAAGTTATGTGTTGTCTCTACCTTCTTGCCCTTTGTGCTGTTGTCTGTGCCCGATCATGTTTGTACCCTATTTTGTGCTGCAACCATGTTGTTCTGCTGCCATGTTGTGTTGCTACCATGTTGTTGTCATGTTGTGTTGCTACCATGCTGTGTTGTCATGTGTTGCTGCCAGGCTATGTTGTTGTCTTAGGTCTCTCTTAATGTAGTGTTGTGGTGTCTCTCTTGTCGTGATGTGTGTCAGCGAGTGAGGAAAATGATGAAGAGGACTATGTCAACGTAGAAACCTTTGTCAACGTAGAAACCTTTGTCAACAAGAGCAAATATGAAAACTTGAAAAAAGGATGCCATGCGGGAATGTATATGAAAAGGGAGTTGCTTACCACCAAAAATAATGATAAAAAAATGTCTGTAGTTATGAAAGGGTAACGTGTGCCAAAATCCTGACTTGAAGTCCAGGGGCCGGATTCACAAAACCTTCTTAATTGAGGATAGAGGGCGCTATTTTCACTTTGGGGAAAAATCGTGCCCAATTTAAACGGCCTCGTACTCTATTCTTGCTCGTACAATATGCATATTATTATTACTATTGGATAGAAAACACTCTCAAGTTTCTAAAACCGTTTGAATTATATCTGTGAGTAAAACAGAACTCATTTTGCAGCAAACTTCCTGTCAGAAAGTGAAAAATCTGAAATCGAGGCTCTGTTCCAGGGCCTCCCTATTAATTTGCTTGAAATTTATGACTATACATGCACTTCATACGCCTTCCACTAGATGTCAATAGGCAGTGAGAGGTGAAATGGAGATTCTAGCTATATCTATGGTCAAAAGAGAGTTCTTGGAATGACATGACCCCAATTTCCTTTGTTCAGGAAGACGCGGGAAGGACATCAGCATTGGCTTCTGAAAAGCTTTCGTTATAGACGGCTAATATCTCCGGCTTTGATTGTATTTGATAAATGTGATAATATCATCGTAAAGTATGTTTTTTCAATATAGTTTTATCAGATTATTGAAAATTTTTCGGGAGTTTTGGCGTGTTCCGTTCTCTGCGTTTGGTGACGATGGACAGCTTCGCGCCACTTGGCTAGTTTTGGTTGCTAATTCAACAGACGAAGAGGACATTCTAAATCCAAACAACGATTATTCTGGACAAAGGACCCCTTGTACAAGATTCTGATGGAAGCTCACCAAAAGTAGGACCCAGTTATGATGTTATTTCGTATTTCTGTCGAAAATGTTTACTATTATTTTCCGCTCAGATTTTGGGCGCTGTCTCGCTATAACGTAAGCTGTATGTCGTACTAAAGTTATTTTTAGAATTCTAACACGGCGATTGCATTAAGAACTAGTGTATCTATCATTTGCTGTACAACATGTATTTTTTAGTAAAGTTTATTATGAGTTATTTGGTCAGAATAGGTGAGTGTCAGAAAATATATCCGGAGATTCTGGAAAAAAGTTGCTACGTTTTCACAATGTATAACCACGGATTTCAGCTCTAAATATGCAAATTTTCGAACAAAACATAAGTGTATTGTATAACCTGATGTTATAGGACTGTCATCTGATGAAGCTTATCAAGGTTAGTGAAGAATTATATATCTTTTGCTGTTTTTTTACGATCGCTAACTTTTGCTGCTGATAAATGGGTTGTGTTTTTGGCTATTGTGGTAAGCTAATATAATGCTATATTGTGTTTTCGCTGTAAAACACTTAAAAAATCTGAAATATTGGCTGGATTCACAAGATGTTTGTCTTTCATTTGCTGTACACCATGTATTTTTCATAAATGTTTTATGATGAGTATTTAGGTATTTCACGTTGGTCTCTGTAATTACTCTGGCTGCTTCGGTGCTATTTGTGATGGTAGCTGCAATGTGAAACTATGATTTATACCTCAAATATGCACATTTTTCGAACAAAACATAGATTTATTGTATAACATGTTATAAGACTGTCATCTGATGAAGTTGTTTCTTGGTTAGTTTGGTTGGTTCTTGGTTAGTTTGGTTGGTTTTGTGCAAGCTACCTGTGCTGTGAAAGAAATGTCTGTGCTTTTTTGTATTTGGTGGTGAGCTAACATAAATATACGTGGTGTTTTCGCTGTAAAACATTTTAAAAATCGGACATGTTGGCTGGATTCACAAGATGTTTATCTTTCATTTGCTGTATTGGACTTGTTAATGTGTGAAAGTTTAATATTTCTACAAAATATCTTTTTGAATTTCGCACGCTGCCTTTTCAGTGGAATGTGGGCGGGGTTCCGCTAGACAGGTTAAGAAGCAATTTCTTCATAACTGGCATTTTTTCCTTAACTATAGACTTAAGAAGAAAGTTAAGCAAAGTTGCTATTCCTCAGTATTGGATATGTTCTTAATGTTTCTTCCGAAGAAAAAAGTTAAGAAGAAACGGGATCTTGAAAATAATGCTTTAGGATTTCTTCTTGGAAATGTACTTATCATTAAAATTATGGATATTAAACATCTAGGTACATACAAGTGTCCTATATCGGTTAAAAGCTTACATTCGTGTTAATCTAACTGCATTGTCCGATTTACAATAGGCTAAACAACGAAAGCATGTCATGCGAATGTTTGAGGACGGCGCCCCACATCAAAATATTTTTCAAACCAGCACAGGCTTCGTTAAATCACAAATAGCGATTAAATATTCACTTACTTTTGAAAATATTCCTCTGATTTGCAATCCAAAGGGTGCCAGCTATAACATGTAGTGTCGTTTTGTTAGATAAAATCCTTTTTTATATCCCAAAAAGTCAGTTTAGTTGGCGCCATCGATTTGAATAATCCACTCGTTCAACTTGCAGAGAAAGGAATCCAAAAAGCTACCGCTAAACGTTGTTAAAACAAGTCAAAATACATTCCTATTCAACCCTCAGGTACCCTAAAATGTAATTAAACTATAATATTTCATACGGAAAGAAGTATGTTCAATAGGAAAGTAAAATTACCAGGTGCGTGTCCTCTTCGTTGCGCGCGCACAGACTGATTTCCAACTCGGACTCCCAGTACCAAAACTCAAAATTCTTCCTCGTTTGGGAAGAAACAAGCCTGAAACCTTGAACAAACACTGTTGACATCTAGTGTAAGCCATAGGAATTGCAATCTGGGAGTTGGAATTACATAAAACCCATAGCTTTCCATTGTAAGAGCATGGGCTCTCAAAAAAATAATATGTATTTTTGTTTTTCCTTTGAATTTTCTCCTACCATATCAATTGTGTTATAGTCTCAGACATTATTTTAACATTTCTACAAACTCCAAAGTGGTTTCTATCCAATGGAACCAATTATATGCATATCATGGCTTCTGGGCCTGAGTGACAGGCAGTTTACTTTGGGCATGTCAGTCAGACAGGAAGTGGAGAAAAATAGATCCTAGCCTGAGTTTTTTCATAAGTAATGTTTCGTGAATCTGGCCCCAGGCATGTAATTCAAATGTTTGTATTCATCCTCAGGAATGCCCCAGGAGCCATGAACAAGTTTGGAAACAACCAAGGTGAAGGGCCAGACGCAAGTGAGGAAGATGAGGCAGACTATGAAAATCTGGACCTGGAGCAGCTCACTTCATGTAAAGCTGGAAGGGAAAATGACTTTGAAGAAGATGACAACATATACGCAAACTATGAGTGGAGGCCTTGTAATACGAATGTTGATGCAGAGATATTGATGCCAGGAGAGGCATGAAAGGTTAGCTTTGTGAGTTGAATTATAAGGGCTTAAAAAAAAAACTTTTTCATCAAAATGTTCACTTAGTAGATACGAGTAAAGGCTTTGTTTGAATATGAGTTAGAATTTCAATGTAAATAGTTTGGGTGTTTGATTTCTATTGTTGCCAGGTAATTGTATGAGTTTTCAGACTTGACTTTGTTATATTTTTAAATAATTAAATTATGACATTATTTACTTCAGTTTAAAAACAGTGATTGTCTTGATGAATTGGCTGAACGCTTTGAACATAATCCATTATTACATTTTTTAAAGTAAATATATTAATACTTTAGACTATTTCTCTTCTATAACATTCAGTGTGCTGTCAAGGAGTTGTGCTGTCAAAGAATAGTCCGTAGCAATGACTGGTTGTGATGTGCTAAACTTGAGATCTACAGTATGACCAACTGTAAAAAAAAACATTTGTACTGTATGTGTCAAATCTAACAATAATTTGATTTCAGTGTACATTTTCGATTATTGTGTGTATGGCTTTAAATAACATAAAATCCAATTCATTGTTAAATTATTGTTGTTGATGTGAGACTTCACAAGATACAGCTATGGTCTTGAAAATATGTGGAGATTGAAATATTGTACAACTATATGGTCAACATTTAGAAATAGATCTCTGGACGCAGGAGGCCAAAATCGACCCCGACCAACAACTTTCATTTAGAAAAAAACTATTAAGTAAAGGACTTGATGATGCAGATATTATTATCACCACAAGGAGGAACTTGTGTCACATCATTCATTATGTCCAACACATTATGTGTGTGTGTGTGTGTGTGTGTGTGTGTGTGTGTGTGTGTGTGTGTGTGTGTGTGTGTGTGTGTGTGTGTGTGTGTGTGTGTGTGTGTGTGTGTGTGTGTGTGTGTGTGTGTGTGTGTGTGTGTGTGTGTGTGTGTGTGTGTGTGTGTGTGTGTGGTTTTGGGACCGCACAACGATATTAAAACAAGGAAAATTGGGGACATTTGTGGGAACCCCACAAGGAAAAAGGCCATTTTGGGCTTAGGGGTTAGGGTTAGGGTTACTATTAGGGTTAGGTGTTAAGTGTAGGGTTAAGGTTAGGTTTAGGGGTTAGGAAACATAGGATTTTTAATCGGAATCAATTGTTTGGTCCCCCACAAGGATAGTTAAACAAACGTCTGTCTGTGTGTGTGTTTCTCCTGATTATACCCGAGTGTGTGTATGTGTGCCTGGCTAGAGGTGTGTGGGACCTTAATGTGTGAGGGCACCTGTCACCCAGAAGCACCCAGTAAAACTAACTGGCCTCGCTCAGAGGCTAACCAGGGCTGACGGGACAGGGGGTAGGGCTGTGGTGGTCATGACATTTTGTCAGCCGGTGATTGTCAAGCAAATAACTGCCATTCTCACAGTAATTGACTGTTAATTAACACAAACACATGTAGGATCTCCTGGATTCCACGTATAGCCTACAAGCCAACGATGCAGATCTTTGCAACATCTACATTTGAAAAAGTCAAATAAATCCAAGTTATATAGCCTACACCATCACAATAAATCCATGTAATATAGCCTACGCCATCACAATAAATCCATGTAATATAGCCTACGCCATCGCAATAAATCCATGTGATATAGCCTACGCCATCACAATAAATCCTGGTAATATAGCCTACGCCATCACAATAAATCCATGTAATATAGCCTACGCCATCGCAATAAATCCATGTAATATAGCCTACGCCATCGCAATAAATCCATGTAATATAGCCTACGCCATCACAATTAATCCATGTAATATAGCCTACGCCATCATAATAAATCCATGTAATATAGCCTACGCCATCACAATAACTCCATGTAATGTAGCCTACACCAATGCAATAAATCCATTTAATATAGCCTACGCCATCACAATAAATCAGGTAAGGTGGAGGTGATATGATCCTTGACTAGTCTGTCAAAGCACTTCATGATGACAGAAGTGAGTGCTACGGGGCAATAGTCATTTAGTTCAGTTATGTTTGTCTTCTTCGGTACAGGAACAATGGTGGCCTTCTTGAAGCATGTGGGGACAGCAGACTGCGCATGCTCTGAGGACGCGGCTAGGGATGCCGTCTGGGCCAGCAGCCTTGCGAGGGTTAACACGTTTAAATGTCTTACTCACGCCGGCCACAGAGAAGGAGAGGGGGGGCCCGCTGTCCTTGGTAGCGGGCCGTGTCGGTGGCACTGTATTCTCCTCAAAGCGGGCAAAGAAGGTGTTTAGTTTATCTGGAAGAAAGACATTGGTGTCCGTGACGTGGCTGGTTTTGTTTTTGTAGTCCGTAATTGCCTGTAGACTCTGCCACATAGGTCTTGTGTCTGAGCCGTTGAATTGTGACTTTGTCCCTATATTGACATTTCGCTTGTTTGATTGCATTGCGGAGGGAATAACTACACTGTTTGTATTCGGCCATATTCCCCTTACATCTTTCCATGGTTGAATGCGATGGTTCTCACTTTCAGTTTTGCGCAAATGCCACCATCTATCCATGGTTTCTGGTTAGGGTAGGTTTGAATCGTCACAGTGGGTACAACATCTTCAATGCACTTTCTTATAAACTCACTCACGAGTCAGCTTACAAATCAATGTTACTTTCAGAGGCTTCCCGGAACATTTCCCAGTCCGCGTGATCAAAACAATCTTGAAGCGTGGATTCCGATTGGTCAGACCAGCGTTGAATGGTTCTAGTCACGGGTACATCCTGTTTGAGTTTCTGCCTATAAGACGGTAGGAGCAAGATGGAGTCGTGGTCGGATTTGCCGAAGGGAGGGCGGGGAGGGCCTTGTATGCATCTTGGAAGTTGGAATAGCAATGATCCAGTGTATTGCCCGCGCGGATGCTACAGTCAATGTGCTGGTAGAATTTAGGTAGCCTTGTTAAAATTCCCAGCTACAATAAATGCAGCCTCAGGATTTATGGTTTCCAGTTTACATAGAGTCCAGTGAAGTTCCTTGAGGGCCGGGGAGGTATCTGCTTGGGGGGACATACACGGCTGTGACTATAATCGAAGAGAAATCTCTTGGGAGATAATGTGGTTGGCATTTGATTGTAAGACATTCTAGGTCAGGTGAACAATATGACTTGAGTTCCTGTATGTTGTTATGATTACACCATGAGTCGTTAATGATGAAGCATTCACCCCCGCCTTCTTCTTACTAGAGATATGTTTTTTTCTGTCAGCACGACGCATGAAGAAACCCGGTGGCTGTACCGACTCGGACAACACATCCCGAGAGAGCCATGTTTCCGTGAAACAGAGAATGTTACAATCTCTGATGTCTCTCTGGAAGGCAACTCTTGCCCTAATTTCGTCCACCTTGTTGTCTAGAGACTGGACATTGGTGAGTAATATGCTTGGAACCGGTGGGTGGTGTGCATGCCTTCGAAATCTGACCAGGAGGCCGCTCCGTCTACCTCTCCTGCGGCGACGTTGTTTTGGGTTGGCCTCTGGGATTAGATCCAATGTCCTGGGTGGTGGTCCAAACAAATGATCCGCTTCGGGAATGTAAGTTGCATCACCCTTATATCCAATAGTTATTCCCGGCTGCATGTAATAACACTTATGATTTTCTGGGCTAACAATGTAATAAAACCTAAAAATCATTAAAAGACGAAATACTGCATAGTTTCCTAAGGACTCGAAGCGAGGCAACCATCTCTGACGCCATCTTGCCAGACTTGGTGCTATGTGACCAGATGAGGGCAGCCTAGAGCAGAGCAGAGCAGGTACTAATACAGATTTAAAACCAACAGATAGGTTGTGATTACTGTTGCCTCATTAAACTAGATGTCTTTGACCAATAGGTGTTGTCTTGCAGAAGCCTTCACTCTCCACAGACCCTTCCTATTCTGCCTTCTTGCATGGAGAGGATGTCCAACTCACCTGCACTCTTCCATCCCGTATCCTCTGTAATGCTGTGGAGTTCATCTTCTATCTGAATGGAGACTCTGTCATGAATGTGACCATTGGATCCTCACAGCCCAGGGCTACTTTAACAAAGTTTAAGATGGATGCTTCACACCAGGGCAGTTACCGCTGTCTCTACAGAACCCTCTCCAACAGCCAAGCCATCAGCTCCCCTTACAGCAACGTTACTAAAGGTGAGGTGGTAGTTGGGAAATAAGTGTTTCCTAATCTATAATGAGCTCCAAAAATATTAGGGCCGTGACAAATATTTTGTTTTGGCTCTGTACTCCAGCGGTTTAGATTTGAAATGATACAATGACTGAGGTCAAAGTGCAGACAGTCAGCTTTAATTTGAAGGTATGTTCATTCTTATCGGGCGAACCGTTTAGAAATTACAGCACTTTTTGTATCTAGTCCACCAAGTATTTGGACAAATTGAATTATACAGTATGTGTATCAAAGTAATCAAAAGATTAGTATTTGGTCCCATATTCGACGCACGCAATGATTACATCAATATTGTGACTCTACACACTTGTTGGATGCATTTGCTGTTTGTTTTGGTTGTTTCAGATTATTTTGTGGGGTATGATATTTGTGCGTCTAACATGCTGACTACACTGCTCACATCGCGTGCGCGAGCATTGCAAAATAAATGTTAACATACATGTTATTCAATTATTGCACCCACGCTGCTCGCGCGTGCCAACGAGCGTCTGCGTTGTCAAGCTCTAAAATAGAAGTCAGTTCTATTTGTGATGCTGATCGCTGGTGCAAGCCCTGCCTCTCCCATCTCCTCATTGGTTTATAGAAGCGGATACCCACGTGCCATCTCCTCCGTGCTTCTACACCTGCATTACTTGCTGTTTGGGGTTTTAGGCTGGGTTTCTGTACAGCACTTTGAGATATCAGCTGATGTACGAAGGGCTATATAAAATAAACTTGATTTGATTTGATTTGATTCCTCATTGGTTATACCCACGTGGGCGATTGAAAGACAACTGAGTTCGTCGGTTGTCGTGGTAATTCTATGGAAGTTTAGATGCCAATCGCCATATACAGTCCAAAGAAGAAAAAGCCTGGAAGTAGGAGAGATGACTAGAAACAATTCGGTTGACCGTTTTATGTGTGGATTAATTGTCGGATTAGAGGACCTTGTGCATTTCAGGTAAAATAACAACTCAACGTTTATCTCCCAGGACAAATTAGCTAGCAACAGCAAGCTAGCTAAATAGGACAAATTAGCAAGCAACTGCAAGCTAGCAGTTGCTTGCTAAATAGTCATAAATGTTTAATGCTTTTCGACCTGTCCCCGAATTAATATAATTGGTTCAGAGTGTTTTGATATTTTAACCTGCGTGTTGTGATCGCGTTTGGTGTGGGGGGACAAAATCAATTTGCGCACGATGGAGCGCACGCAGCCGGTTTGGGTACAGTGTAACTTTCTCACTCATCATTATTCACGATTTATTCAGGATTATCCATAATCATGGTAGAACATTAATGTAGAAGTGTTTAGAACCATATTATATTCTTCTTTAAAATAAAAGGAAATCCAAAATGACACAATCCAATTTTTATCATTAATTTCTATTGGGCACAAGATAATCTAAAACACAACCAAAACAAACAGCAAATGCATCCCAAAAAATGTGTAGAGTCACAGGCTTGATGTAGTCATTGCATGCTATGAACATCGAACCAAATACTAAACGTTTGCCTACTTTAATAGACACATACGTGAAATTGTCCCAATACTTTTGGGCCCCTAAAATGGGGACTAAGTACAAAAAGTGCTGTAATTTCTAAACGGTTCACCAGATATGGATGAAAATACCCTCAGATTAAAGCAGACGGTCTGCACTTAACCTAATATTCATTGTATAAATAAAATTCAGTGGTGGAGCACAGAGCCAAAACGAAACATTTGTCAGTGTCCCAAAACTTTTGGAGCTTAATGTATATATTTAAGATTCAGAGCCTTGATAGAGACAAGAGACTGATTACCTAGTCCATCAACACACATTTCTCAGTTAAAAGGTGTGAATATGTGAATAATCACATGACTTTCAAATTGCTGTTTACTTCCTTCCCAGTGGTCCTGCTACAGCCCAACATCTCTCTCAGTCCTCCAAATGGAGGGATGTTTTGGGAACCTCAGGGGCCAGAGGTGATCAGGGGCCACAGCTTCTCCATCACCTGGTACATTCAGCCACAGTATCCTGGAGGCCTCTTCTATCTGGACTTCTCTGGGTCCAACAGGACTGAAACTAAGCCAGCAGTCAACTACTCCTCCTTCCACTTACTTCCCTGTTGCAGAGTATACAGACCAGGGGAAATACAGCTGCAGCTATGTCAACATCTCCACCCGGTCATTCGGGTCGGCTAATAGTGAACTAGCTGTCACCATTAGAGGTAAAGTAACACATGCTTTAAAAAAACATATTTAAAATAGCTTTTACGCGCGAGAAAAATCATAGTATTGTAAGATGATTCATAATCCTTCATATCGCCGTTAATTTGTTTTTATATCCCATGAATTTGCCATCTACAAGTCTTGATCTGTAGGTCTAAATCTTGAAATACCTACATTTTCTTCAGCATTCATGGTCCCCATCATTGTCTCTGGAGGGACTGGTGAGGTAGCACTGCTTTTTTCTGCTTCTTCTAGTCATCTGTCTAGTCATCTGGAGGACAAGGATGAACAGAAAGCCATCTACAGAGACTGACCAGGGAGAATGTAAGTGATATCACTATACTGCAAACTCTGAACTTGATTTACGCCTTGAGTCTGAAAAGTTAAGCAGCATCTCAAATTCGGCCCAAAGACTTTTGTTGATATCATTTTGTTTGTAAGTTTTTTTTTATTCCCTTGAGTTTGCTTTTTGCGAAAATTCATGAGCAAACTGTTATGCAACAGGTATTGATAACAGACACAACAGAGGGGAGGACAACGAAGAGGAAGAGAACTATGTGAATGTTGAAAACGTCTGTTACCAGAGAGGTCTGGAGGGAGTGAAGGGTGCAAAGAAGAATGAGAAGGAAAAATGGCACAGCTATGGGAAATCAGAGGATGTCTATGTCAACGAGGAGGGAAACACTCAATGAAAGGGTGTTTGTGGGGGGTCTCATGAGAAAATGAATAGTGAAGACGATGATGAAGATTATGTTCATTTCTCCGCTCAGCACAATACAGCACATGATGTGAATGAAGACATTTATCAAAACTATTAGGAAAAGTAACAGTGGACTGTATGCAACCTGTCACTAAAGTTGCTCATTGGTATCAACAGATGGATTTGGTCCTTCGTGACATGTTTATAAAAGGGCGGCAGGTGGCTTAGTGGTTAGAGCGTTGGGCCAGTAACTGAAAGGTTGCTGGATCGAAACCCTGAGCTGACAAGGTAAAAATCTGTCGTTCTACCCCTGAACAAGGCAGTTAACCCACTGTTCCCCGGTAGGCTGCCATTGTAAATAAGAATTTGTTCCTAACTGACTTGCCTAGTTAAATAAAAAATTCTAATTAAGATGCATAACAACTACGGTGGCTGTAGCTTTTTGTAAGCATTCATATTTGACCCATTGGGTTGAATTCCAAACTAGTTTTTGTATGCATTGGTGTGGTGTCACTTTCTGTGTCTTTAATCACCTCCAGTGTTGTCCAACTGTTGAGTGATTTGCACTAAACTGAACTGGATCCTCATTGCATGTTTTGGAATTCCACTTATGTCTCCACTTCTTCTTTAGGAAGGAAAATGCGTGACTCTAATCCATGTCTCCTTAGGTCAAGACCATCAATCTATGCATTCTCTTTTTATTCTCTTTTGGTTTTCCACCAATCATACAAGGGCTATATTGACCACAGAACTGTCTACTCTACAGTACATACAGCCACAGCACAAATGAGGAAGTGACAGATGAGCTGTGAACTGGAAATGAATACTTATATAGTAGTCTTACATTCACAAGACATTCTGCGACAGAGACTGGTCAACACGCTTTCACCAGAACACTTGTTCAGGTCGACTAGAGAAAATACCCGTCTTTATTTCTGACATGAAGACACAAATATGGAATATCTTCTATCTGACAATGGGTGAGTTTAATTTCCAAAAAGTCCAATCTACTGGAATATGTCAGAAAATAGAGAAAACAGTAATATCTTGAAATGAATATTTTTAAGGGCTGCATATTGGATACAAGTAATCAGGGATGGATTCTACTTCAAATTGACAAAAGTGTATCATGTTCATCATTCATTTCTTTTAATGGTAAATTTGCTTGAAGCTTTATACGTGCACTGTTAAACCTCCACAGAGGGTTGAGTGTCTGCAGGTTCTCTCATCCCTTGTTCTTGATCGATTAAGTAAGGTAACTGATTTATAAGGAACTCCCCTCACCTATAGTTCTTAATTGAAAGGAAAAAAAACTAAAACCAGGATACACTAGGCCATCCATGTAATGAGTTTGAGTTTAATCTCAAGTAAAGATTTGGATCTCTGTCAGTAATGGGGAAGAACTAAGAGTCATCTCTCCAGACTATCATAAATCACTAGCCAATAGTCAAATGATCGGTCAATGTTTAGTAAAGGGGTTGATACGCTCAATAGTATCCTTGACTAAGGACATACTGACTTCTGCCAGATAATTGATACAAGCAATATATATTTTCATTGAATATATTTGACTACAGTGAAATTGAGTTTTAAAACTAATTTCAATAATAATTCAACTTAAAATAATGCTAACAATTACCTGTAGATGTATTTAAAGACTGACTGAACTTCTTGATTTGGCCTCGTTTTGAAGCTTAGTCATTAAGAAACACTAGTGGCCTCATGATTGAAGCCAAACAACAGTTTTCTTGGGGGTGTGGTTTGATGTGGGTGTTTCTTGGGTTTGTTTTCGCCATTCAATTACAACAAACGCGAAAGGATGACACGCAAATCCGTGAAGCGCTCCTTATTTTTGTTTGTATGTATAAAAAATAGGAAAGGTAAGCTAAGTTATCTTTGCTATGGAGAGAAGAAAGTTTTGAAGTCAAGGACTTCTCCCCTCCTGACTGAATCGCCATCTCAACATCACCTCAGTTCAGTTCCACATGTGTAGGCTAAAGCCTGCACTGACCTTGTGTTTAGCCAAGCTGGCACCAGCTTGCTAGCATAGCTTGGGGATAGCTGAAGCTGGTTAGCCAATCAAGCTGAAATTCCCCTGTCAAATCAGTAATTGAAAATTAGCAAGAGCCAGTGTTTGGAATGTGTGTCATAAGACACTCGTTCTACAATGAGGGCGGCAGGTAACCTAGTGGTTAGAGCGTTGGACCTGTAACCGAATGGTTGCTAGATTGAATCCCTGAGCTGACGGGGTAAAAAGCAGTTAACCCACTGTTCCTAGGCCGTTATTGTAAATAAGAATGTGTTCTTAACTGACTTGCCTAGTTAAATAAAATAAATACAACACCTTGCTATGAAAGTAGCTTTCAATGTAGTTTCAACGTTTCAACAAGATGTAAAGACGACTGCGAGTTGAATGCCCAGTCATGAGTCAGCTCAGCTTGCCTACAACACAATATTCTATAGCCTAACTGGCTAGTTTTGTCTCGTCTCTCATTATGTCCACTCTTAGATCTTTGCCGGGGGGACAAATCCCAGAACTACTAGTATCCCTACAGGTGTAGGCTACACGTGGACATTGCACAAACATCGCCCAGCTTAAGTCTGGATACCTTTATCAACAAAAAATTGTCGATTTGTGTTTTTGTTGCAAAGACAAAACATATCCTGTAAATATCACATTGGTGTGCTTATGAAGACAATCTGCCTACTCTTACCTAGCAAATATATGTAAGTTGTGTGTAGAGTACAACTTCAGCTGTCTAACTACAATGGCATTCTATTTGGCCAAATCTAAGAATTTGTCTAACCACACACAGACATGCACAGTTCTGTGGGTGAGGTTCTGGCTTCAAGTCGCCAGTGGGTGATGAAGTCCCTTCCCATCTATGTAATGCATTACAGGTGAGGACAGGTGCAGTCATGTGGCAGGAGGGGTGGAGATAGGGCTGTTACGGTGACCGTATTACCGCCAAACCGGCGGTCACGAGTCATGGCACAGACAAATTCCATGTGACCGTTTAGTCACGGTAACTAGGCTTCTGATGCTGCTGATGGTCATTAGTAGCCTAGCAAACTTGATAATTGCTGGGTACTCCGCACTCTATTGTCCCTCTAATCACTCTGACGTCAATGCAAATGTTTTAGAACATCAAATCAAAAATGAGAGCCCATGAGCTTATGTTGCGCAAGATTTCTATAGGCTATGTGATTCGCTATTTATTTTCTATCCCATGCCCCTGTTCCAAGACAGGTACATGATAATGGTCCATTCTATATCAAAACTATTCACACATACAGTGCAGTCGGGAAGTATTCAGACCCCCCTTCACTTTTTTCCCAAATGTTGTTACATTGTAGCCTTATTCTAAAATTGATTAAATAAATCAAAAATCATCAATCTATCCACAATACCCCACAATGACAAAGCAAACACAGGTTTTTAGATACTTTTGCACATTAATATAAAATAAAAAACACATTTTATTACAGGTGCAGACCTTACAGTGAAATACTTACTTACAAGCCATTAACCAACAATGCAGTTTTAAGATAAATACCTAAAAAAAATAGAAATAAAGAGCAGCAGTAAAATAACAATAGCGAAGCTACATACAGGGGGTACCGGTACAGAGTCAATGTGCGGGGGCACCGGTTAGTCGAGGCAATTGAGGTAATATATACACATTTGGGTAGAGTTATTAAAGTGACTTATGCATATATAATTACAGAGAGTAGCAGCAGTGTAAAAGAGGGGGGATGGGGGCAATGCAAGTAGTCTGGGTAGCGTTTTCACCTGTGTGATGATCAAGGGTGGGTTTTGAATAATCATTCTGATTGGCTGGGCTTGGCTCCCCAGTTATGTGGAATCCATAGATTAGGGCCTAATGATTTTATTTAAATTGACTGATTTCCTTCTTTGAAGTGTAACTCAGTAAAATCTTTGAAATTGTTGCATGTTGTGTTTATATTTTTGTTCAGTTTAAATACCACATGAGTCCTCTTACTTTTGAAAACTTTACAGTCCTACTGATCAAACACTATGAACAGGTAGGCTCTCTCCCTCAGTTGCCTATGCACATCAACAACAACACGATCAACAACTAATGTTAGCTAGGCTAGGCTAGGGGTAGAGGTTAGGGTTAGGGTTAAGGTTAGGATTAAGTTTAGGAGTTAGGTTAAAGGGTTAAGGTTAGGGGAAGGGTTAGCTAACATGCTAAGTAGTTGCAAAGTAGCTAAAAAGTAGTAAGTGGTTGAAAAGTAAAAAATTAACTAAAATGCTAAAGTTGACTGTGATGAGATTCAAACTCGCAACCTTCGGATTTCTAGACGTTATACTGTCCTTGTCACGGATGGGCAGCAGATGACTATACCGGGTTCCAGTTCTATCAGCTAAAAACAAGAAGAAGCGGCTCCAGTGGGAGCCAACAATGGACAATTGAGGAGTGGAAATACATTGCCTGGTCTGACAAATCCCGTTTCCGTTGTATCATGCTGATGGCAGTCAGGATTTGGTGTAAGTACCATGAGTCCACGGCCCATCCTGCCTGGTGTCAACGGTATAGGCTGGTTGTGGTGGTGTAATGGTGTGGGGAATGTATTCCTGGCACGTTAGTTTGTTTTATGACAATTGAGCAACGTTTGAAGCCTAGCCTGGTCTGGGACACTCAAATTAGTATATTATGTTACATTTGGTATGGCTACATGAGACAGATGGTTACTTAAGGCAAAAACGAAAGTAGGGTGCTTGGTCGCGGTGGATGGGTAGGCATATAACGCAAACATCTAGTTTGAATCTTATCAGGGACAACTTTAGCATTTTAGCTAATTAGCAACTACCTACTACTTTTTTAGCTACTTTGCATCTACTTAGCATGTAAGCTAACCCTTCCCCTAACCTAAACCCTTTTAGCTAACCCTTCCCCCAACCTTTAACCTAACTCCTAAACGTAACCCTAACCTTAACCCTAATCCCTAGCCTAGCAAACGTTAGCCACCTAGCTAGAATTCATAAGATATCATATCATGTGTCATTTGGTTAGTTAGCAAGACATCACTTTGCTAGCTAGCTATGCTGAACTTGAAAGACTGTTATCCACAGCTAGCATAGCAGTTAGACAAGTTCCCATTCAGTTGTCAAAATGTGGGGTAGGATCAGCATACATTGGCAGGCAAGCTGCAGAAGGGCGAGCAGGCTACTTACTATTCCCCATCGTTTATCCGCGTATTGTTAACAGCCAACTCCAAATTTAAAACGTTTGAGAGTGTTTATCTACTGTTCCTTCATTAGATTTTATCTAATCTCGCTCTGGATAACATTAGCCACCTAGCTAGAATTCATAACATTTCATACGTCTTGCAAATTCGTAACATATTGTACGTTTTTCCAATTGGAAACATTGTACATTTTGCAAATTCGTATTATATAATACGAATTGTAATTCATAACATATCATACGAAATGGGTAATGGACATCCACAAATTACTACATACATATGAAACGTAACATATCATACTAAATGGAGTGTTTCGGATTTACGTAGAGAATAATACGAAATGGTCTGAGATCAGATTGGAATGCTGCACCTTGTATCATCCATTCCCCGAATAATTCAGGGTGGTCTGGAGGCAAAGGAGGGTCCTACCCGGTACTAGATGAATATACCTAATAAACTGGCCACTGAGTGTATATAAAACAACAGAAAATCCCGTTTTAGACTGCACTGGGCCTTTAAGTAGTTGTAGTGGACAGTTAGGAATACAGTAATAGTTTAAGGCAAACGAGAGAGAAAAAGTCCTCGATGCGGACAGATATTTGAGAATTTTTTAACTGCCGTAACTGCCATTTCCTGTAATCTAGAGCAAACAGTACCCTATTAGGGTGTGTTGCCTGGCCTTAAATGATAACAAATAGAGTAAAATAATGCCCACAATGCTTACCTTCTTTGGGCAGAACTCTGATTAGTACATCATTCATGTTTGATTGAATTTAGTTGATGCTAACTAAACATTCTCATTATCCTCACTAAAATAGACATTGCCTTTCACATACTGAACTGACCAATCACACAGCATGCTCCTTGTGACAGTTTGTGGTGAACCACAGAATATTGCATGCTGGCTCATCTTCAGTTTTGTCTAACTGAAAAGTTTTTGTCTCAGCTGTGTGGGTATTTTGAGACATTGACAACCACTAATTTCAAATTCAATTTGTTTTTCTTTATTAGTCTATCTATGGAATGGACCTCTACCTGCAGGTAAGTGAATCTCCTTTGGTTTTAGTCATGTCAATTCCTGAAAAAGCTGTGGCAACAATTGCATGAAACACAATATCTTTAGCATAGACATCTTTTCATCCAAACATTGATATTAAGATGTCTTAACATTAACATTAGAATCAGTAGTAGTTCATACTATACCGCATTCATAGTATGCTGCACACATCACAAAAGAAAATGCTGGGTTGTTTGGATGACCCAACTGCTGGGTTGCAGGCATTGGGTCACTTAGTTCGGTTGATTTCTTTAAAAACTGCCAGTTATTGATGCTGGGTTGTTCATGTTGGGTTATTGAGTATATCTCAATTACCCAGCATAAACAATCCAGCACCCAGTGGGTCAAGGAGGTGTGGCTTAGTAGGGGCGTGGCTTTCAGATAATAATTTTTGTCATTCCGGTTAATACGTTCTGTTGTATTTTTTACCACATATTAAGGTTGAACATTGATACTTTTGTAACTTTAATGAAGTTTACAAAAGTGTATGAGTTCGTTAAAAGCCTACGCACATCCCAATGTTGGGATATGTACATGTCAGTGGAGGTTCCTTAGAGTTGGAAGGGGAGCACCATCCTCCTCAGTGAAATTCATATATATTTTTTTTAATTTTAAACATTTAGATAGTTATCCTTTTTAGATAAAACTATACTAAATATAGTAACCAAATAATTGCTCAAAACACACTATTTTGCAAAGGCCTACAGTAGCCTCAACAGCACTCTGTAGGGTAGCACCATGGTGTAGCTTGAGGACAACTAGCTTCCGTCTTCCTCTTGGCACATTGACTTCAATACAAAACCTGGGACGCTCATGGTTCTCACCCCCTTCCATAGACTTACACAGTAATTATGACAAATTCTGGAGGACATCCTGCAGCCTATCAGAGCTTTTGCAGCATGAACTGACATGTTCTCCACCCAATCAAAGGATCAAATAATTAATCTAGTACTGAAAGCATACGCTACAGCCAGCTAGCACTGCAGTGTATAAAATGTGGTGAGTAATTGACTCAAACAGAGAGAGCGACAATAGTTGAGCAGTTTTGAACGAATTAATTCAGTCCCGAATGAAGGAGAAATAGAGAGAGAGATTTCGTAATTTTTTTGCACTTCAGTTTCACTTACTTAGCTAGCAAAATTTGCCTACTAAAACACCCTGCTCAAACAGAGGGATGCTATGTTAGCTAGCTGGCTATGACTTTCCAAAAGAACACCGGAACTCTTCCAAGTCAAAGTAAGCTTTTGGTATTACTAATTTATTGCCACTGGGGCCTTCTCGTATCTCTCCTCTTCCCTTCGCTTGTGGACTTCTATGCACAACACATCAGCTGTATGTGACCAGGCTAAAAAACCTGTCTGTCCACGTGTCACTGTCTGTCACCTCAAATTTGTCTCTCAACCTACGTTGTGAACTTTCATTCATAGGCTAGGTTGTAGCAACCCTCATGATGGGTATAAGGAAAATGTGAGTATCATGTAGTAGCCTAAACCTATCGCTGTTACATTGAATTGTGTGAATGAATGAGTCATCCAATATGCTGTATTAGAAAGAAGGCCATGCTCATGAAATTTAGTCTTCCTTCCTCATATTAAACAGCACTAACCGCCACTGGTACATTTCCTAATACATATCTCAACATTTTTTCTCAATGTTGGGATATGTAAATAATAATGTTCTGAATTTTATATTAGCATACGTCATGTGCAAAAATATAGAAAGTTAGCGGTGTAGAAACTTAAAATTATGAACAGGAATGACATTTACTCTCATGGGTGGCCAAAAATAACTATATGAATGCCACGCCCATAATAAGTCACAACTCCTGAAAATTAATAACCTATGGATTACATTAAAAAAGACCTAGCTGTTCGGTCAACCCAACTGATGGTTAAAAAAACAACAACTGATGGTTAAATCAACCCATGTTTGGTTTATCCCAACAACCCAACATGTTGGGTTATTCATGTAGCACAACTGTGTGGGTCCAAATAACCCATTGTGTGCTCTGTCCACTATTTAACCAGCTCTGGGTTATGACATTTTTTTGCCCATCATTTTATAGAGTGCAGATGAATTCTCTGAGTTATTATTTTTTTACAATTTGTTTTTACGTTTACCACAGCCATGAATTTTGATGTATAACTGTCTTTAAACCTCATAGACCTCATAGAGAGTGCCCAGATCAGACTGGTCAATGGTCTCTGCTCTGGGAGAGTGGAGATCTATCACAACAGTCAGTGGGGAACAGTGTGTGATGACGACTGGGATATGAATGATGCTAAGGTGGTCTGTAAACAGCTGGGCTGTGGGAGTGCTATGAGTTCCCCGGGGTCTGCCCACTTTGGTCAGGGCACTGAGCAGATCTGGATGGATAATATTAAATGCTCCGGTAATGAAAGCACACTCACACAGTGCTCACACACTACAACACATAACTGCCATCACAGTGAAGATGCTGGTGTTGTCTGTTCAGGTAAGGAATTGACCATGTCCTGCCATTCTCTCCTGCCTGACACATTTCCATTGCTTTAGTTGATATCACGAAATGGGTGATGAGATAAAAACTGTCCAGTTCCATGACTTGAATGACCATGGCCTTCATTTTTGTCCCCCTCTCCCCCAAACCTGCAAGGTGCCCAGGTCAGGCTGGTCAATGGTTATGGTCGCTGCTCTGGGAGAGTGGAGATCTATTACAGTGGCCAGTGGGGAACAGTGTGTGATGACGACTGGGATATGAATGATGCTAAGGTGGTCTGTAAACAGCTGGGCTGTGGGAGTGCTATGAGTTCCACGGGGTCTGCCCGCTTTGGTCAGGGCACTGAGCAGATCTGGATGGATAATATTAAATGCTCCGGTAATGAAAACACACTCACACAGTGCTCACACACTACAACACATGACTGCAAACACAGTGAAGATGCTGGTGTTGTCTGCTCAGGTAAGGAATTCCCAATGTCCTGCCATTCTCTCCTGCCTGACACATTTCCATTGCTTTAGTTGATATCACGAAATGGGTGATGAGATAAAAACTATCCAGTTCTATGACTTGAATGACCATGGCCTTCATTTTTGTGGAGCCCTACGTGTGTCTTTTCTTGTAACTAATACAGAATACTTTTGTACAGGTTTAACTCTAAGGATGCCTATCCTCTCTGCAACACCTTCCCACTCAGCTTTTTCACCTGGTGAAATGGTACAGTTCACCTGCACTGTCCCTCAACGAATTGCCATCACTGCAAACTTTGACTTACTTATGGGAGGATCTTCAATAATGACCCAAGCAGTTGGAACCACTCAGACCAGTAAGACTTTCACATTGTCCAGTCTGCAATCTGCACACCAGGGAAGGTACAGTTGTCTACAGCAGATAACCCAGAATGGTCAGAAAATGATCAGCTCTTCTTCCAGCAACTCCATGGACATCACTATTGGTGAGTAAGACTGCGAACACACTTACAGTTGAGGGCACAAACCTTTTCTAAAAACGTGTTTTGCAGAACAGGTTTTTGTAACAAACTATCACTAGTAGACGCTAGAGCAACTTGTTGCACACGCATTGCAGCAATGTTTCTGCCAAAAACTGTTCAATGACCGCTTCTGTAAGGTTACATAAGCAGTGCCTTCAGAAAGTATTCACACCCCTTGACTTTTTCCACATTTTGTTGTTACAAAGTGGGATTAAAATGTCAGCAATCTACACAAAATACTCTGTTAAAGTGGAAGAAAAAGTATAGTCAATATGCCAGTGACACAAAATCTCAATTGAATCAGTTATAAATTCAGGTCGTAACACAACAAAATGTGGAAAAAGTCAAGAGGTGTGAATACTTTCTGAAGGCTCTGTGGGTTAATATTTCACCACATACACAACTGCCATGTCTTGTTTAGCTTTAAGAAAACTTATTGACATGTTCCTGATAGCTGACAAGATTGTTTCCCAGTTCAGGCATCATTCCAGAGGCAAAAAGAGAAAGCCTGAAGCTAACAATAATAAAGCGCAAGTTTGTGCTTTAGACAACATGAAGACTGAGTTTTCAAGTTTTTACAGTCAATCTTTTTGCTGGAGCAGCTTAAAATATTACATTTAGTGGTTTTAAGTTTACCAAACCAACATAAAGATGCGGTCAAATATATGGAGCAACTTGTTGTCACGCCCTGGCCTTAGTATTCTTTGTTTTCTTTATTATTTTAGTTAGGTCAGGGTGTGACATGGGGAATGTTTGTGTTTTATCGGTTTTGGGTGGTTATATGGTAAAGGGGGTGTTGGGTGTAGTGTATGGGTTTGTGTTGAGTGTATGTGTCTAGCTGTGTCTATGTTGGTGTAGTTGTCTAGGAGAGTCTATGGTTGCCTGAATGGGTTCCCAATTAGAGACAGCTGATTTCTGTTGTCTCTGATTGGGAGCCATATTTAGGGTAGCCATAGGCTTTCGTTTGATGTGGGTAATTGTCTATGTCAGAACGTTTGTAGCCTGTGTATGTGCACGACGTTTATTAGCTTCACGTTTGTTTGTTTTGTTAGTTTTGTAATAGGTTTTTGTTTTTGGTTCTCCTTCTTCATAATAAAAAGGAAGATGGCTTATTTTCCTAATGCTGCGTTTTGGTCCGTCAATCCTCCACACGATCGTGACACTTGTTGAATTGCTATTTTTACCGATAGGCACCTGCAACTAACCACAGGTGAGATAAATGTCACATTAACGGGAATCATTGCCTCCAACCAAATTAATTTGAATTTGAAATAATTTAATCCAAACCATTTTATTATTTGTATTTTATTGAAACATGGCAAATTCAGTTTAGGTCGGTGCAGTTTTAAATCAAACATATACATTGGAAACACCAGCGTTCTTTCAATTTCAACGTATTTTTTAAGAAATAGTGAATCGTACAAGGGTGCCAATACATTTGACCGCGTCTGTACATTCATCGCAACCCGTGCTGCTGTTTTCGCCTACCTCCACCCCAGTCCCTAATTAATTGTTGTTCTGCTTTCTTTTTATAAGGGGGGGGGTGAGATATTCTGCTCTGATCCACAGCAAAACAATTATTTAACTGGCTTTATTATGACCATATTACACCTTGATTTCTGTGACCAATCAATCAATCAAATTGATTTATAAAGCCCTTTTTACATCAGCCGAAGTCACAAAGTGCTATACAGAAACCCAGCCTAAAACACCAAACAGCATGCAATGCAGATGTAGAAGCACGGTGGCTAGGAAAAACTCCCTGGAAAGGCAGGTGGCCAAGATGTTCAAACGTTCATAGATGACCAGCAGGGTCAAATAATAATAAAAATCACAGTGGTTGTAGAGGGTGCAACAGGTCAGCACCTCAGGAGTACATGTCAGTTGGCTTTTCATAGCCGATCATTCAGAATTAGAGACAGCAGGTGCGGTAGAGAGAGAGAGTCGAAAACAGCAGGTCCGGGACAAGGTAGCAAGTCCGCTGAACAGGTCAGGGTTCCATACCCGCAAGCAGAACAGTTGAAACTGAAGCAGCAGCATGACAAGGTGGACTGTGGACAGCAAGTGACCCTCCCAAAGCCACAAATAAATCTGAGATCTGCCACAGAGCTTGCCTGTGGTGACGGAGTTGACATCATCTGCTCCGTCACAACACAGCACTTGGGTGGAACATTCAAATTACAGAAGACTTTAGGCTCGTTCAGAATGGACAAAACCACAAGTAGCTACTCTGTCATCTTCAACATTCCTAAAGTGGACTTTAGCCATGAGGGGTCAAACCGATGTCAGTATGAGATTAGGGTA
This sequence comes from Salvelinus alpinus, assembly GCF_045679555.1. Classification (NCBI taxonomy): domain Eukaryota; kingdom Metazoa; phylum Chordata; class Actinopteri; order Salmoniformes; family Salmonidae; genus Salvelinus; species Salvelinus alpinus. The sequence goes on along the minus strand of NC_092086.1, from coordinate 52,917,461 downwards.
TCCAGTTGAGACTTCAGCTCCCCTCAAAGGGACTCTGTTGAATTCTCTGTTATAGGTGAGCAACTAAACATTAATGCGTGAACACCATCAGCAAGAGGAACAATGGGTTTCGAGATTATACATTCTTTAATTGTTACAAGAATTTTGTTCTCAGTTGTTCATAATACCCAATTGAATTAATTACTCAGCCTGAAACCCAGAATTTGTAAGCAACTGGTTGAAATGAATCCGGCGGAGGCCCAGCTAAATCAAATCAAATCAAATTTTATTTGTCACATACACATGGTTAGCAGATGTTAATGCGAGTGTAGCGAAATGCTTGTGCTTCTAGTTCCGACAATGCAGTAATAACCAACAAGTAATCTAACCTAACAATTCCTCAACTACTACCTTATACACACAAGTGTAAAGGGATAAAAAATATGTACATAAAGATATATGAATGAGTGATGGTACAGAACGGCATAGGCAAGATGCAGTAGATGGTGTAGTGTACAGTCTATACATATGAGATGAGTAATGTAGGGTATGTAAACATAAAGTGGCATAGTTTAAAGTGGCTAGTGATACATGTATTACATAAAGATGGCAAGATGCAGTGGATGATATACAGTACAGTATATACATATACATATGAGATGAGTTGTCACAGTTGCGTGTATAAGTGGCAGGGAAGTCAGGCGCAGGAGAGTCAAATAGAGTGTAGAATGGAGTTTTTTAATTATAGTCCCAGTAATCTGCTCCATAACACTCATAGGAAAACATAAAACAAATATGGGTACGATATCCCGTCGCACACCTATACACATAAACACAACACTTGACAAAGAACAATCTCTGACAAAGACATGAGGGGAAACAGAGGGTTAAATACACAATAGGTAATGGATGGGATTGAAAACAGGTGTGTGGGAAGACAAGACAAAACCAATGGAAAATGAAAAATGGATCGATGATGGCTAGAAGACCGGTGACGTCGACCGCCGAACACCGCCCGAACAAGGAGAGGCAACGACTTCGGCAGAAGTCGTGACATGAGTAATGTAGGGTATGTAAACATTATATTAAGTGGCATTGTTTAAAGTGGCTAGTGATACATTTTTACATAATTTCCATCAATTCCCATTATTAAAGTGGCTGGAGTTGAGTCAGTATGTTGGCAGCGGCCACTAAATGTTAGTGGTGGCTGTTTAACAGTCTGATGGCCTTGAGATAGAAGCTGTTTTTCAGTCTCTCGGTCCCTGCTTTGATGCACCTGTACTGACCTCGCCTTCTGGATGATAGCGGGGTGAACAGGCAGTGGCTCAGGTGGTTGTTGTCCTTGATGATCTTTATGGCCTTCCTGTGACATCGGGTGGTGTAGGTGTCCTGGAGGGCAGGTAGTTTGCCCCCGGTGATGCGTTGTGCAGACCTCACTACCCTCTGGAGAGCCTTACGGTTGTGGGCAGAGCAGTTGCCGTACCAGGCGGTGATACAGCCCGACAGGATGCTCTCGATTGTGCATCTGTAGAAGTTTGTGAGTGCTTTTGGTGACAAGCCGAATTTCTTCAGCCTCCTGAGGTTGAAGAGGCGCTGCTGCGGCTTCTTCACAACACTGTCTGTGTGGGTTTTTACAATTGTCAGAAATGTTTATTTAGAGAGCTCTGCTGTGTGTATACAAAAACGTTCCTTTAATACCTTCTCTTAACCTACGCACATACATACACACTAAACTTTGGATTCTCCCTTCTTCTCCTGGAGTCTCACCAAAGTTTATTACCACACAGCTGACAGTTCCAGTCCCCTCAAGATATGGGAAATCTGAAGGGGCCCTCCATGTTTTATCTTATCTCCCCAGAGTTATAGCCGGGTCGGTTCAAACATAGTTTAACTTCTCACGAGTCACCAACCCTGATCCGGTAGCACCCCCCCCCCCCCCCCCCCCACTGAGTAGCATAGCTAGCATAGCGTCACAAGTAACTTGTAGCATCTAAATATCATTAAATCACAAGTCCAAGACACCAGATGAAAGATACAGGTCTTGTGAATAAAGCCACCATTTCAGATTTTTTAAATGTTTTACAGGGAAGACACAATATGTAAATCTATTAGCTAACCACGTTAGCAAAGGACACGATTTTTTTACTCCCAATAGTTTTTTCCTGCGTCAGTAGCTATCACTAATTCGACTAAATAAAAATATATATAGCCACTAACCAAGAAACAACTTCATAAGATGACAGTCTGATAACATATTTATGGTATAGCATAGTTTTTTTTTGAAAAATGTGCATTTTTCAGGTATAAATCACAGTTCTACATTGCAGCTGCAATCTGAAATAGTGCTGACCCAGCCAGAACAATTACAGAGACCAACGTCATATAACGAATTACTCATCTTAAAACATTTCAGAAAAATACACAGCGTACAGATATTGAAAGCCCAACATCTGGTGAATCCAAACAATATTTCAGATTTATTAAATGTTTTATAACGAAAACAAAATGTAGCGCTAAATTAGCATAGCTATACCAGGCAGATTCGGCTAGGCGCCCACGGCCAGTTCACATGCACAACAGATATGATATAACATCGTAAATTGGGTCTTACTATGGCTGATCTTTCATCAGAATGTTGATCAAAGTGTCCTTTGTCAAGATGAGTCGTTGGTTCCGTTCAGAATTGTTCCTTTCCCACTCCATTTAGCACAGGTACTGGTCGAGTGGCACGGATCTCTCAAACGTAAATAAAATCAGACAACGGAACACCACAAAACTCCCGAAAAAATTCAAATAATCTGATTAAACTATATTGAAAAAACATACATTACGATGATCTGGTCACATGTATCAAACAAACTTCGAGACGGAGATAGTTTTCATCCATAATGGCCGCACAACAGAAGACAATCGCAGCTACAAGTCGCACGATTTAGAGAACCGGAAGTTGTCGGTCACGCCAAAGAATTAGCTCTCATTTCACGTCAGTCCCAGATAAACAAGATATTTTTCCTCTGACGTCCTCTTGACACCCAGAGGAAGGCCAATGAGGTGTGTTTCGGGTCATAGGGGGCACGACCATATATAGGCAGAGCGTTGAAGCTGGCATACACATCTTGCTTTTTTCTTCTTGGTCATGGAAAGTGCTGTCAAATGACTTCTGTATCACTCAGAGACAAAATTGAAACGGTTTTAGAAACTAGAGATTGTTTTCTTTCCAATGGTATTATTTATATGCATATAGTAAGAGCAATAATTGAATAAGAGGCAGTTTAATCTGTAGAGCAAATTATGCTAATGGAAAAATAGCACCCCCTGTATTCTCAAGAAGTTAATGATCCACTTTGTTTTCTTTAGGCACACACATACCTTCCTGTCTTCCCATGTACATGCTACATAACCTCTTTATTATGAACTAACATTATTGATCAATACAGAAAAACAGGGTAGAATTCAATTAGTTATAGTTCTAGTTAAATGTATACATCATTTAGTCATTATTCATAAAATTCATAACAATGCACGAGTCTGGAAATCTCTTCATAATGTAATCTAACATAGTGTTCTCTTATCGAGAAAGATTACTGTTATGCTGCAGTTAAGTGCACACGTTAACAACCTGCTCTTGTCTTTTGCTAGTCGTCTTGTTACAGCCCAACATCTCTCTCAGTGCTCCAAATGGAGGGATGTTCTGGGGACTTCAGGGGCCAGAGGTGACCAGGGGCCACAGCTTCTCCATCACCTGCTCCATTCAGCCACAGTATCCTGGAGGCCTCTTCTATCTGGACTTCTCTGGGTCCAACAGGACTGAAACTAAGCCAGCAGTCAACCACTCTGCCTCCTTTCACTTTCCTGTTGCAGAGTATACAGACCAGGGGAACTACAGTTGTGTTTATGAAGTTAATGTCTCCACCCAGTCATTCCATTCTATCAAGACAGAGTTGCTGACAGTCAGCATTCGAGGTAAAATATATTTTAGTTTCATGTTTTCAAGTGAGTTACCATGAAGGCCATATTTAAGGATTGTGAGTAGAAAAATACATAGATATTATCAGTTCTATCATTCATGCAATATTTTTTTAAGAGCAATGTTTTACATTGCAGAAGAATTTGATAGCTATACGAATTCTGAAATGTAGTCTTCTGAAGGATGTTGATTGTGGTGTTTCTCTCCATAGCATCCATAGTCCCCATTATTGCCTCTGGTGTAATAGTTGGGCTACTGCTCCTCCTGCTGCTGCTCATTCCTTGTCTAGTCTGGAGGAAGATACGCAGCAGAGAGCAGTCTATTATGATAAACCCGAGAGAAAGTAAGATCTAGCTCCTCTAATCAGGATTCAGGTTAGGGTTGCAAAATACCCAGGTTTTCAAGAACACCCAGTTGGAAGATTCCTGAAAATCAGGAAGGATTCATCAGGAAATGTGGAATCCTCCAACCAGGATATCTTGAAAACCTGGACATTTAGATTACTGGAATTTTTCAACCCTAATTTTATTATGGTTTTGTACTGTTTATGATATATATATTCCTGCTTATATTCACTGACATTATTTATTTGAATTAAACTGATCAATCCCTCAGCTGCCAATAACATTAGCACATATGGAAACACTGTGGTTGCAGCGAGTGAGGAAAATGATGAAGAGGACTATGTCAACGTAGAAACCTTTGTCAACGTAGAACCCTTTGTCAACAAGAGCAAAGATGAAGACTTGAAAAAAGGATGCCATGCTGAAATGTATGTGAAAAAGGAGTTGCTTACCACTAAAAATAATGAGTAAGTTACAGTATGTGTTGTCTCTACCTTCTTGCCCTTTGTGCTGTTGTCTGTGCCCGATCATGTTTGTAACCTATTTTGTGCTGCAACCATGTTGTTCTGCTGCCATGTTGTGTTGCTACCATGTTGTTGTCATGTTGTGTTGCTACCATGCTGTGTTGTCATGTGTTGCTGCCATGCTATGTTGTTGTCTTAGGTCTCTCTTAATGTAGTGATGTGGTGTCTCTCTTGTCGTGATGTGTGTCAGCGAGTGAGGAAAATGATGAAGAGGACTATGTCAACGTAGAAACCTTTGTCAATGTAGAAACCTTTGTCAACAAGAGCAAATATGAAGACTTGAAAAAAGGATGCCATGCGGGAATGTATATGAAAAGGGAGTTGCTTACCACCAAAAATAATGATAAAAAAATGTCTGCAGTTATGAAAGGGTAATGTGTGCCAAAATCCTGACTTGAAGTCCAGGGGCCGGATTCACAAAACCTTCTTAAGAAGAAATTTCTTCTTAACTGGCATTTTTTCCTTAACTATAGACTTAAGAAGAAAGTTAAGCAAAGTTGCTATTTCTCAGTAAAGTTATTGGATATGTTCTTAATGTTTTTCCTAAGTTTCTTCCGAAGAAAAAAGTTAAGAAGAAACGGGATTCTTGAAAATAATGCTTTAGGATTTCTTCTTGGAAATGTACTTATCATTAAAATTATGGATATTAAACATCTAGGTACATACAAGTGTCCTATATCGGTTAAAAGCTTAAATTCGTGTTAATCTAACTGCATTGTCCGATTTACAATAGGCTAAACAACGAAAGCATGTCATGCGATTGTTTGAGGACGGCGCCCCACATCAAAATATTTTTCAAACCAGCACAGGCTTCGTTAAATCACAAATAGCGATTAAATATTCACTTACTTTTGAAAATATTCCTCTGATTTGCAATCCAAAGGGTGCCAGCTATAACATGTAGTGTCGTTTTGTTAGATAAAATCCTTTTTTATATCCCAAAAAGTCCGTTTAGTTGGCGCCATCGATTTGAATAATCCACTCGTTCAACTTGCAGAGAAAGGAATCCAAAAAGCTACCGCTAAACGTTGTTAAAACAAGTCAAAATACATTCCTATTCAACCCTCAGGTACCCTAAAATGTAATTAAACTATAATATTTCATACGGAAAGAAGTATGCTCAATAGGAAAGTAAAATTACCAGGTGCGTGTCCTCTTCGTTGCGCGCGCACAGACTGATTTCCAACTCTGACTCCCAGTACCAAAACTCAAAATTCTTCCTTGTTTGGGAAGAAACAAGCCTGAAACTTTGAACAAACACTGTTGACATCTAGTGTAAGCCATAGGAATTGCAATCTGGGAGTTGGAATTACATAAAACCCATAGCTTTCCATTGTATATTATGTATTTTTGTTTTTTCTTAGAATTTTCTCCTACCATATCAATTGTGTTATAGTCTCAGACATTATTTTAACATTTCTACAAACTCCAAAGTGGTTTCTATCCAATGGAACCAATTATATGCATATCATGGCTTCTGGGCCTGAGTGACAGGCAGTTTACTTTGGGCATGTCAGTCAGACAGGAAGTGGAGAAAAATAGATCCTAGCCTGAGTTTTTTCATAAGTAATGTTTCGTGAATCTGGCCCCAGGCATGTAATTCAAATGTTTGTATTCATCCTCAGGAATGCCCCAGGAGCCATGAACAAGTTTGGAAACAACCAAGGTGAAGGGCCAGACGCAAGTGAGGAAGATGAGGCCGACTATGAAAATCTGGACCTGGAGCAGCTCACTTCATGTAAAGCTGGAAGGGAAAATGACTTTGAAGAAGATGACAACATATACGCAAACTATGAGTGAAGGCCTTGTAATACGAATGTTGATGCAGAGATATTGATGCCAGGAGAGGCATGAAAGGTTAGCTTTGTGAGTTGAATTATAAGGGCTTAAAAAAAAAACGTTTTCATCAAAATGTTCACTTAGTAGAGACGAGTAAAGGCTTTGTTTGAATATGAGTTAGAATTTCAATGTAAATAGTTTGGGTGTTTGATTTCTTTTGTTGCCAGGTAATTGTATGAGTTTTCAGACTTGACTTTGTTATACTTTTTAATAATTAAATTATGACATTATTTACTTCAGTTTAAAAACAGTGATTGTCTTGATGAATTGGCTGAACGCTTTGAACATAATCCATTATTACATTTTTTAAAGTAAATATATTAATACTTTAGACTATTTCTCTTCTATAACATTCAGTGTGCTGTCAAGAAGTTGTGCTGTCAAAGAATAGTCCGTAGCAATGACTGGTTGTGATGTGCTAAACTTGAGATCTACAGTATGACCAACTGTAAAAAAAACAACATTTGTACTGTATGTGTCAAATCTAACAATAATTTGATTTCAGTGTACATTTTCGATTATTGTGTGTATGGCTTTAAATAACATAAAATCCATGAACCCTGAGTCCATTTTCATTGTTAAATTATTGTTGTTGATGTGAGACTTCACAAGATACAGCTATGGTCTTGAAAATATGTGGAGATTGAAATATTGTACAACTATATGGTCAACATTTAGAAATAGATCTCTGGACGCAGGAGGCCAAAATCGACCCCGACCAACAACTTTCATTTAGAAAAAACCTATTAAGTAAAGGACTTGATGATGCAGATATTATTATCACCACAAGGAGGAACTTGTGTCACATCATTCATTATGTCCAACACATTATGTGTGTGTGTGTGTGTGTGTGTGTGTGTGTGTGTGTGTGTGTGTGTGTGTGTGTGTGTGTGTGTGTGTGTGTGTGTGTGTGTGTGTGTGTGTGTGTGTGTGTGTGTGTGTGTGTGGTTTTGGGACCGCACAACGATATTAAAACAAGGAAAATTGGGGACATTTGTGGGAACCCCACAAGGAAAAAGGCCATTTTAGGCTTAGGGGTTAGGTTTAGGGTTACTATTAGGGTTAGGTGTTAAGTGTAGGGTTAAGGTTAGGTTTAGGGGTTAGGAAACATAGGATTTTTAATCGGAATCAATTGTTTGGTCCCCCACAAGGATAGTTAAACAAACGTCTGTCTGTGTGTGTGTATCTGCTTTCTCCTGAGTGTCATTGATTATACCCGAGTGTGTGTATGTGTGCCTGGCTAGAGGTGTGTGGGACCTTAATGTGTGAGGGCACCTGTCACCCAGAAGCACCCAGTAAAACTAACTGGCCTCGCTCAGAGGCTAACCAGGGCTGACGGGACAGGGGGTAGGGCTGTGGTGGTCATGACATTTTGTCCGCCGGTGATTGTCAAGCAAATAACTGCCATTCTCACAGTAATTGACTGTTAATTAACACAAACACATGTAGGATCTCCTGGATTCCACGTATAGCCTACAGGCCAACGATGCAGATCTTTGCAACATCTACATTTGAAAAAGTCAAATAAATCCAAGTTATATAGCCTACACCATCACAATAAATCCATGTATTATAGCCTACGCCATCACAATAAATCCATGTAATATAGCCTACGCCATCACAATAAATCCATGTAATATAGCCTACGCCATCGCAATAAATCCATGTAATATAGCCTACGCCATCACAATAAATCCTGGTAATATAGCCTACGCCATCACAATAAATCCATGTGATATAGCCTACGCCATCGCAATAAATCCATGTAATATAGCCTACGCCATCGCAATAAATCCATGTAATATAGCCTACGCCATCGCAATAAATCCATGTAATATAGCCTACGCCATCGCAATAAATCCATGTAATATAGCCTACGCCATCACAATTAATCCATGTAATATAGCCTACGCCATCATAATAAATCCATGTAATATAGCCTACGCCATCACAATAACTCCATGTAATGTAGCCTACACCATCGCAATAAATCCATGTAATATAGCCTACGCCATCACAATAAATCAGGTAAGGTGGAGGTGATATGATCCTTGACTAGTCTGTCAAAGCACTTCATGATGACAGAAGTGAGTGCTACGGGGCAATAGTCATTTAGTTCAGTTATCTTTGTCTTCTTCGGTACAGGAACAATGGTGGCCTTCTTGAAGCATGTGGGTACAGCAGACTGCGCATGCTCTGAGGACGCGGCTAGGGATGCCGTCTGGGCCAGCAGCCTTGCGAGGGTTAACACGTTTAAATGTCTTACTCACGTCGGCCACAGAGAAGGAGAGGGGGGGCCCGCTGTCCTTGGTAGCGGGCCGTGTCGGTGGCACTGTATTCTCCTCAAAGCGGGCAAAGAAGGTGTTTAGTTTATCTGGAAGAAAGACATTGGTGTCCGTGACGTGGCTGGTTTTGTTTTTGTAGTCCGTAATTGCCTGTAGACTCTGCCACATAGGTCTTGTGTCTGAGCCGTTGAATTGTGTCCCTATATTGACATTTCGCTTGTTTGATTGCATTGCGGAGGGAATAACTACACTGTTTGTATTCGGCCATATTCCCCTTACATCTTTCCATGGTTGAATGCGATGGTTCTCACTTTCAGTTTTGCGCAAATGCCACCATCTATCCATGGTTTCTGGTTAGGGTAGGTTTGAATCGTCACAGTGGGTACAACATCTTCAATGCACTTTCTTATAAACTCACTCACCGAGTCAGCTTACAAATCAATGTTACTTTCAGAGGCTTCCCGGAACATTTCCCAGTCCGCGTGATCAAAACAATCTTGAAGCGTGGATTCCGATTGGTCAGACCAGCGTTGAATGGTTCTAGTCACGGGTACATCCTGTTTGAGTTTCTGCCTATAAGACGGTAGGAGCAAGATGGAGTCGTGGTCGGATTTGCCGAAGGGAGGGCGGGGAGGGCCTTGTATGCATCTTGGAAGTTGGAATAGCAATGATCCAGTGTATTGCCCACGCGGATGCTACAGTCAATGTGCTGGTAGAATTTAGGTAGCCTTGTTAAAATTCCCAGCTACAATAAATGCAGCCTCAGGATTTATGGTTTCCAGTTTACATAGAGTCCAGTGAAGTTCCTTGAGGGCCGGGGAGGTATCTGCTTGGGGGGGACATACACGGCTGTGACTATAATCGAAGAGAAATCTCTTGGGAGATAATGTGGTTGGCATTTGATTGTAAGAAATTCTAGGTCAGGTGAACAATATGACTTGAGTTCCTGTATGTTGTTATGATTACACCATGAGTCGTATATGATGAAGCATTCACCCCCGCCTTCTTCTTACTAGAGATATGTTTTTTTCTGTCAGCACGACGCATGAAGAAACCCGGTGGCTGTACCGACTCGAACAACACATCCCGAGAGAGCCATGTTTCCGTGAAACAGAGAATGTTACAATCTCTGATGTCTCTCTGGAAGGCAACTCTTGCCCTAATTTCGTCCACCTTGTTGTCTAGAGACTGGACATTGGTGAGTAATATGCTTGGAACCGGTGGGTGGTGTGCATGCCTTCGAAATCTGACCAGGAGGCCGCTCCGTCTACCTCTCCTGCGGCGACGTTGTTTTGGGTTGGCCTCTGGGAGTAGATCCAATGTCCTGGGTGGTGGTCCAAACAAATGATCCGCTTCGGGAATGTAAGTTGCATCACCCTTATATCCAATAGTTATTCCCGGCTGCATGTAATAACACTTATGATTTTCTGGGCTAACAATGTAATAAAACCTAAAAATCATTAAAAGACGAAATACTGCATAGTTTCCTAAAGACTCGAAGCGAGGCAACCATCTCTGACGCCATCTTGCCAGACTTGGTGCTATGTGACCAGATGAGGGCAGCCTAGAGCAGAGCAGAGCAGGTACTAATACAGATTTAAAACCAACAGATAGGTTGTGATTACTGTTGCCTCATTAAACTAGATGTCTTTGACCAATAGGTGTTGTCTTGCAGAAGCCTTCACTCTCCACAGACCCTTCCTATTCTGCCTTCTTGCATGGAGAGGATGTCCAACTCACCTGCACTCTTCCATCCCGTATCCTCTGTAATGCTGTGGAGTTCATCTTCTATCTGAATGGACACTCTGTCATGAACGTGACCGTTGGATCCTCACAGCCCAGGGCTACTTTAACAAAGTTTAAGATGGATGCTTCACACCAGGGCAGTTACCGCTGTCTCTACAGAACCCTCTCCAACAGCCAAGCCATCAGCTCCCCTTACAGCAACGTTACTAAAGGTGAGGTGGTAGTTGGGAAATAAGTGTTTCCTAATCTATAGTGAGCTCCAAAAATATTAGGGCCGTGACAAATATTTTGTTTTGGCTCTGTACTCCAGCGGTTTAGATTTGAAATGATACAATGACTGAGGTCAAAGTGCAGACAGTCAGCTTTAATTTGAAGGTATATTCATTCTTATCGGGCGAACCGTTTAGAAATTACAGCACTTTTTGTATCTAGTCCACCAAGTATTTGGACAAATTGAATTATACAGTATGTGTATCAAAGTAATCAAAAGATTAGTATTTGGTCCCATATTCGACGCACGCAATGATTACATGAATATTGTGACTCTACACACTTGTTGGATGCATTTGCTGTTTGTTTTGGTTGTTTCAGATAATTTTGTGGGGTATGATATTTGTGCGTCTAACATGCTGACTACACTGCTCACATCGCGTGCGCGAGCATTGCAAAATAAATTTAAACATACATGTTATTCAACTATTGCACCCACGCTGCTCGCGCGTGCCAACGAGCGTCTGCGTTGTCAAGCTCTAAAATAGAAGTCAGTTCTATTTGTGATGCTGATCGCTGGTGCAAGCCCTGCCTCTCCCATCTCCTCATTGGTTTATAGAAGCAGATACCCACGTGCCATCTCCTCTTTGGTTATACCCACGTGGGCGATTGAAAGACAACTGAGTTCGTCGGTCGTCGTGGTAATTCTATGAAAGTTTAGATGCCAATCGCCATATACAGGCCAAAGAAGAAAAAGCCTGGAAGTAGGAGAGATGACTAGAAACAATTCGGTTGACTGTTTTATGTGTGGATTAATTGTCGGATTAGAGGACCTTGTGCATTTCAGGTAAAATAACAGCTCAACGTTTATCTCCCAGGACAAATTAGCTAGCAACAGCAAGCTAGCTAAATAGGACAAATTAGCAAGGAACTGCAAGCTAGCTAACTAAATTGTCATAAATGTTTCATGCTTTTCGACCTGTCCCCGAATTAATATAATTGGTTCAGAGTGTTTTGATATTTTAACCTGCGTGTCGTGATCGCGTTTGGTGTGGGGGGACAAAATCAATTTGCGCACGATGGAGCGCATGCAGCCGGTTTGGGTACGGTGTAACTTTCTCACTCATCATTATTCACGATTTATTCAGGATTATCCATAATCATGGTAGAACATTAATGTAGAAGTGTTTAGAACCATATTATATTCTTATTTAAATTAAAAGTAAATCCAAAATGACATAATCCAAATTTTATCATTCTTTTCTATTGGGCACAAGATAATCTAAAACACAACCAAAACAAACAGAAAATGCATCCAAATAAATGTGTAGAGTCACAGGCTTGATGTAGTCACATTATGCTATGAACATCGAACCAAATACTAAACGTTTGCCTACTTTAATAGACACTTACGTGAAATTGTCCCAATACTTTTGGGCCCCTAAAATGTACAAAAAGTGCTGTAATTTCTAAACGGTTCACCCAATATGGATGAAAATACCCTCAGATTAAAGCGGACGGTCTGCACTTAACCTCATATTCATTGTATAAATAAAATTCAGTGGTGGAGCACAGAGCCAAAACAAAACATTTGTCAGTGTCCCAAAACTTTTGGAGCTTAATGTATATATTTAAGATTCAGAGCCTTGATAGAGACAAGAGACTGATTACCTAGTCCATCAACACACATTTCTCAGTTAAAAGGTGTGAATATGTGAATAATCACATGACTTTCAAATTGCTGTTTACTTCCTTCCCAGTGGTCCTGCTACAGCCCAACATCTCTCTCAGTCCTCCAAATGGAGGGATGTTTTGGGAACCTCAGGGGCCAGAGGTGATCAGGGGCCACAGCTTCTCCATCACCTGCTCCATTCAGCCACAGTATCCTGGAGGCCTCTTCTATCTGGACTTCTCTGGGTCCAACAGGACTGAAACTAAGCCAGCAGTCTACTACTCCTCCTTCCACTTCCCTGTTGCAGAGTATACAGACCAGGGGAAATACAGCTCCAGCTATGTCAACATCTCCACCCGGTCATTCGGGTCGGCTAATAGTGAACTAGCTGTCACCATTAGAGTTAAGTAACATGCTTTAAAAAAAACAGATTTAAAATAGCTTTTACGTGAGAGAAAAATCGTAGTATTGTAAGATGATTCATAATCCTTCAAATCACCGTTTCATTGTTTTTATATCCTATGAATTTGCCATCTACAAGTCTTGATATGTAGGTCTAAATCTTGAAATACCTACATTTTCTTCAGCATTCATGGTCCCCATCATTGTCTCTGGAGGGACTGGTGGGGTAGCACTGCTTTTTTCTGCATCTTCTAGTCATCTGTCTAGTCATCTGGAGGACAAGGATGAACAGAAAGCCATCTACAGAGACTGACCAGGGAGAATGTAAGTGATATCACTATACTGTAAACTCTGAACTTGATTTACGCCTTGAGTCTGAAAAGTTAAGCAGCATCTCAAATTCGGCCCAAAGACTTTTGTTGATATCATTTTGTTTGTAAGTTTTTTTTTATTCCCTTGAGTTTGCTTTTTGCGAAAATTCATGAGCAAACTGTTATGCAACAGGTATTGATAACAGACACAACAGAGGGGAGGACAACGAAGAGGAAGAGAACTATGTGAATGTTGAAAACGTCTGTTACCAGAGAGGTCTGGAGGGAGTGAAGGGTGCAAAGAAGAATGAGAAGGAAAAATGGCACAGCTATGGGAAATCAGAGGATGTCTATGACAACGAGGAGGGAAACACTCAATGAAAGGGTGTTTGTGGGGGGTCTCATGAGAAAATGAATAGTGAAGACGATGATGAAGATTATGTTAATTTCTCCGCTCAGCACAATACAGCACATGATGTGAATGAAGACATTTATCAAAACTATTAGGAAAAGTAACAGTGGACTGTATGCAACCTGTCACTAAAGTGGCTCATTGGTATCAACAGATGGATTTGGTCCTTCGTGACATGTTTATAAAAGGGCGGCAGGTGGCTTAGTGGTAAGAGCGTTGGGCCAGTAACTGAAAGGTTGCTGGATCGAAACCTTGAGCTGACAAGGTAAAAATCTGTCATTCTACCCCTGAACAAGGCAGTTAACCCACTGTTCCCCGGTAGGCTGCCATTGTAAATAAGAATTTGTTCCTAAGTGACTTGCCTAGTTAAATAAAAAATTATAATTAAGATGCATAACAACTACGGTGGCTGTAGTTGACACTCAAACTAGACATATGAAATAATGGTATTGCTTTATTCTATTTAGCTTTTTGTAAGCATTCATATTTGACCCATTGGGTTGAATTCCAAACTAGTTTTTGTATGCATTGGTGTGGTGTCACTTTCTGTGTCTTTAATCACCTCCAGTGTTGTCCAACTGTTGAGTGATTTGCACTAAACTGAACTGGATCCTCATTGCATGTTTTGGAATTCCACTTATGTCTCCACTTCTTCTTTAGGAAGGAAAAGGTGTGACACTAATCCATGTCTCGTTAGGTCAAGACCATCAATCTATGCATTCTCTTTTTATTCTCTTTTGGTTTTCCACCAATCATACAAGGGCTATATTGACCACAGAACTGTCTACTCTACAGTACATACAGCCACAGCACAAATGAGGAAGTGACAGATGAGCTGTGAACTGGAAATGCATACTTATATAGTAGACTTACATTCTCAAGACATTCTGCGACAGAGACTGGTCAACACGCTTTCACCAGAACACTTGTTCAGGTCGACTAGAGAAAATACCCGTCTTTATTTCTGACATGAAGACACAAATATGGAATATCTTCTATCTGACAATGGGTGAGTTTAATTTCCAAAAAGTCCAATCTACTGGAATATGTCAGAAAATGGAGAAAACAGTAATATCTTGAAATGAATATTTTTAAGGGCTGCATATTGGATACAAGTACTCAGGGATGGATTCTACTTGAAATTGACAAAAGTGTATCATGTTCATCATTCATTTCTTTTAATGGTAAATTTGCTTGAAGCTTTATACGTGCACTGTTAAACCTCCACAGAGGGTTGAGTGTCTGCAGGTTCTCTCCTCCCTTGTTCTTGATCGATTAAGTAAGGTAACTGATTTATAAGGAACTCCCCTCACCTATAGTTCTTAATTGAAAGGGAAAAAAACTAAAACCAGGATACACTAGGCCATCCATGTAATGAGTTTGAGTTTAATCTCAAGTAAAGATTTGGATCTCTGTCAGTAATGGGGAAGAACTAAGAGTAATCTCTCCAGACTATCATAAATCACTAGCCAATAGTCATATGATCGGTCAATGTTTAGTAAAGGGGTTGATACGCTCAATAGTATCCTTGACTAAGGAAATACCGACGTCTGCCAGATAATTGATACAAGCAATATATATTTTCATAGAATATATTTGACTACATTGAAATTGAGTTTTAAAACTAATTTCAATAATAATTCAACTTAAAATAATGCTAACATTTACCTGTAGATGTATTTAAAGAGTGACTGAACTTCCTGATTTGGCCTCGTTTTGAAGCTTAGTCATTAAGAAACACTAGTGGCCTCATGATTGAAGCCAAACAACAGTTTTCTTGGGGGTGTGGTTTGATGTGGGTGTTTCTTGGGTTTGTTTTCGCCATTCAATTACAACAAACGCGAAAGGATGGCACGCAAATCCGTGAAGCGCTCCTTATTTTTGTTTGTATGTATAAAAAATAGGAAAGGTAAGCTAGGTTATCTTTGCTATGGAGAGAAGAAAGTTTTGAAGTCAAGGACTTCTCCCCTCCTGACTGAATCGCCATCTCAAGATCAGCTCAGTTCAGTTCCACATGTGTAGGCTAAAGCCTGCACTGACCTTGTGTTTAGCCAAGCTGGCAGCAGCTTGCTAGCATAGCTTGGGGATAGCTGAAGCTGGCTAGCCAATCAAGCTGAAATTCCCCTGTCAAATCAGTATTTGAAAATTAGCAAGAGCCAGTGTTTGGAATGTGTTTCATAAGACACTCGTTCTACAACGAGGGCGGCAGGTAACCTAGTGGTTAGAGCGTTGGACCTGTAACCGAAAGGTTGCTAGATTGAATCCCTGAGCTGACGGGGTAAAAATCTGTCGTTCTGCCCCTGAACAAGGCAGTTAACCCACTGTTCCTAGGCTGTTATTGTAAATAAGAATGTGTTCTTAACTGACTTTCCTAGTTAAATAAAATAAATACAACACCTTGCTATGAAAGTAGCTTGCAATGCAGTTTCAACGTTTCAACAAGATGTAAAGACGACTGCGAGTTGAATGCCCAGTCATGAGTCAGCTCAGCTTGCATACAACACAATATTCTATAGCCTAACTGGCTAGTTTTGTCTCGTCTCTCCTTATGTCCACTCTTAGATCTTTGCCGGGGGGACAAATCCCAGAACTACTAGTATCCCTACAGGTGTAGGCTACACGTGGACATTGCACAAACATCACCCAGCATAAGCCTGGATACCTTTATCAACTAAAAAATGGCGATTGTGTTTTTGTTGCAAAGACGAAACATATCCTGTCAATATCATATTGGTGTGCTTATGAAGACAATCTGCCTACTCTTACCTAGCAAATACATGTAAGTTGTGTGTAGAGTACAACGTCAGCTGTCTAACTACAATGGCATTCTATTTGGCCAAATCTAAGGATTTGTCTAACCCCACACAGACATGCACAGTTCTGTGGGTGAGGTTCTGGCTTCAAGTCACCAGTGGGTGATGAAGTCCCTTCCCATCTATGTAATGCATTACAGGTGAGGACAGGTGCAGTCATGTGGCAGGAGGGGTGGATAGGGCTGTTACGGTGACCGTATTACCGCCAAACCGGCGGTCACGAGTCATGACACAGACAAATTCCATGTGACCGTTTAGTCACGGTAACTAGGCTTCTGATGCTGCTGATGGTCATTAGTAGCCTAGCAAACTTGATAATTGCTGGGTACTCCGCACTCTATTGTCCCTCTAATCACTCTGACATCAATGCAAATGTTTTAGAACATCAAATCAAAAATGAGAGCCCATGAGCTTATGTTGCGCAAGATTTCTATAGGCTATGTGATTCGCTATTTATTTTCTATCCCATGCCCCTGTTCCAAGACAGGTACATGATAATGGTCCATTCTATATCAAAACTATTCACACATACAGTGCAGTCGGGAAGTATTCAGACCCCCCCTTCACTTTTTTCCCAAATGTTGTTACATTGTAGCCTTATTCTAAAATTGATTAAATAAATCAAAAATCATCAATCTATCCACAATACCCCACAATGACAAAGCAAACACAGGTTTTTAGATACTTTTGCACATTAATATAAAATAAAAAACACATTTTATTACAGGTGCAGACCTTACAGTGAAATACTTACTTACAAGCCATTAACCAACAATGCAGTTTTAAGATAAATACCTAAAAAAATAAAAAATAAATACAGAGCAGCAGTAAAATAACAATAGCGAAGCTACATACAGGGGGTAGCGGTAAAGAGTCAATGTGCGGGGGTACCGGTTAGTTGAGGCAATTGAGGTAATATATACACATGTGGGTAGAGTTATTAAAGTGACTTATGCATATATAATTACAGAGAGTAGCAGCAGTGTAAAAGAGGGGGGATGGGGGCAATGCAAGTAGTCTGGGTAGCGTTTTCACCTGTGTGATGATCTAGGGGGGGTTTTGAATAATCATTCTGATTGGCTGGGCTTGGCTCCCCAGTTATGTGGAATCCATAGATTATGGCCTAATGATTTTATTTAAATTGACTGATTTCCTTCTTTGAAGTGTAAATCAGTAAAATCTTTGAAATTGTTGCATGTTGCGTTTATATTTTTGTTCAGTTTAAATACCACATGAGTCCTCTTACTTTTGAAAACTTTACAGTCCTACTGATCAAACACTATGAACAGGTAGGCTCTCTCCCTCAGTTGCCTATGCACATCAACAACAACACGATCAACAACTAATGTTAGCTAGGCTAGGCTAGGGGTAGAGGTTAGGGTTAGGGTTAAGGTTAGGATTAAGTTTAGGAGTTAGGTTAAAGGGTTAAGGTTAGGGGAAGGGTTAGCTAACATGCTAAGTAGTTGCAAAGTAGCTAAAAAGTAGTAAGTGGTTGAAAAGTAAAAAATTAACTAAAATGCTAAAGTTGACTGTGATGAGATTCAAACTCGCAACCTTCGGATTTCTAGACGTTATACTGTCCTTGTCACGGATGGGCAGCAGATGACTATACCGGGTTCCAGTCCTATCAGCTAAAAACAAGAAGAAGCGGCTCCAGTGGGAGCCAACAATGGACAATTGAGGAGTGGAAATACATTGCCTGGTCTGACAAATCCCGTTTCCGTTGTATCATGCTGATGGCAGTCAGGATTTGAGTACCATGAGTCCACGGCCCATCCTGCCTGGTGTCAACGGTATAGGCTGGTTGTGGTGGTGTAATGGTGTGGGGAATGTATTCCTGGCACGTTAGTTTGTTTTATGACAATTGAGCAACGTTTGAAGCCTAGCCTGGTCTGGGACACTCAAATTAGTATATTATGTTACATTTGGTATGGCTACATGAGACAGATGGTTACTTGAGGCAAAAACGAAAGTAGGGTGCTTGGTCGCGGTGGATGGGTAGGCATATAACGCAAACATCTAGTTTGAATCTTATCAGGGACAACTTTAGCATTTTAGCTAATTAGCAACTACCTACTACTTTTTTAGCTACTTTGCATCTACTTAGCATGTAAGCTAACCCTTCCCCTAACCTAAACCCTTTTAGCTAACCCTTCCCCCAACCTTTAACCTAACTCCTAAACGTAACCCTAACCTTAACCCTAATCCCTAGCCTAGCAAACGTTAGCCACCTAGCTAGAATTCATAAGATATCATATCATGTGTCATTTGGTTAGTTAGCAAGACATCACTTTGCTAGCTAGCTATGCTGAACTTGAAAGACTGTTATCCACAGCTAGCATAGCAGTTAGACAAGTTCCCATTCAGTTGTCAAAATGTGGGGTTGGATCAGCATACATTGGCAGGCAAGCTGCAGAAGGGCGAGCAGGCTACTTACTATTCCCCATCGTTTATCCGCGTATTGTTAACAGCCAACTACAAATTTAAAATGTTTGAGAGTGTTTATCTACTGTTCCTTCATTAGATTTTATCTAATCTCGCTCTGGATAACATTAGCCACCTAGCTAGAATTCATAACATTTCATACGTCTTGCAAATTCGTAACATATTGTACGTTTTTCCAATTGGAAACATTGTACATTTTGCAAATTCGTATTATATAATACGAATTGTAATTCATAACATATCATACGAAATGGGTAATGGACATCCACAAATTACTACATACATATGAAACGTAACATATCATACTAAATGGAGTGTTTCGGATTTACGTAGAGAATAATACGAAATGGTCTGAGATCAGATTGGAATGCTGCACCTTGTATCATCCATTCCCCGAATAATTCAGGGTGGTCTGGAGGCAAAGGAGGGTCCTACCCGGTACTAGATGAATATACCTAATAAACTGGCCACTGAGTGTATATAAAACAACAGAAAATCCAGTTTTAGACTGCACTGGGCCTTTAAGTAGTTGTAGTGGACAGTTAGGAATACAGTAATAGTTTAAGGCAAACGAGAGAGAAAAAGTCCTCGATGCGGACAGATATTTGAGAATTTTTTAACTGCCGTAACTGCCATTTCCTGTAATCTAGAGCAAACAGTACCCTATTAGGGTGTGTTGCCTGGCCTTAAATGATAACAAATAGAGTAAAATAATGCCCACAATGCTTACCTTCTTTGGGCAGAACTCTGATTAGTACATCATTCATGTTTGATTGAATTTAGTTGATGCTAACTAAACATTCTCATTATCCTCACTAAAATAGACATTGCCTTTCACATACTGAACTGACCAATCACACAGCATGCTCCTTGTGACAGTTTGTGGTGAACCACAGAATATTGCATGCTGGCTCATCTTCAGTTTTGTCTAACTGAAAAGTTTTTGTCTCAGCTGTGTGGGTATTTTGAGACATTGACAACCACTAATTTCAAATTCAATTTGTTTTTCTTTATTAGTCTATCTATGGAATGGACCTCTACCTGCAGGTAAGTGAATCTCCTTTTGGTTTTAGTCATGTCAATTCCTGAAAAAGCTGTGGCAACAATTGCATGAAACACAATATCTTTAGCATAGACATCTTTTCATCCAAACATTGATATTAAGATGTCTTAACATTAACATTAGAATCAGTAGTAGTTCATACTATACCGCATTCATAGTATGCTGCACACATCACAAAAGAAAATGCTGGGTTCTTTGGATGACCCAACTGCTGGGTTGCAGGCATTGGGTCACTTAGTTCGGTTGATTTCTTTAAAAACTGGCAGTTATTGATGCTGGGTTGTTTATGTTGGGTTATTGAGTATATCTCAATTACCCAGCATAAACAATCCAGCACCCAGTGGGTCAAGGAGGTGTGGCTTAGTAGGGGCGTGGCTTTCAGATAATAATTTTTGTCATTCCGGTTAATACGTTCTGTTGTATTTTTACCACATATTAAGGTTGAACATTGATACTTTTGTAACTTTAATGAAGTTTACAAAAGTGTATGAGTTCGTTAAAAGCCTACGCACATCCCAATGTTGGGATATGTACATGTCAGTGGAGGTTCCTTAGAGTTGGAAGGGGAGCACCATCCTCCTCAGTGAAATTCATATATTTTTTTTTAATTTTAAACATTTAGATAGTTATCCTTTTTAGATAAAACTATACTAAATATAGTCATCAAATAATTGCTCAAAACACACTATTTTGCAAAGGCCTACAGTAGCCTCAACAGCACTCTGTAGGGTAGCACCATGGTGTAGCTTGAGGACAACTAGCTTCCGTCTTCCTCTTGGCACATTGACTTCAATACAAAACCTAGGACGCTCATGGTTCTCACCCCCTTCCATAGACTTACACAGTAATTATGACAAATTCTGGAGGACATCCTGCAGCCTATCAGCGCTTTTGCAGCATGAATTGACATGTTCTCCACCCAATCAAAGGATCAAATAATTAATCTAGTACTGAAAGCATACGCTACAGCCAGCTAGCACTGCAGTGTATAAAATGTGGTGAGTAATTGACTCAAACAGAGAGAACGACAATAGTTGAGCAGTTTTGAACGAATTAATTCAGTCCCGAATGAAGGAGAAATAGAGAGAGAGATTTCGTAATTTTTTTGCACTTCAGTTTCACTTACTTAGCTAGCAAATTTTGCCTACTAAAACACCCTGCTCAAACAGAGGGATGCTATGTTAGCTAGCTGGCTATGACTTTCCAAAAGAACACCGGAACTCTTCCAAGTCAAAGTAAGCTTTTGGTATTACTAATTTATTGCCACTGGGGCCTTCTCGTATCTCTCCTCTTCCCTTCGCTTGTGGACTTCTATGCACAACACATCAGCTGTATGTGACCAGGCTAAAAAACCTGTCTGTCCACGTGTCACTGTCTGTCACCTCAAATTTGTCTCTCAACCTGTGTGCAGCTACGTTGTGAACTTTCATTCATAGACTAGGTTGTAGCAACCTCATGATGGGTATAGGGAAAATGTGAGTATCATGTAGTAGCCTAAACCTATCGCTGTTACATTGAATTGTGTGAATGGACTATGAATGAGTCATCCAATATGCTGTATTAGAAAGAAGGCCATGCTCATGAAATTTAGTCCTCCTTCCTAATATTAAACAGCACTAACCGCCACTGGTACATTTCATAATACATATCTCAATTTTTTTTCTCAATGTTGGGATATGTAAATAATAATGTTCCACATTTTATATTAGCATACATCATGTGCAAAAATATATAAAGTTAGCGGTGTTGAAACTTAAAATGATAAACAGGAATGACATTTACTCTCATGGGTTGCCAAAAATAACTATATGAATGCCACGCCCATAATAAGTCACACCTCCTGAAAATTAATAACCTATGGATTACATTAAAAAAGACCTAGCTGTTCGGTCAACCCAACTGATGGTTAAAAAAACAACAACTGATGGTTAAATCAACCCATGTTTGGTTTATCCCAACAACCCAACATGTTGGGTTATTCATGCAGCACAACTGTGTGGGTCCAAATAACCCATTGTGTGCTCTGTCCACTATTTAACCGGCTCTGGGTTACGACATTTTTTTGCCCATCATTTTATAGAGTGCAGATGAATTCTCTGAGTTATTATTTTTTTACAATTTGTTTTTACGTTTACCACAGCCATGAATTTTGATGTATAACTGTCCATGTCTTTTAACCTCATAGAGAGTGCCCAGATCAGACTGGTCAATGGTCTCTGCTCTGGGAGAGTGGAGATCTATCATAACGGTCAGTGGGGAACAGTGTGTGATGACAACTGGGATATGAATGATGCTAAGGTGGTCTGTAAACAGCTGGACTGTGGGAGGACTATGAGTTCCCCGGGGTCTGCCCGCTTTGTTCAGGGCACTGGGCAGATCTGGATGGATAATATTAAATGCTCCGGTAATGAAAGCACACTCACACAGTGCTCACACACTAGAACACATAACTGCAATCACAGTGAAGATGCTGGTGTTGTCTGCCTCTCAGGTAGGAAGTGGTTTTATCGTGTTATAGACATCTTGTGAAATGAGTGATGCACAAACAATTTGAAATCCTAGCCAAAGGCAAAATCATTAACAGAAAAAAATCAAATGAACAATGGGGTAGAAACACGACATAATTAATTTGGAATATCATTACTAGTGAATTTAAATGTGTTGGGTCAGTTATATGCAATGTTCACCTCAGATCCACATAAAGAGAGCAGTTCAGTCCTTTTAGGAGGACAGATAATGGAACGGAGCCCTACGTGTGTCTTGTCTTTTCTTGTAACTAATACAGAATACTTTTGTACAGGTTCAACTCTAAGGATGCCTATCCTCTCTGCAACACCTTCCCACTCAGCTTTTTCACCTGGTGAAATGGTACAGTTCACCTGCACTGTCCCTCAACGAATTGCCATCACTGCAAACTTTGACTTATATATGGGAGGATCTTCAATAATGACCCAAGCAGTTGGAACCACTCAGACCAGTAAGACTTTCACATTGTCCAGTCTGCAATCTGCACACCAGGGAAGGTACAGTTGTCTACAACAGATAACCCAGAATGGTCAGAAAATGATCAGTTCTTCTTCCAGCAACTCCATGGACATCACTATTGGTGAGTAAGACTGCGAACACACTTGTAGTTGAGGGCACAAACCTTTTCTAAAAACGTGTTTTGCAGAACAGGTTTTTGTAACAAACTATCACTAGTAGACGCTAGAGCAACTTGTTGCACACGCATTGCAGCAATGTTTCTGCCAAAAACTGTTCAATGACCGCTTCTGTAAGGTTACATAAGCAGTGCCTTCAGAAAGTATTCACACCCCTTGACTTTTTCCACACTTTGTTGTTACAAAGTGGGATTAAAATGTCAGCAATCTACACAAAATACTCTGTTAAAGTGGAAGAAAAAGTATAGTCAATATGCCAGTGACACAAAATCTCAATTGAATCAGTTATAAATTCAGGTCGTAACACAACAAAATGTGGAAAAAGTCAAGAGGTGTGAATACTTTCTGAAGGCTCTGTGGGTTAATATTTCACCACATACACAACTGCCATGTCTTGTTTAGCTTTAAGAAAACTTATTGACATGTTCCTGATAGCTGACAAGATTGTTTCCCAGTTCAGGCATCATTCCAGAGGCAAAAAGAGAAAGCCTGAAGCTAACAACATAAAGCGCAAGTTTGTGCTTTAGACAACATGAAGACTGAGTTTTCAAGTTTTTACAGTCAATCTTTTTGCTGGAGCAGCTTAAAATATTACATTTAGTGGTTTTAAGTTTATCAAACCAATATACAGATGCAGTCAAATATATGGAGCAACTTATTAAATTGCTATTTTTACCGTTAGGCACCTGCAACTAACCACAGGTGAGATAAATTTCACATTAATGGGAATCATTGCCTCCAACCAAATTAATTCGAATTTGAAATAATTTAATCCAAACCATTTTATTATTTGTATTTTATTGAAACATGGCAATTTCAGTTTAGGTCGGTGCAGTTTTAAATCAAACATATACATTGGAAACACCAGCGTTCTTTCAATTTCAACGTATTTTTGAAGAAATAGTGAATCGTACAAGGGTGCCAATACATTTGACCACGTCTGTACATTCATCGCAACCCGTGCTGCTGTTTTCGCCTACCTCCACCCCAGTCCCTAATTAATTGTTGTTCTGCTTTCTTTTTATAAGGGGGGGGTGAGATATTCTGCTCTGATCCACAGCAAAACAATTATTTAACTGGCTTTATTATGACCATATTACACCTTGATTTCTGTGACCAATCAATCAATCAAATTGATTTATAAAGCCCTTTTTACATCAGCCGATGTCACAAAGTGCTATACAGAAACCCAGCCTAAAACACCAAACAGCATGCAATGCAGGTGTAGAAGCACGGTGGCTAGGAAAAACTCCCTGGAAAAGCAGGTGGCCAAGATGTTCAAACGTTCATAGATGACCAGCAGGGTCAAATAATAATAATAATCACAGTGGTTGTAGAGGGTGCAACAGGTCAGCACCTCAGGAGTAAATGTCAGTTGGCTTTTCATAGCCGATCATTCAGAGTTAGAGACAGCAGGTGTGGTAGAGAGAGAGAGTCGAAAACAGCAGGTCCGGGACATGGTAGCAAGTCCGCTGAACAGGTCAGGGTTCCATACCCGCAAGCAGAACAGTTGAAACTGGAGCAGCAGCATGACCAGGTGGACTGTGGACAGCAAGTGACCCTCCCAAAGCCCCAAATAAATCTGAGATCTGCCACAGAGGTTGCCTGGGGTGACGGTGTTGACATCATCTGCTCCGTCACATTCAAACATTCAAATTACAGAAGACTTTAGGCTCATTCAGAATGGACAAAACCACAAGTAGCTACTCTGTCATCTTCAACGTTCCTAAAGTGGACTTTAGCCATGAGGGGTCAAACCGATGTCAGTATGAGATTAGGGTATCCAGTCGAGACTTCAGCTCCCATCAAAGTGACTCTGTTGAATTCTCTGTTATAGGTGAGCAACTAAACATTAATGGGTGAACACCATCAGCAAGAGGAACACTGGGTTCCGAGATTATACGTTCTTTAATTGTTACAAGAATTTTGTTCTCAGTTGTTCATAATACCCAATTGAATTAATTACTCAGCCTGAAACCCAGAATTTGTAAGAAACTGGTTGAAATGAATCCGGCGGAGGCCCAGCTACAATTGTCAGGAATGTTTATTTAGAGAGCTCTGCTGTGTATATACAAAAATGTTCCTTTAATAATACCTTCTCTTAACCTACGCACATACATACACACTAAACTTTGGATTATCCCTTCTTCTCCTGAAGTCTCACCAAAGTTTATTACCACACAGCTGACAGTTCTAGTCCCCTCCAGATATGGGAAATCTGAAGGGGCTCTCCATGTCTTATCTTATCTCCCCAGAGTTATAGCCGGGTCGGTTCAAACATAGTTTAATGATCCACTTTGTTTTCTTTAGGCACACACATAACTTCCTGTCTTCCCATGTACATGCTACATAACCTCTTTATTATGAACTAACATTATTGATCAATACAGAAAAACAGGGTAGAATTCAATTAGTTATAGTTCTAGTTAAATGTATACATCATTTAGTCATTATTCATAAAATTCATAACAATGCACGAGTTTGGAAATCTCTTCATAATGTATTCTAACATAGTGTTCTCTTATCGAGAAAGATTACTGTTATGCTGCAGTTAAGTGCACACGTTAACAACCTGCTCTTGTCTTTTGCTAGTCGTCTTGTTACAGCCCAACATCTCTCTCAGTGCTCCAAATGGAGGGATGTTCTGGGGACTTCAGGGGCCAGAGGTGACCAGGGGCCACAGCTTCTCCATCACCTGCTCCATTCAGCCACAGTATCCTGGAGGCCTCTTCTATCTGGACTTCTCTGGGTCCAACAGGACTGAAACTAAGCCAGCAGTCAACCACTCTGCCTCCTTTCACTTTCCTGTTGCAGAGTATACAGACCAGGGGAACTACAGTTGTGTTTATGAAGTTAATGTCTCCACCCAGTCATTCCATTCTATCAAGACAGAGTTGCTGACAGTCAGCATTCGAGGTAAAATATATTTTAGTTTCATGTTTTCAAGTGAGTTACCATGAAGGCCATATTTAAGGATTGTGAGTAGAAAAATACATAGATATTATCAGTTCTATCATTCATGCAATATTTTTTTAAGAGCAATGTTTTACATTGCAGAAGAATTTGATAGCTATACGAATTCTGAAATGTAGTCTTCTGAAGGATGTTGATTGTGGTGTTTCTCTCCATAGCATCCATAGTCCCCATTATTGCCTCTGGTGTAATAGGTGGGCTACTGCTCCTCCTGCTGCTGCTCATTCCTTATCTAGTCTGGAGGAAGATACGCAGCAGAGAGCAGTCTTTTATGATAAACCCGAGAGAAAGTAAGATCTAGCTCCTCTAATCAGGATTCAGGTTAGGGTTGCAAAATACCCAGGTTTTCAAGAACACCCAGTTGGAAGATTCCTGAAAATCAGGAAGGATTCATCAGGAAATGTGGAATCCTCCAACCAGGATATCTTGAAAACCTGGACATTTAGATTACTGGAATTTTTCAACCCTAATTTTGATATGGTTTTGTACTGTTTATGATATCTATTCCCTGACGTTATTTCACTGACGTATTCACTGACGTTATTTATATGAATTAAACTGATCAATCCCTCAGCTGCCAATAACATTAGCACGTATGGAAACACTGTGGTTGCAGCGAGTGAGGAAAATGATGAAGAGGACTATGTCAACGTAGAAACCTTTGTCAACGTAGAACCCTTTGTCAACAAGAGCAAAGATGAAGACTTGAAAAAAGGATGCCATGCTGAAATGTATGTGAAAAAGGAGTTGCTTACCACTAAAAATAATGAGTAAGTTACAGTGGGGCAAAAAAGTATTTGGTCAGCCACCAATTGTGCAAGTTCTCCCACTTAAAAAGATGAGAGAGGCCTGTAATTTTCATCATAGGTACACTTCAACTATGACAGACAAAATGAGAAAAAAAATCCAGAAAATCACATTGTAGGATTTTTAATGAATTTATTTGCAAATTATGGTGGAAAATAAGTATTTGGTCAATAACAAAAGTTTATCTTAATACTTTGTTATATACCCTTTGTTGGCAATGACAGAGGTCAAACGTTTTCTGTAAGTCTTCACAAGGTTTTCACACACTGTTGCTGGTATTTTGGCGCATTCCTCCATGCAGATCTCCTCTAGAGCAGTGATGTTTTGGGGCTGTTGCTGGGCAACACAGACTTTCAACTCCCTCCAAAGATTTTATATGGGGTTGAGATCTGGAGACTGGCTAGGCCACTCCAGGACCTTGAAATGCTTCTTACGAAGCCACTCCTTCGTTGCCCGGGCGGTGTGTTTGGGATCATTGTCATGCTGAAAGACCCAGCCACGTTTCATCTTCAATGCCCTTGCTGATGGAAGGAGGTTTTCACTCAAAATCTCACGATACATGGCCCCATTCATTCTGTCCTTTACACGGATCAGTCGTACTGGTCCCTTTGCAGAAAAACAGCCCCAAAGCATGATGTTTCCACCCCCATGCTTCACAGTAGATATGGTGTTCTTTGGATGCAACTCAGCATTCTTTGTCCTCCAAACACGACGAGTTGAGTTTTTACCAAAAAGTTCTATTTTGGTTTCATCTGACCATATGACATTCTCCCAATCTTCTTCTGGATCATCCAAATGCTCTCTAGCAAACTTCAGACGGCCTGGACATGTACTGGCTTAAGCAGGGGGACACGTCTGGCACTGCAGGATTTGAGTCCCTGGCGGCGTAGTGTGTTACTGATGGTAGGCTTTGTTACTTTGGTCCCAGCTCTCTGCAGGTCATTCACTAGGTCCCCCGTGTGGTTCTGGGATTTTTGCTCACCGTTCTTGTGATCATTTTGACCCCACGGGGTGAGATCTTGCGTGGAGCCCCAGATCGAGGGAGATTATCAGTGGTCTTGTATATCTTCCATTTCCTAATAATTGCTCCCACAGTTGATTTCTTCAAACCAAGCTGCTTACCTATTGCAGATTCAGTCTTCCCAGCCTGGTGGAGGTCTACAATTTTGTTTCTGGTGTCCTTTGAGAGCTCTTTGGTCTTGGCCATAGTGGAGTTTGGAGTGTGACTGTTTGAGGTTGTGGACAGGTGTCTTTTATACTGATAACAAGTTCAAACAGGTGCCATTAATACAGGTAACGAGTGGAGGACAGAGGAGCCTCTTAAAGAAGAAGTTACAGGTCTGTGAGAGCCAGACATCTTGCTTGTTTGTAGGTGACCAAATACTTATTTTCCACCATAATTTGCAAATAAATTCATTAAAAATCCTACAATGTGATTTTCGGGATTTTTTTTCTAATTTTGTCTGTCATAGTTGAAGTGTAACTATGATGAAAATTACAGGCCTCTCATCTTTTTAAGTGGGAGAACTTGCACAATTGGTGGCTGACTAAATACTTTTTTGCCCCACTGTATGTGTTGTCTCTACCTTCTTGCCCTTTGTGCTGTTGTCTGTGCCCGATCATGTTTGTAACCTATTTTGTGCTGCAACCATGTTGTTCTGCTGCCATGTTGTGTTGCTACCATGTTGTTGTCATGTTGTGTTGCTACCATGCTGTGTTGTCATGTGTTGCTGCCATGCTATGTTGTTGTCTTAGGTCTCTCTTAATGTAGTGATGTGGTGTCTCTCTTGTCGTGATGTGTGTCAGCGAGTGAGGAAAATGATGAAGAGGACTATGTCAACGTAGAAACCTTTGTCAATGTAGAAACCTTTGTCAACAAGAGCAAATATGAAGACTTGAAAAAAGGATGCCATGCGGGAATGTATATGAAAAGGGAGTTGCTTACCACCAAAAATAATGATAAAAAAATGTCTGCAGTTATGAAAGGGTAATGTGTGCCAAAATCCTGACTTGAAGTCCAGGGGCCGGATTCACAAAACCTTCTTAAGAAGAAATTTCTTCTTAACTGGCATTTTTTCCTTAACTATAGACTTAAGAAGAAAGTTAAGCAAAGTTGCTATTTCTCAGTAAAGTTATTGGATATGTTCTTAATGTTTTTCCTAAGTTTCTTCCGAAGAAAAAAGTTAAGAAGAAACGGGATTCTTGAAAATAATGCTTTAGGATTTCTTCTTGGAAATGTACTTATCATTAAAATTATGGATATTAAACATCTAGGTACATACAAGTGTCCTATATCGGTTAAAAGCTTAAATTCGTGTTAATCTAACTGCATTGTCCGATTTACAATAGGCTAAACAACGAAAGCATGTCATGCGATTGTTTGAGGACGGCGCCCCACATCAAAATATTTTTCAAACCAGCACAGGCTTCGTTAAATCACAAATAGCGATTAAATATTCACTTACTTTTGAAAATATTCCTGGATTTGCAATCCAAAGGGTGCCAGCTATAACATGTAGTGTCGTTTTGTTAGATAAAATCATTTTTTATATCCCAAAAAGTCAGTTTAGTTGGCGCCATCGATTTGAATAATCCACTCGTTCAACTTGCAGAGAAAGGAATCCAAAAAGCTACCGCTAAACGTTGTTAAAACAAGTCAAAATACATTCCTATTCAACCCTCAGGTACCCTAAAATGTAATTAAACTATAATATTTCATACGGAAAGAAGTATGCTCAATAGGAAAGTAAAATTACCAGGTGCGTGTCCTCTTCGTTGCGCGCGCACAGACTGATTTCCAACTCTGACTCCCAGTACCAAAACTCAAAATTCTTCCTTGTTTGGGAAGAAACAAGCCTGAAACTTTGAACAAACACTGTTGACATCTAGTGTAAGCCATAGGAATTGCAATCTGGGAGTTGGAATTACATAAAACCTATAGCTTTCCATTGTATATTATGTATTTTTGTTTTTTCTTAGAATTTTCTCCTACCATATCAATTGTGTTATAGTCTCAGACATTATTTTAACATTTCTACAAACTCCAAAGTGGTTTCTATCCAATGGAACCAATTATATGCATATCATGGCTTCTGGGCCTGAGTGACAGGCAGTTTACTTTGGGCATGTCAGTCAGACAGGAAGTGGAGAAAAATAGATCCTAGCCTGAGTTTTTTCATAAGTAATGTTTCGTGAATCTGGCCCCAGGCATGTAATTCAAATGTTTGTATTCATCCTCAGGAATGCCCCAGGAGCCATGAACAAGTTTGGAAACAACCAAGGTGAAGGGCCAGACGCAAGTGAGGAAGATGAGGCCGACTATGAAAATCTGGACCTGGAGCAGCTCACTTCATGTAAAGCTGGAAGGGAAAATGACTTTGAAGAAGATGACAACATATACGCAAACTATGAGTGAAGGCCTTGTAATACGAATGTTGATGCAGAGATATTGATGCCAGGAGAGGCATGAAAGGTTAGCTTTGTGAGTTGAATTATAAGGGCTTAAAAAAAAAACTTTTTCATCAAAATGTTCACTTAGTAGAGACGAGTAAAGGCTTTGTTTGAATATGAGTTAGAATTTCAATGTAAATAGTTTGGGTGTTTGATTTCTTTTGTTGCCAGGTAATTGTATGAGTTTTCAGACTTGACTTTGTTATACTTTTTAATAATTAAATTATGACATTATTTACTTCAGTTTAAAAACAGTGATTGTCTTGATGAATTGGCTGAACGCTTTGAACATAATCCATTATTACATTTTTTAAAGTAAATATATTAATACTTTAGACTATTTCTCTTCTATAACATTCAGTGTGCTGTCAAGAAGTTGTGCTGTCAAAGAATAGTCCGTAGCAATGACTGGTTGTGATGTGCTAAACTTGAGATCTACAGTATGACCAACTGTAAAAAAACAAAACAACATTTGTACTGTATGTGTCAAATCTAACAATAATTTGATTTCAGTGTACATTTTCGATTATTGTGTGTATGGCTTTAAATAACATAAAATCCATGAACCCTGAGTCCATTTTCATTGTTAAATTATTGTTGTTGATGTGAGACTTCACAAGATACAGCTATGGTCTTGAAAATATGTGGAGATTGAAATATTGTACAACTATATGGTCAACATTTAGAAATAGATCTCTGGACGCAGGAGGCCAAAATCGACCCCGACCAACAACTTTCATTTAGAAAAAACCTATTAAGTAAAGGACTTGATGATGCAGATATTATTATCACCACAAGGAGGAACTTGTGTCACATCATTCATTATGTCCAACACATTATGTGTGTGTGTGTGTGTGTGTGTGTGTGTGTGTGTGTGTGTGTGTGTGTGTGTGTGTGTGTGTGTGTGTGTGTGTGTGTGTGTGTGTGTGTGTGCGTGTGCGTGTGTGTGTGTGTGTGTGTGTGTGGTTTTGGGACCGCACAACGATATTAAAACAAGGAAAATTGGGGACATTTGTGGGAACCCCACAAGGAAAAAGGCCATTTTAGGCTTAGGGGTTAGGTTTAGGGTTACTATTAGGGTTAGGTGTTAAGTGTAGGGTTAAGGTTAGGTTTAGGGGTTAGGAAACATAGGATTTTTAATCGGAATCAATTGTTTGGTCCCCCACAAGGATAGTTAAACAAACGTCTGTCTGTGTGTGTGTATCTGCTTTCTCCTGAGTGTCATTGATTATACCCGAGTGTGTGTATGTGTGCCTGGCTAGAGGTGTGTGGGACCTTAATGTGTGAGGGCACCTGTCACCCAGAAGCACCCAGTAAAACTAACTGGCCTCGCTCAGAGGCTAACCAGGGCTGACGGGACAGGGGGTAGGGCTGTGGTGGTCATGACATTTTGTCCGCCGGTGATTGTCAAGCAAATAACTGCCATTCTCACAGTAATTGACTGTTAATTAACACAAACACATGTAGGATCTCCTGGATTCCACGTATAGCCTACAGGCCAACGATGCAGATCTTTGCAACATCTACATTTGAAAAAGTCAAATAAATCCAAGTTATATAGCCTACACCATCACAATAAATCCATGTATTATAGCCTACGCCATCACAATAAATCCATGTAATATAGCCTACGCCATCACAATAAATCCATGTAATATAGCCTACGCCATCGCAATAAATCCATGTAATATAGCCTACGCCATCACAATAAATCCTGGTAATATAGCCTACGCCATCACAATAAATCCATGTAATATAGCCTACGCCATCGCAATAAATCCATGTAATATAGCCTACGCCATCGCAATAAATCCATGTAATATAGCCTACGCCATCACAATTAATCCATGTAATATAGCCTACGCCATCATAATAAATCCATGTAATATAGCCTACGCCATCACAATAACTCCATGTAATGTAGCCTACACCATCGCAATAAATCCATGTAATATAGCCTACGCCATCACAATAAATCAGGTAAGGTGGAGGTGATATGATCCTTGACTAGTCTGTCAAAGCACTTCATGATGACAGAAGTGAGTGCTACGGGGCAATAGTCATTTAGTTCAGTTATCTTTGTCTTCTTCGGTACAGGAACAATGGTGGCCTTCTTGAAGCATGTGGGTACAGCAGACTGCGCATGCTCTGAGGACGCGGCTAGGGATGCCGTCTGGACCAGCAGCCTTGCGAGGGTTAACACGTTTAAATGTCTTACTCACGTCGGCCACAGAGAAGGAGAGGGGGGGCCCGCTGTCCTTGGTAGCGGGCCGTGTCGGTGGCACTGTATTCTCCTCAAAGCGGGCAAAGAAGGTGTTTAGTTTATCTGGAAGAAAGACATTGGTGTCCGTGACGTGGCTGGTTTTGTTTTTGTAGTCCGTAATTGCCTGTAGACTCTGCCACATAGGTCTTGTGTCTGAGCCGTTGAATTGTGTCCCTATATTGACATTTCGCTTGTTTGATTGCATTGCGGAGGGAATAACTACACTGTTTGTATTCGGCCATATTCCCCTTACATCTTTCCATGGTTGAATGCGATGGTTCTCACTTTCAGTTTTGCGCAAATGCCACCATCTATCCATGGTTTCTGGTTAGGGTAGGTTTGAATCGTCACAGTGGGTACAACATCTTCAATGCACTTTCTTATAAACTCACTCACCGAGTCAGCTTACAAATCAATGTTACTTTCAGAGGCTTCCCGGAACATTTCCCAGTCCGCGTGATCAAAACAATCTTGAAGCGTGGATTCCGATTGGTCAGACCAGCGTTGAATGGTTCTAGTCACGGGTACATCCTGTTTGAGTTTCTGCCTATAAGACGGTAGGAGCAAGATGGAGTCGTGGTCGGATTTGCCGAAGGGAGGGCGGGGAGGGCCTTGTATGCATCTTGGAAGTTGGAATAGCAATGATCCAGTGTATTGCCCACGCGGATGCTACAGTCAATGTGCTGGTAGAATTTAGGTAGTCTTGTTAAAATTCCCAGCTACAATAAATGCAGCCTCAGGATTTATGGTTTCCAGTTTACATAGAGTCCAGTGAAGTTCCTTGAGGGCCGGGGAGGTATCTGCTTGGGGGGGACATACACGGCTGTGACTATAATCGAAGAGAAATCTCTTGGGAGATAATGTGGTTGGCATTTGATTGTAAGAAATTCTAGGTCAGGTGAACAATATGACTTGAGTTCCTGTATGTTGTTATGATTACACCATGAGTCGTTAATGATGAAGCATTCACCCCCGCCTTCTTCTTACTAGAGATATGTTTTTTTTCTGTCAGCACGACGCATGAAGAAACCCGGTGGCTGTACCGACTCGAACAACACATCCCGAGAGAGCCATGTTTCCGTGAAACAGAGAATGTTACAATCTCTGATGTCTCTCTGGAAGGCAACTCTTGCCCTAATTTCGTCCACCTTGTTGTCTAGAGACTGGACATTGGTGAGTAATATGCTTGGAACCGGTGGGTGGTGTGCATGCCTTCGAAATCTGACCAGGAGGCCGCTCCGTCTACCTCTCCTGCGGCGACGTTGTTTTGGGTTGGCCTCTGGGAGTAGATCCAATGTCCTGGGTGGTGGTCCAAACAAATGATCCGCTTCGGGAATGTAAGTTGCATCACCCTTATATCCAATAGTTATTCCCGGCTGCATGTAATAACACTTATGATTTTCTGGGCTAACAATGTAATAAAACCTAAAAATCATTAAAAGACGAAATACTGCATAGTTTCCTAAAGACTCGAAGCGAGGCAACCATCTCTGACGCCATCTTGCCAGACTTGGTGCTATGTGCCCAGATGAGGGCAGCCTAGAGCAGAGCAGAGCAGGTACTAATACAGATTTAAAACCAACAGATAGGTTGTGATTACTGTTGCCTCATTAAACTAGATGTCTTTGACCAATAGGTGTTGTCTTGCAGAAGCCTTCACTCTCCACAGACCCTTCCTATTCTGCCTTCTTGCATGGAGAGGATGTCCAACTCACCTGCACTCTTCCATCCCGTATCCTCTGTAATGCTGTGGAGTTCATCTTCTATCTGAATGGACACTCTGTCATGAACGTGACCGTTGGATCCTCACAGCCCAGGGCTACTTTAACAAAGTTTAAGATGGATGCTTCACACCAGGGCAGTTACCGCTGTCTCTACAGAACCCTCTCCAACAGCCAAGCCATCAGCTCCCCTTACAGCAACGTTACTAAAGGTGAGGTGGTAGTTGGGAAATAAGTGTTTCCTAATCTATAGTGAGCTCCAAAAATATTAGGGCCGTGACAAATATTTTGTTTTGGCTCTGTACTCCAGCGGTTTAGATTTGAAATGATACAATGACTGAGGTCAAAGTGCAGACAGTCAGCTTTAATTTGAAGGTATGTTCATTCTTATCGGGCGAACCGTTTAGAAATTACAGCACTTTTTGTATCTAGTCCACCAAGTATTTGGACAAATTGAATTATACAGTATGTGTATCAAAGTAATCAAAAGATTAGTATTTGGTCCCATATTCGACGCACGCAATGATTACATGAATATTGTGACTCTACACACTTGTTGGATGCATTTGCTGTTTGTTTTGGTTGTTTCAGATAATTTTGTGGGGTATGATATTTGTGCGTCTAACATGCTGACTACACTGCTCACATCGCGTGCGCGAGCATTGCAAAATAAATTTAAACATACATGTTATTCAACTATTGCACCCACGCTGCTCGCGTGGGTGCAATAGAGCGTCTGCGTTGTCAAGCTCTAAAATAGAAGTCAGTTCTATTTGTGATGCTGATCGCTGGTGCAAGCCCTGCCTCTCCCATCTCCTCATTGGTTTATAGAAGCAGATACCCACGTGCCATCTCCTCTTTGGTTATACCCACGTGGGCGATTGAAAGACAACTGAGTTCGTCGGTCGTCGTGGTAATTCTATGAAAGTTTAGATGCCAATCGCCATATACAGGCCAAAGAAAAAAAAGCCTGGAAGTAGGAGAGATGACTAGAAACAATTCGGTTGACTGTTTTATGTGTGGATTAATTGTCGGATTAGAGGACCTTGTGCATTTCAGGTAAAATAACAGCTCAACGTTTATCTCCCAGGACAAATTAGCTAGCAACAGCAAGCTAGCTAAATAGGACAAATTAGCAAGGAACTGCAAGCTAGCTAACTAAATTGTCATAAATGTTTCATGCTTTTCGACCTGTCCCCGAATTAATATAATTGGTTCAGAGTGTTTTGATATTTTAACCTGCGTGTCGTGATCGCGTTTGGTGTGGGGGGACAAAATCAATTTGCGCACGATGGAGCGCATGCAGCCGGTTTGGGTACGGTGTAACTTTCTCACTCATCATTATTCACGATTTATTCAGGATTATCCATAATCATGGTAGAACATTAATGTAGAAGTGTTTAGAACCATATTATATTCTTATTTAAATTAAAAGTAAATCCAAAATGACATAATCCAAATTTTATCATTCATTTCTATTGGGCACAAGATAATCTAAAACACAACCAAAACAAACAGAAAATGCATCCAAATAAATGTGTAGAGTCACAGGCTTGATGTAGTCACATTATGCTATGAACATCGAACCAAATACTAAACGTTTGCCTACTTTAATAGACACTTACGTGAAATTGTCCCAATACTTTTGGGCCCCTAAAATGTACAAAAAGTGCTGTAGTTTCTAAACGGTTCACCCAATATGGATGAAAATACCCTCAGATTAAAGCGGACGGTCTGCACTTAACCTCATATTCATTGTATAAATAAAATTCAGTGGTGGAGCACAGAGCCAAAACAAAACATTTGTCAGTGTCCCAAAACTTTTGGAGCTTAATGTATATATTTAAGATTCAGAGCCTTGATAGAGACAAGAGACTGATTACCTAGTCCATCAACACACATTTCTCAGTTAAAAGGTGTGAATATGTGAATAATCACATGACTTTCAAATTGCTGTTTACTTCCTTCCCAGTGGTCCTGCTACAGCCCAACATCTCTCTCAGTCCTCCAAATGGAGGGATGTTTTGGGAACCTCAGGGGCCAGAGGTGATCAGGGGCCACAGCTTCTCCATCACCTGCTCCATTCAGCCACAGTATCCTGGAGGCCTCTTCTATCTGGACTTCTCTGGGTCCAACAGGACTGAAACTAAGCCAGCAGTCTACTACTCCTCCTTCCACTTCCCTGTTGCAGAGTATACAGACCAGGGGAAATACAGCTCCAGCTATGTCAACATCTCCGCCCGGTCATTCGGGTCGGCTAATAGGGAACTAGCTGTCACCATTAGAGTTAAGTAACATGCTTTAAAAGAAACAGATTTAAAATAGCTTTTACGTGAGAGAAAAATCGTAGTATTGTAAGATGATTCATAATCCTTCAAATCACCGTTTCATTGTTTTTATATCCTATGAATTTGCCATCTACAAGTCTTGATATGTAGGTCTAAATCTTGAAATACCTACATTTTCTTCAGCATTCATGGTCCCCATCATTGTCTCTGGAGGGACTGGTGGGGTAGCACTGCTTTTTTCTGCATCTTCTAGTCATCTGTCTAGTCATCTGGAGGACAAGGATGAACAGAAAGCCATCTACAGAGACTGACCAGGGAGAATGTAAGTGATATCACTATACTGTAAACTCTGAACTTGATTTACGCCTTGAGTCTGAAAAGTTAAGCAGCATCTCAAATTCGGCCCAAAGACTTTTGTTGATATCATTTTGTTTGTAAGTTTTTTTTTATTCCCTTGAGTTTGCTTTTTGCGAAAATTCATGAGCAAACTGTTATGCAACAGGTATTGATAACAGACACAACAGAGGGGAGGACAACGAAGAGGAAGAGAACTATGTGAATGTTGAAAACGTCTGTTACCAGAGAGGTCTGGAGGGAGTGAAGGGTGCAAAGAAGAATGAGAAGGAAAAATGGCACAGCTATGGGAAATCAGAGGATGTCTATGACAACGAGGAGGGAAACACTCAATGAAAGGGTGTTTGTGGGGGGTCTCATGAGAAAATGAATAGTGAAGACGATGATGAAGATTATGTTAATTTCTCCGCTCAGCACAATACAGCACATGATGTGAATGAAGACATTTATCAAAACGATTAGGAAAAGTAACAGTGGACTGTATGCAACCTGTCACTAAAGTTGCTCATTGGTATCAACAGATGGATTTGGTCCTTCGTGACATGTTTATAAAAGGGCGGCAGGTGGCTTAGTGGTTAGAGCGTTGGGCCAGTAACTGAAAGGTTGCTGGATCGAAACCCTGAGCTGACAAGGTAAAAATCTGTCGTTCTACCCCTGAACAAGGCAGTTAACCCACTGTTCCCCGGTAGGCTGCCATTGTAAATAAGAATTTGTTCCTAACTGACTTGCCTAGTTAAATAAAAAATCCTAATTAAGATGCATAACAACTACGGTGGCTGTAGCTTTTTGTAAGCATTCATATTTGACCCATTGGGTTGAATTCCAAACTAGTTTTTGTATGCATTGGTGTGGTGTCACTTTCCGTGTCTTTAATCACCTCCAGTGTTGTCCAACTGTTGAGTGATTTGCACTAAACTGAACTGGATCCTCATTGCATGTTTTGGAATTCCACTTATGTCTCCACTTCTTCTTTAGGAAGGAAAATGCGTGACTCTAATCCATGTCTCCTTAGGTCAAGACCATCAATCTATGCATTCTCTTTTTATTCTCTTTTGGTTTTCCACCAATCATACAAGGGCTATATTGACCACAGAACTGTCTACTCTACAGTACATACAGCCACAGCACAAATGAGGAAGTGACAGATGAGCTGTGAACTGGAAATGAATACTTATATAGTAGTCTTACATTCACAAGACATTCTGCGACAGAGACTGGTCAACACGCTTTCACCAGAACACTTGTTCAGGTCGACTAGAGAAAATACCCGTCTTTATTTCTGACATGAAGACACAAATATGGAATATCTTCTATCTGACAATGGGTGAGTTTAATTTCCAAAAAGTCCAATCTACTGGAATATGTCAGAAAATAGAGAAAACAGTAATATCTTGAAATGAATATTTTTAAGGGCTGCATATTGGATACAAGTACTCAGGGATGGATTCTACTTCAAATTGACAAAAGTGTATCATGTTCATCATTCATT
This sequence comes from Salvelinus alpinus, assembly GCF_045679555.1. Taxonomy (NCBI): domain Eukaryota; kingdom Metazoa; phylum Chordata; class Actinopteri; order Salmoniformes; family Salmonidae; genus Salvelinus; species Salvelinus alpinus. The sequence continues at coordinate 52,878,943 of NC_092086.1, read as the reverse complement.
TCTTTTAATGGTAAATTTGCTTGAAGCTTTATACGTGCACTGTTAAACCTCCACAGAGGGTTGAGTGTCTGCAGGTTCTCTCATCCCTTGTTCTTGATCGATTAAGTAAGGTAACTGATTTATAAGGAACTCCCCTCACCTATAGTTCTTAATTGAAAGGGAAAAAAACTAAAACCAGGATACACTAGGCCATCCATGTAATGAGTTTGAGTTTAATCTCAAGTAAAGATTTGGATCTCTGTCAGTAATGGGGAAGAACTAAGAGTCATCTCTCCAGACTATCATAAATCACTAGCCAATAGTCAAATGATCGGTCAATGTTTAGTAAAGGGGTTGATACGCTCAATAGTATCCTTGACTAAGGACATACTGACTTCTGCCAGATAATTGATACAAGCAATATATATTTTCATTGAATATATTTGACTACAGTGAAATTGAGTTTTAAAACTAATTTCAATAATAATTCAACTTAAAATAATGCTAACAATTACCTGTAGATGTATTTAAAGACTGACTGAACTTCTTGATTTGGCCTCGTTTTGAAGCTTAGTCATTAAGAAACACTAGTGGCCTCATGATTGAAGCCAAACAACAGTTTTCTTGGGGGTGTGGTTTGATGTGGGTGTTTCTTGGGTTTGTTTTCGCCATTCAATTACAACAAACGCGAAAGGATGACACGCAAATCCGTGAAGCGCTCCTTATTTTTGTTTGTATGTATAAAAAATAGGAAAGGTAAGCTAAGTTATCTTTGCTATGGAGAGAAGAAAGTTTTGAAGTCAAGTACTTCTCCCCTCCTGACTGAATCGCCATCTCAACATCACCTCAGTTCAGTTCCACATGTGTAGGCTAAAGCCTGCACTGACCTTGTGTTTAGCCAAGCTGGCACCAGCTTGCTAGCATAGCTTGGGGATAGCTGAAGCTGGTTAGCCAATCAAGCTGAAATTCCCCTGTCAAATCAGTAATTGAAAATTAGCAAGAGCCAGTGTTTGGAATGTGTGTCATAAGACACTCGTTCTACAATGAGGGCGGCAGGTAACCTAGTGGTTAGAGCGTTGGACCTGTAACCGAATGGTTGCTAGATTGAATCCCTGAGCTGACGGGGTAAAAAGCAGTTAACCCACTGTTCCTAGGCTGTTATTGTAAATAAGAATGTGTTCTTAACTGACTTTCCTAGTTAAATAAAATAAATACAACACCTTGCTATGAAAGTAGCTTGCAATGCAGTTTCAACGTTTCAACAAGATGTAAAGACGACTGCGAGTTGAATGCCCAGTCATGAGTCAGCTCAGCTTGCATACAACACAATATTCTATAGCCTAACTGGCTAGTTTTGTCTCGTCTCTCCTTATGTCCACTCTTAGATCTTTGCCGGGGGGACAAATCCCAGAACTACTAGTATCCCTACAGGTGTAGGCTACACGTGGACATTGCACAAACATCACCCAGCATAAGCCTGGATACCTTTATCAACTAAAAAATGGCGATTGTGTTTTTGTTGCAAAGACGAAACATATCCTGTAAATATCATATTGGTGTGCTTATGAAGACAATCTGCCTACTCTTACCTAGCAAATATATGTAAGTTGTGTGTAGAGTACAACGTCAGCTGTCTAACTACAATGGCATTCTATTTGGCCAAATCTAAGGATTTGTCTAACCCCACACAGACATGCACAGTTCTGTGGGTGAGGTTCTGGCTTCAAGTCACCAGTGGGTGATGAAGTCCCTTCCCATCTATGTAATGCATTACAGGTGAGGACAGGTGCAGTCATGTGGCAGGAGGGGTGGATAGGGCTGTTACGGTGACCGTATTACCGCCAAACCGGCGGTCACGAGTCATGACACAGACAAATTCCATGTGACCGTTTAGTCACGGTAACTAGGCTTCTGATGCTGCTGATGGTCATTAGTAGCCTAGCAAACTTGATAATTGCTGGGTACTCCGCACTCTATTGTCCCTCTAATCACTCTGACATCAATGCAAATGTTTTAGAACATCAAATCAAAAATGAGAGCCCATGAGCTTATGTTGCGCAAGATTTCTATAGGCTATGTGATTCGCTATTTATTTTCTATCCCATGCCCCTGTTCCAAGACAGGTACATGATAATGGTCCATTCTATATCAAAACTATTCACACATACAGTGCAGTCGGGAAGTATTCAGACCCCCCCTTCACTTTTTTCCCAAATGTTGTTACATTGTAGCCTTATTCTAAAATTGATTAAATAAATCAAAAATCATCAATCTATCCACAATACCCCACAATGACAAAGCAAACACAGGTTTTTAGATACTTTTGCACATTAATATAAAATAAAAAACACATTTTATTACAGGTGCAGACCTTACAGTGAAATACTTACTTACAAGCCATTAACCAACAATGCAGTTTTAAGATAAATACCTAAAAAAATAAAAAATAAATACAGAGCAGCAGTAAAATAACAATAGCGAAGCTACATACAGGGGGTAGCGGTAAAGAGTCAATGTGCGGGGGTACCGGTTAGTTGAGGCAATTGAGGTAATATATACACATGTGGGTAGAGTTATTAAAGTGACTTATGCATATATAATTACAGAGAGTAGCAGCAGTGTAAAAGAGGGGGGATGGGGGCAATGCAAGTAGTCTGGGTAGCGTTTTCACCTGTGTGATGATCTAGGGGGGGTTTTGAATAATCATTCTGATTGGCTGGGCTTGGCTCCCCAGTTATGTGGAATCCATAGATTATGGCCTAATGATTTTATTTAAATTGACTGATTTCCTTCTTTGAAGTGTAAATCAGTAAAATCTTTGAAATTGTTGCATGTTGCGTTTATATTTTTGTTCAGTTTAAATACCACATGAGTCCTCTTACTTTTGAAAACTTTACAGTCCTACTGATCAAACACTATGAACAGGTAGGCTCTCTCCCTCAGTTGCCTATGCACATCAACAACAACACGATCAACAACTAATGTTAGCTAGGCTAGGCTAGGGGTAGAGGTTAGGGTTAGGGTTAAGGTTAGGATTAAGTTTAGGAGTTAGGTTAAAGGGTTAAGGTTAGGGGAAGGGTTAGCTAACATGCTAAGTAGTTGCAAAGTAGCTAAAAAGTAGTAAGTGGTTGAAAAGTAAAAAATTAACTAAAATGCTAAAGTTGACTGTGATGAGATTCAAACTCGCAACCTTCGGATTTCTAGACGTTATACTGTCCTTGTCACGGATGGGCAGCAGATGACTATACCGGGTTCCAGTCCTATCAGCTAAAAACAAGAAGAAGCGGCTCCAGTGGGAGCCAACAATGGACAATTGAGGAGTGGAAATACATTGCCTGGTCTGACAAATCCCGTTTCCGTTGTATCATGCTGATGGCAGTCAGGATTTGAGTACCATGAGTCCACGGCCCATCCTGCCTGGTGTCAACGGTATAGGCTGGTTGTGGTGGTGTAATGGTGTGGGGAATGTATTCCTGGCACGTTAGTTTGTTTTATGACAATTGAGCAACGTTTGAAGCCTAGCCTGGTCTGGGACACTCAAATTAGTATATTATGTTACATTTGGTATGGCTACATGAGACAGATGGTTACTTGAGGCAAAAACGAAAGTAGGGTGCTTGGTCGCGGTGGATGGGTAGGCATATAACGCAAACATCTAGTTTGAATCTTATCAGGGACAACTTTAGCATTTTAGCTAATTAGCAACTACCTACTACTTTTTTAGCTACTTTGCATCTACTTAGCATGTAAGCTAACCCTTCCCCTAACCTAAACCCTTTTAGCTAACCCTTCCCCCAACCTTTAACCTAACTCCTAAACGTAACCCTAACCTTAACCCTAATCCCTAGCCTAGCAAACGTTAGCCACCTAGCTAGAATTCATAAGATATCATATCATGTGTCATTTGGTTAGTTAGCAAGACATCACTTTGCTAGCTAGCTATGCTGAACTTGAAAGACTGTTATCCACAGCTAGCATAGCAGTTAGACAAGTTCCCATTCAGTTGTCAAAATGTGGGGTTGGATCAGCATACATTGGCAGGCAAGCTGCAGAAGGGCGAGCAGGCTACTTACTATTCCCCATCGTTTATCCGCGTATTGTTAACAGCCAACTACAAATTTAAAATGTTTGAGAGTGTTTATCTACTGTTCCTTCATTAGATTTTATCTAATCTCGCTCTGGATAACATTAGCCACCTAGCTAGAATTCATAACATTTCATACGTCTTGCAAATTCGTAACATATTGTACGTTTTTCCAATTGGAAACATTGTACATTTTGCAAATTCGTATTATATAATACGAATTGTAATTCATAACATATCATACGAAATGGGTAATGGACATCCACAAATTACTACATACATATGAAACGTAACATATCATACTAAATGGAGTGTTTCGGATTTACGTAGAGAATAATACGAAATGGTCTGAGATCAGATTGGAATGCTGCACCTTGTATCATCCATTCCCCGAATAATTCAGGGTGGTCTGGAGGCAAAGGAGGGTCCTACCCGGTACTAGATGAATATACCTAATAAACTGGCCACTGAGTGTATATAAAACAACAGAAAATCCAGTTTTAGACTGCACTGGGCCTTTAAGTAGTTGTAGTGGACAGTTAGGAATACAGTAATAGTTTAAGGCAAACGAGAGAGAAAAAGTCCTCGATGCGGACAGATATTTGAGAATTTTTTAACTGCCGTAACTGCCATTTCCTGTAATCTAGAGCAAACAGTACCCTATTAGGGTGTGTTGCCTGGCCTTAAATGATAACAAATAGAGTAAAATAATGCCCACAATGCTTACCTTCTTTGGGCAGAACTCTGATTAGTACATCATTCATGTTTGATTGAATTTAGTTGATGCTAACTAAACATTCTCATTATCCTCACTAAAATAGACATTGCCTTTCACATACTGAACTGACCAATCACACAGCATGCTCCTTGTGACAGTTTGTGGTGAACCACAGAATATTGCATGCTGGCTCATCTTCAGTTTTGTCTAACTGAAAAGTTTTTGTCTCAGCTGTGTGGGTATTTTGAGACATTGACAACCACTAATTTCAAATTCAATTTGTTTTTCTTTATTAGTCTATCTATGGAATGGACCTCTACCTGCAGGTAAGTGAATCTCCTTTTGGTTTTAGTCATGTCAATTCCTGAAAAAGCTGTGGCAACAATTGCATGAAACACAATATCTTTAGCATAGACATCTTTTCATCCAAACATTGATATTAAGATGTCTTAACATTAACATTAGAATCAGTAGTAGTTCATACTATACCGCATTCATAGTATGCTGCACACATCACAAAAGAAAATGCTGGGTTCTTTGGATGACCCAACTGCTGGGTTGCAGGCATTGGGTCACTTAGTTCGGTTGATTTCTTTAAAAACTGGCAGTTATTGATGCTGGGTTGTTTATGTTGGGTTATTGAGTATATCTCAATTACCCAGCATAAACAATCCAGCACCCAGTGGGTCAAGGAGGTGTGGCTTAGTAGGGGCGTGGCTTTCAGATAATAATTTTTGTCATTCCGGTTAATACGTTCTGTTGTATTTTTACCACATATTAAGGTTGAACATTGATACTTTTGTAACTTTAATGAAGTTTACAAAAGTGTATGAGTTCGTTAAAAGCCTACGCACATCCCAATGTTGGGATATGTACATGTCAGTGGAGGTTCCTTAGAGTTGGAAGGGGAGCACCATCCTCCTCAGTGAAATTCATATTTTTTTTTTAAATTTTAAACATTTAGATAGTTATCCTTTTTAGATAAAACTATACTAAATATAGTCATCAAATAATTGCTCAAAACACACTATTTTGCAAAGGCCTACAGTAGCCTCAACAGCACTCTGTAGGGTAGCACCATGGTGTAGCTTGAGGACAACTAGCTTCCGTCTTCCTCTTGGCACATTGACTTCAATACAAAACCTAGGACGCTCATGGTTCTCACCCCCTTCCATAGACTTACACAGTAATTATGACAAATTCTGGAGGACATCCTGCAGCCTATCAGCGCTTTTGCAGCATGAATTGACATGTTCTCCACCCAATCAAAGGATCAAATAATTAATCTAGTACTGAAAGCATACGCTACAGCCAGCTAGCACTGCAGTGTATAAAATGTGGTGAGTAATTGACTCAAACAGAGAGAACGACAATAGTTGAGCAGTTTTGAACGAATTAATTCAGTCCCGAATGAAGGAGAAATAGAGAGAGAGATTTCGTAATTTTTTTGCACTTCAGTTTCACTTACTTAGCTAGCAAATTTTGCCTACTAAAACACCCTGCTCAAACAGAGGGATGCTATGTTAGCTAGCTGGCTATGACTTTCCAAAAGAACACCGGAACTCTTCCAAGTCAAAGTAAGCTTTTGGTATTACTAATTTATTGCCACTGGGGCCTTCTCGTATCTCTCCTCTTCCCTTCGCTTGTGGACTTCTATGCACAACACATCAGCTGTATGTGACCAGGCTAAAAAACCTGTCTGTCCACGTGTCACTGTCTGTCACCTCAAATTTGTCTCTCAACCTGTGTGCAGCTACGTTGTGAACTTTCATTCATAGACTAGGTTGTAGCAACCTCATGATGGGTATAGGGAAAATGTGAGTATCATGTAGTAGCCTAAACCTATCGCTGTTACATTGAATTGTGTGAATGGACTATGAATGAGTCATCCAATATGCTGTATTAGAAAGAAGGCCATGCTCATGAAATTTAGTCCTCCTTCCTCATATTAAACAGCACTAACCGCCACTGGTACATTTCATAATACATATCTCAATTTTTTTTCTCAATGTTGGGATATGTAAATAATAATGTTCCACATTTTATATTAGCATACATCATGTGCAAAAATATATAAAGTTAGCGGTGTTGAAACTTAAAATGATAAACAGGAATGACATTTACTCTCATGGGTTGCCAAAAATAACTATATGAATGCCACGCCCATAATAAGTCACACCTCCTGAAAATTAATAACCTATGGATTACATTAAAAAAGACCTAGCTGTTCGGTCAACCCAACTGATGGTTAAAAAAACAACAACTGATGGTTAAATCAACCCATGTTTGGTTTATCCCAACAACCCAACATGTTGGGTTATTCATGCAGCACAACTGTGTGGGTCCAAATAACCCATTGTGTGCTCTGTCCACTATTTAACCGGCTCTGGGTTACGACATTTTTTTGCCCATCATTTTATAGAGTGCAGATGAATTCTCTGAGTTATTATTTTTTTACAATTTGTTTTTACGTTTACCACAGCCATGAATTTTGATGTATAACTGTCCATGTCTTTTAACCTCATAGAGAGTGCCCAGATCAGACTGGTCAATGGTCTCTGCTCTGGGAGAGTGGAGATCTATCATAACGGTCAGTGGGGAACAGTGTGTGATGACAACTGGGATATGAATGATGCTAAGGTGGTCTGTAAACAGCTGGACTGTGGGAGGACTATGAGTTCCCCGGGGTCTGCCCGCTTTGTTCAGGGCACTGGGCAGATCTGGATGGATAATATTAAATGCTCCGGTAATGAAAGCACACTCACACAGTGCTCACACACTAGAACACATAACTGCAATCACAGTGAAGATGCTGGTGTTGTCTGCCTCTCAGGTAGGAAGTGGTTTTATCGTGTTATAGACATCTTGTGAAATGAGTGATGCACAAACAATTTGAAATCCTAGCCAAAGGCAAAATCATTAACAGAAAAAAATCAAATGAACAATGGGGTAGAAACACGACATAATTAATTTGGAATATCATTACTAGTGAATTTAAATGTGTTGGGTCAGTTATATGCAATGTTCACCTCAGATCCACATAAAGAGAGCAGTTCAGTCCTTTTAGGAGGACAGATAATGGAACGGAGCCCTACGTGTGTCTTGTCTTTTCTTGTAACTAATACAGAATACTTTTGTACAGGTTCAACTCTAAGGATGCCTATCCTCTCTGCAACACCTTCCCACTCAGCTTTTTCACCTGGTGAAATGGTACAGTTCACCTGCACTGTCCCTCAACGAATTGCCATCACTGCAAACTTTGACTTATATATGGGAGGATCTTCAATAATGACCCAAGCAGTTGGAACCACTCAGACCAGTAAGACTTTCACATTGTCCAGTCTGCAATCTGCACACCAGGGAAGGTACAGTTGTCTACAACAGATAACCCAGAATGGTCAGAAAATGATCAGTTCTTCTTCCAGCAACTCCATGGACATCACTATTGGTGAGTAAGACTGCGAACACACTTGTAGTTGAGGGCACAAACCTTTTCTAAAAACGTGTTTTGCAGAACAGGTTTTTGTAACAAACTATCACTAGTAGACGCTAGAGCAACTTGTTGCACACGCATTGCAGCAATGTTTCTGCCAAAAACTGTTCAATGACCGCTTCTGTAAGGTTACATAAGCAGTGCCTTCAGAAAGTATTCACACCCCTTGACTTTTTCCACACTTTGTTGTTACAAAGTGGGATTAAAATGTCAGCAATCTACACAAAATACTCTGTTAAAGTGGAAGAAAAAGTATAGTCAATATGCCAGTGACACAAAATCTCAATTGAATCAGTTATAAATTCAGGTCGTAACACAACAAAATGTGGAAAAAGTCAAGAGGTGTGAATACTTTCTGAAGGCTCTGTGGGTTAATATTTCACCACATACACAACTGCCATGTCTTGTTTAGCTTTAAGAAAACTTATTGACATGTTCCTGATAGCTGACAAGATTGTTTCCCAGTTCAGGCATCATTCCAGAGCAAAAAGAGAAAGCCTGAAGCTAACAACATAAAGCGCAAGTTTGTGCTTTAGACAACATGAAGACTGAGTTTTCAAGTTTTTACAGTCAATCTTTTTGCTGGAGCAGCTTAAAATATTACATTTAGTGGTTTTAAGTTTATCAAACCAATATACAGATGCAGTCAAATATATGGAGCAACTTATTAAATTGCTATTTTTACCGTTAGGCACCTGCAACTAACCACAGGTGAGATAAATTTCACATTAATGGGAATCATTGCCTCCAACCAAATTAATTCGAATTTGAAATAATTTAATCCAAACCATTTTATTATTTGTATTTTATTGAAACATGGCAATTTCAGTTTAGGTCGGTGCAGTTTTAAATCAAACATATACATTGGAAACACCAGCGTTCTTTCAATTTCAACGTATTTTTGAAGAAATAGTGAATCGTACAAGGGTGCCAATACATTTGACCACGTCTGTACATTCATCGCAACCCGTGCTGCTGTTTTCGCCTACCTCCACCCCAGTCCCTAATTAATTGTTGTTCTGCTTTCTTTTTATAAGGGGGGGTGAGATATTCTGCTCTGATCCACAGCAAAACAATTATTTAACTGGCTTTATTATGACCATATTACACCTTGATTTCTGTGACCAATCACTCAAACAAATTGATTTATAAAGCCCTTTCTACATCAGCCGATGTCACAAAGTGCTATACAGAAACCCAGCCTAAAACACCAAACAGCATGCAATGCAGGTGTAGAAGCACGGTGGCTAGGAAAAACTCCCTGGAAAAGCAGGTGGCCAAGATGTTCAAACGTTCATAGATGACCAGCAGGGTCAAATAATAATAATAATCACAGTGGTTGTAGAGGGTGCAACAGGTCAGCACCTCAGGAGTAAATGTCAGTTGGCTTTTCATAGCCGATCATTCAGAGTTAGAGACAGCAGGTGCGGTAGAGAGAGAGAGAGAGAGTCGAAAACAGCAGGTCCGGGACAAGGTATCAAGTCCGCTGAACAGGTCAGGGTTCCATACCCGCAAGCAGAACAGTTTAACTTCTTATGGCTGCAGGGGCAGTATTGAGTAGCTTGGATGAAAGGTGCCCATTTGAAACGGCCTGGTACTCAATTCTTGCTCGTACAATATGCATATTATTATTACTATTGGATAGAAAACACTCTCAAGTTTCTAAAACCGTTTGAATTATATCTGTGAGTAAAACAGAACTCATTTTGCAGCAAACTTCCTGTCAGAAAGTGAAAAATCTGAAATCGAGGCTCTGTTCCAGGGCCTCCCTAATCATTTGCTTGAAATCTATTAGTATACATGCACTTCATACGCCTTCCACTAGATGTCAATAGGCTGTGAGAGGTGAAATGGAGTGTATAGCTATTTCTATGGTCAAAAGAGAGAGCTTGGAATGACATGACCCCAAATTCCTTTGTTCAGGAAGGCGCAGGAAGTACATCAGCATTGGCTTCTGAAAAGCTTTTGTTATAGACGGCTAATATCTCCGGCTTTGATTTTATTTGATAAATGTGACAATATCATCGTAAAGTATGTTTTTTCAATATAGTTTTATCAGGTTATTGAAATTCGGGAGTGTTGGCGTGTTCCGTTCCATGCGTTTGTTCACGATGGACAGCTTCGCGCCACTTGGCAAGTTTTGCTTGCTAATTCGAGAGGGAAAAAGGACATTCTCAAACCAAACAACGATTGTTCTGGACGAAGGACCCCTTGTGCAAGATTCTGATGGAAGCTCAACAAAAGTAGGACCCATTTATGATGTTATTTCCTATTTCTGTCTAAAATGTGTTGTTGTGTTTTCCGCCTTGATTTTTGGCGCTGTCTCGCTATAACGTAAGCTGCATGTCGTACTAAAGTTATTTTTAGAATTCTAACACGGCGATTGCATTAGGAACTAGTGTATCTATCATTTGCTGTACAACAAGTATTTTTTAGTAACGTTTATGATTAGTTATTTGGTCAGAATAGGTGAGTGTCAGAAATATATCCGGAGATTCTGGAAAATGTTTGCTACGTTTTCACAATGTATAACCACGGATTTCAGCTCTAAATATGCACATTTTCGAACAAACCATATATGTATTGTGTAATATGATGTTATAGGACTGTCATCTGATGAAGTTTATGAAGGTTAGTGAAATAATTAATATCTTTTGCTGGTTTTGTCGCTATCGCTACTGTTGCCTTGATTCAATGTAGTTGTGTGGTTGGCTATTGTAGTAAGCTAATATAATGCTATATTGTGTTTTTGCTGTAAAACACTTAAAAAATCGGAAATATTGGCTGGATTCACAAGATGTTTGTCTTTCATTTGCTGTACAGAATGTATTTTTCATAAATGTTTTATGATGAGTATTTAGGTATTTCAATTTGGTCTCTGTAATTGTTCTAGCTGCTTCAGTGCTATTTGTGATTGCAGGTGCAATGTAAAACTATGATTTATACTTCAAATATGCACATTTTTCGAACAAAACATAGATTTATTGTATAACATGTTATAAGACTCATCTGATGAAGTTGTTTCTTGGTTAGTTTGGTTGGTTCTTGGTTAGTTTGGTTGGTTTTGTGCAAGCTACCTGTGCTGTGAAAGAAATGTCTGTGCTTTTTTGTATTTGGTGGTGAGCTAACATAAATATACGTGGTGTTTTCGCTGTAAAACATTTTAAAAATCGGACATGTTGGCTGGATTCACAAGATGTTTATCTTTCATTTGCTGTATTGGACTTGTTAATGTGTGAAATATTTCTAAAAAATATATTTTGAATTTCGCGCCCTGTACTTGGACTGGCTGTTGTCATATTGTGCCCGACTTCGGGCTTGCAGCCATAAGAAGTTAAACTGGAGCAGCAGCATGACCAGGTGGACTGTGGACAGCAAGTGACCCTCCCAAAGCCCCAAATAAATCTGAGATCTGCCACAGAGGTTGCCTGGGGTGACGGTGTTGACATCATCTGCTCCGTCACATTCAAACATTCAAATTACAGAAGACTTTAGACTCGTTCAGAATGGACAAAACCACAAGTAGCTACTCTGTCATCTTCAACATTCCTAAAGTGGACTTTAGCCATGAGGGGTCAAACCGATGTCAGTATGAGACTAGGGTATCCAGTCGAGACTTCAGCTCCCCTCAAAATGACTCTGTTGAATTCTCTGTTATAGGTGAGCAACTAAACATTAATGGGTGAACACCATCAGCAAGAGGAACACTGGGTTTCGAGATTATACGTTCTTTAATTGTAACAAGAATTTTGTTCTCAGTTGTTCATAATACCAAATTGAATTAATTACTCAGCCTGAAACCCAGAGTTTGTAAGAAACTGGTTGAAATGAATCCAGCGGAGGCCCAGCTACAATTGTCAGGAATGTTTATTTAGAGAGCTCTGCTGTGTATATACAAAAACGTTGGTTTAATACCTTCTCTTAACCTACGCACATACATACACACTAAACTTTGGATTCTTCCTTCTTCTCCTGGAGTCTCACCAAAGTTTATTACCACACAGCTGACAGTTCCAGTCCCCTCCAGATACGGGAAATCTGAAGGGGCCCTCCATGTCTTATCTTATCTCCCCAGAGTTATAGCCGGGTCGGTTCAAACATAGTTTAATGATCCACTTTGTTTTCTTTAGGCACACACATACCTTCCTCTCTTCCCATGTACATGCTACATAACCTCTTTATTATGAACTAACATTATTGATCAATACAGAAAAACAGGGTAGAATTCAATTAGTTATAGTTCTAGTTAAATGTATACATCATTTAGTCATTATTCATAAAATTCATAACAATGCACGAGTTTGGAAATCTCTTCATAATGTATTCTAACATAGTGTTCTCTTGTCGAGAAAGATTACTGTTATGCTGCAGTTAAGTGCACACGTTAACAACCTGCTCTTGTCTTTTGCTAGTCGTCTTGTTACAGCCCAACATCTCTCTCAGTGCTCCAAATGGAGGGATGTTCTGGGGACTTCAGGGGCCAGAGGTGACCAGGGGCCACAGCTTCTCCATCACCTGCTCCATTCAGCCACAGTATCCTGGAGGCCTCTTCTATCTGGACTTCTCTGGGTCCAACAGGACTGAAACTAAGCCAGCAGTCAACCACTCTGCCTCCTTTCACTTTCCTGTTGCAGAGTATACAGACCAGGGGAACTACAGTTGTGTTTATGAAGTTAATGTCTCCACCCTGTCATTCCATTCTATCAAGACAGAGTTGCTGACAGTCAGCATTCGAGGTAAAATATATTTTAGTTTCATGTTTTCAAGTGCATTACCATGAAGGCCATATTTAAGGATTGTGAGTAGAAAAATACATAGATATTATCAGTTCTATCATTCGTGCAATATTTTTTTAAGACCAATGTTTTACATTGCAGAAGAATTTGATAGCTATACGAATTCTGAAATGTAGTCTTCTGAAGGATGTTGATTGTGGTGTTTCTCTCCATAGCATCCATAGTCCCCATTATTGCCTCTGGTGTAATAGGTGGGCTACTGCTCCTCCTGCTGCTGCTCATTCCTTGTCTAGTCTGGAGGAAGATACGCAGCAGAGAGCAGTCTTTTATGATAAACCCGAGAGAAAGTAAGATCTAGCTCCTCTAATCAGGATTCAGGTTAGGGTTGCAAAATACCCAGGTTTTCAAGAACACCCAGTTGGAAGATTCCTGAAAATCAGGAAGGATTGATCAGGAAATGTGGAATCCTCCAACCAGGATATCTTGAAAACCTGGACATTTTGATTACTGTAATTTTTCAACCCTAATTTTGATATGGTTTTGTACTGTTTATGATATCTATTCCTGCGTATATTCACTGACGTTATTTATATGCATTAAACTGATCAATCCCTCAGCTGCCAATAACATTAGCACATATGGAAACACTGTGGTTGCAGCGAGTGAGGAAAATGATGAAGAGGACTATGTCAACGTAGAAACCTTTGTCAACGTAGAAACCTTTGTCAACAAGAGCAAAGATGAAGACTTGAAAAAAGGATGTCATGCTGAAATGTACGTGAAAAAGGAGTTGCTTACCACTACAAATAATGAGTAAGTTATGTGTTGTCTCTACCTTCTTGCCCTTTGTGCTGTTGTCTGTGCCCGATCATGTGTGTACCCTATTTTGTGCTGCAACCATGTTGTTCTGCTGCCATGTTGTGTTGCTACCATGCTGTGTTGTCATGTGTTGCTGCCAGGCTATGTTGTTGTCTTAGGTCTCTCTTAATGTAGTGTTGTGGTGTCTCTCTTGTCGTGATGTGTGTCAGCGAGTGAGGAAAATGATGAAGAGGACTATGTCAACGTAGAAACCTTTGTCAACGTAGAAACCTTTGTCAACAAGAGCAAATATGAAAACTTGAAAAAAGAATGCCATGCGGGAATGTATATGAAAAGGGAGTTGCTTACCACCAAAAATAATGATAAAAAAATGTCTGCAGTTATGAAAGGGTAACGTGTGCCAAAATCCTGACTTGAAGTCCAGGGGCCGGATTCACAAAACCTTCTTAATTGAGGATAGAGGGCGCTATTTTCACTTTGGGGAAAAATCGTGCCCAATTTAAACGGCCTCGTACTCTATTCTTGCTCGTACAATATGCATATTATTATTACTATTGGATAGAAAACACTCTCAAGTTTCTAAAACCGTTTGAATTATATCTGTGAGTAAAACAGAACTCATTTTGCAGCAAACTTCCTGTCAGAAAGTGAAAAATCTGAAATCGAGGCTCTGTTCCAGGGCCTCCCTATTAATTTGCTTGAAATTTATGACTATACATGTACTTCATACGCCTTCCACTAGATGTCAATAGGCAGTGAGAGGTGAAATGGAGATTCTAGCTATATCTATGGTCAAAAGAGAGTTCTTGGAATGACATGACCCCAATTTCCTTTGTTCAGGAAGATGCGGGAAGGACATCAGCATTGGCTTCTGAAAAGCTTTCGTTATAGACGGCTAATATCTCCGGCTTTGATTGTATTTGATAAATGTGATAATATCATCGTAAAGTATGTTTTTTCAATATAGTTTTATCAGATTATTGAAAAAATTTCGGGAGTTTTGGCGTGTTCCGTTTTCTGCGTTTGGTGACGATGGACAGCTTCGCGCCACTTGGCTAGTTTTGGTTGCTAATTCAACAGACGAAGAGGACATTCTAAATCCAAACAACGATTATTCTGGACAAAGGACCCCTTGTACAAGATTCTGATGGAAGCTCACCAAAAGTAGGACCCAGTTATGATGTTATTTCGTATTTCTGTCGAAAATGTTTACTATTATTTTCCGCTCAGATTTTGGGCGCTGTCTCGCTATAACGTAAGCTGTATGTCGTACTAAAGTTATTTTTAGAATTCTAACACGGCGATTGCATTAAGAACTCGTGTATCTATCATTTGCTGTACAACATGTATTTTTTAGTAAAGTTTATTATGAGTTATTTGGTCAGAATAGGTGAGTGTCAGAAAATATATCCGGAGATTCTGGAAAAAAGTTGCTACGTTTTCACAATGTATAACCACGGATTTCAGCTCTAAATATGCACATTTTCGAACAAAACATAAGTGTATTGTATAACCTGATGTTATAGGACTGTCATCTGATGAAGCTTATCAAGGTTAGTGAAAAATTATATAGCTTTTGCTGTTTTTTTACGATCGCTAACTTTTGCTGCTGATAAATGGGTTGTGTTTTTGGCTATTGTGGTAAGCTAATATAATGCTATATTGTGTTTTCGCTGTAAAACACTTAAAAAATCTGAAATATTGGCTGGATTCACAAGATGTTTGTCTTTCATTTGCTGTACACCATGTATTTTTCATAAATGTTTTATGATGAGTATTTAGGTATTTCACGTTGGTCTCTGTAATTACTCTGGCTGCTTCGGTGCTATTTGTGATGGGAGCTGCAATGTAAAACTATGATTTATACTTCAAATATGCACATTTTTCGAACAAAACATAGATTTATTGTATAACATGTTATAAGACTGTCATCTGATGAAGTTGTTTCTTGGTTAGTTTGGTTGGTTCTTGGTTAGTTTGGTTGGTTTTGTGCAAGCTACCTGTGCTGTGAAAGAAATGTCTGTGCTTTTTTGTATTTGGTGGTGAGCTAACATAAATATACGTGGTGTTTTCGCTGTAAAACATTAAAAAAATCGGACATGTTGGCTGGATTCACAAGATGTTTATCTTTCATTTGCTGTATTGGACTTGTTAATGTGTGAAAGTTTAATATTTCTACAAAATATTTTTTTGAATTTCGCACGCTGCCTTTTCAGTGGAATGTGGGCGGGGTTCCGCTAGACAGGTTAAGAAGCAATTTCTTCATAACTGGCATTTTTTCCTTAACTATAGACTTAAGAAGAAAGTTAAGCAAAGTTGCTATTCCTCAGTATTGGATATGTTCTTAATGTTTTTCCTAAGTTTCTTCCGAAGAAAAAAGTTAAGAAGAAACGGGATTCTTGAAAATAATGCTTTAGGATTTCTTCTTGGAAATGTACTTATCATTAAAATTATGGATATTAAACATTTAGGTACATACAAGTGTCCTATATCGGTTAAAAGCTTAAATTCTTGTTAATCTAACTGCATTGTACGATTTACAATAGGCTAATCAACGAAAGCATGTCATGCGATTGTTTGAGGACGGCGCCCCACATCAAATATTTTTCAACCAGCACAGGCTTCGTAAAATCACAAATAGCGATTAAATATTCACTTACTTTTGAAAATATTCCTCTGATTTGCAATCCAAAGGGTGCCAGCTATAACATGTAGTGTCGTTTTGTTAGATAAAATCATTTTTTATATCCCAAAAAGTTAGTTTAGTTGGCGCCATTGATTTGAGTAATCCACTCGTTCAACTTGCAGAGAAAGGAATCCAAAAAGCTTCCGCTAAACGTTGTTAAAACAAGTCAAAATACATTCTTATTCAACCCTCAGGTACCCTAAAATGTAATTAAACTATAATATTTCATACGGAAAGAAGTATGTTCAATAGGAAAGTAAAATTACCAGGTGCGTGTCCTCTTCGTTGCGTGCGCACAGACTGATTTCCAACTCTGACTCCCAGTACCAAAACTCAAAATTCTTCCTCGTTTGGGAAGAAACAAGCCTGACACCTTGAACAAACACTGTTGACATCTAGTGTAAGCCATAGGAATTGCAATCTGGGAGTTGGAATTACATAAAACCCACAGCTTTCCATTGTAAGAGCATGGGCTCTCAAAAAAATAATATGTATTTTTGTTTTTTCTTTGCATTTTCTCCTACCATATCAATTGTGTTATAGTCTCAGACATTATTTTAACATTTCTACAAACTCCAAAGTGGTTTCTATCCAATGGAGCCAATTATATGCATATCATGGCTTCTGGGCCTGAGTGACAGGCAGTTTACTTTGGGCATGTCAGTCAGACGGGAAGTGGAGAAAAATAGACCCTAGCCTGAGTTTTTTCATAAGTAATGTTTCGTGAATCTGGCCCCAGGCATGTAATTCAAATGTTTGTATTCATCCTCAGGAATGCCCCAGGAGCCATGAACAAGTTTGGAAACAACCAAGGTGAAGGGCCAGATGCAAGTGAGGAAGATGAGGCCGACTATGAAAATCTGGACCTGGAGCAGCTCACTTCATGTAAAGCTGGAAGGGAGAATGACTTTGAAGAAGATGACAACATATACGCAAACTATGAGTGAAGGCCTTGTAATACGAATGTTGATGCAGAGATATTGATGCCAGGAGAGGCATGAAAGGTTAGCTTTGTGAGTTGAATTATAAGGGCTTAAAACTTTTTCATCAAAATGTTCACTTAGTAGATACGAGTAAAGGCTTTGTTTGAATGTGAGTTAGAATTTCAATGTAAATAGTTTGGGTGTTTGATTTCTATTGTTGCCAGGTAATTGTATGAGTTTTCAGACTTGACTTTGTTATATTTTTAAATAATTAAATTATGACATTATTTACTTCAGTTTAAAAACAGTGATTGTCTTGATGAATTGGCTGAACGTTTTGAACATAATCCATTATTTCATTTTTTTAAGTAAATATATTAATACTTTAGACTATTTCTCTTCTATAACATTCAGTGTGCTGTCAAGGAGTTGTGCTGTCAAAGAATAGTCCTTAGCAATGACTGGGTGTTTTGTGCTAAACTTGAGATCTACAGTATGACCCACTGTAAAAAAAAACATTTGTACTGTATGTGTCAAATCTAACAATAATTTGTTTTCAGTGTACATTTTCGATTATTGTGTGTATGGCTTTAAATAACATAAAATCCATGAACCCTGACTCCATTTTCATTGTTAAATTATTGTTGTTGATGTGAGACTTCACAAGATACAGCTATGGTCTTGAAAATATGTGGAGATTGAAATATTGTACAACTATATGGTCAACATTTAGAAATAGATCTCTGGACGCAGGAGGCCAAATTCGACCCCGACCAACAACTTTCATTTAGAAAAAACCTATTAAGCAAAGGACTTGATGATGCAGATATTATTATCACCACAAGGAGGAACTTGTGTCACATCAGTCACATCATTCATTATGTCCAACACATTATGTGTGTGTGTGTGTGTGTGTGTGTGTGTGTGTGTGTGTGTGTGTGTGTCTCTGTGTGTGTGTGTGTCTCTGTGTGTGTGTGAACCCCACAAGGAAAAAGGCCATTTTAGGCTTAGGGGTTAGGTTTAGGGTTACTATTAGGGTTAGGTGTTAAGTGTAGGGTTAAGGTTAGGTTTAGGGGTTAGGAAACATAGGATTTTTAATTGTAATCAATTGTTTGGTCCCCCACAAGGATAGTTAAACAAACGTCTGTGTGTGTGTGTATCTGCTTTCTCCTGAGGGTCATTGATTATACCCGAGTGTGTGTACGTGTGCCTGGTTAGAGGTGCGTGGGACCTTAATGTGTGAGGGCACCTGTCACCCAGAAGCACCCAGTAAAACTAGCTGGCCTGGCTCGGAGGCTAACCAGGGCTGACGAGACAGGGGGTAGGGCTGTGGTGGTCATGACATTTTGTCAGCTGGTGATTGTCAAGCAAATAACTGGCCTTCTCACAGTAATTGACTGTTAATTAACATAAACACATGTAGGATCTCCTGGATTCCACGTATAGCCTACAAGCCAATGATGCAGACCTTTGCAACATCTACATTTGAAAAAGTCAAATAAATCCATGTAATATAGCCTACTCCATCGCAATAAATCCATGTAATATAGCCTACGCCATCGCAATAAATCCATGTAATATAGTCTACGCCATCACAATAAATCCAGGTAATATAGCCTACGCCATCACAATAAATCCATGTAATATAGCCTACGCCATCACAATAAATCCATGTCACATAGTCTACGCCATCACAATAAATCCATGTAATATAGCCTACGCCATCGCAATAAATCCATGTAATATAGTCTACGCCATCACAATAAATCCAGGTAATATAGCCTACGCCATCACAATAACTCCATGTAATGTAGCCTACACCATCGCAATAAATCCATGTAATATAGCCTACGCCATCATAATAAATCCATGTAATATTTTGTTTTTATTTTATTAAACAAGTTCTCATTTACAACTGCGACCTGGCCAAGAATAAAGCAAAGCAGTTTGACACATACAACAACACAGTTACACATGGAATAAATAAAACATACAGTCAATAATACAGTTGAAGAAAATCTATATACAGTGTGTGCAAATGCGGTAAGAAAAGGGAGGTAAGGCAATAAATAGGCCATGGTGGCGAAGTAATTACAATATACCAATTAGATACTAGAGTGATTGATGTGCAGAAGATGAATGTGCAAGTAGAGATACATGGGTGCAATGGGCTATTTACAGATGGGCTATGTACATGTGCAGTGATCTGTGAGCTGCTCAGACAGCTGGTGCTTAAAGCTAGTGAGGGAGGTGAGAGTCTCCAGCTTCAGTGATTTTTGCAATTCATTCCAGTCATTGGCAGCAGAGAACTGGAAGGAAAGGTGGCCAAAATGAGGAATTGGCTTTGGGGGTGACTAGAGAGATATACCTGCTGGAGCGCGTGCTACGTGTGGGTGCTGCTATGGTGACCAGTGAGCTGAGATAAGGCGGGGCCTTACCTATCAGAGACTTGTAGATGATCTGAAGCCAGTGGGTTTGGCGATGAGTATGAAGCGAGGGCCAGCCAACGAGAGCGTACAGGTCGCAGTGGTGGGAAGTATATGGGGCTTTGGTGACAAAACGGATGGCACTGTGATAGACTGCATCCAATTTGTTGAGTAGAGTGTTGGGGGCTATTTTGTAAATGACATCACCGAAGTCTAGGATCGGTAGGATGGTCAGAAGAACAGAAGAGCATACTCTGAGTTGTCCTTATGTTAGGCCCTGATCTGGCTGTGCCATTTGTCTGAGGATTACATTAGTTCATTTAGCAGACAAGATTTGCTTAGAATTCCGTGGCATTATTTTATATAATTATTTAAGAATCCATTTGAACATAGCTGAATAAAATAGAACAGGTTTTCTCGAAACAATTTTAGGGAGCGCGCACATGCGGCTATTCGGTGTTGAGCGGTTAACAAAGAAACAGGTACTCCTATTATGCTTAATTTAGAGTTCTTTATGCAACTTTAGTTGGGCTATATGTTTTGATTTTTAATGTATTGTAAGGCTGCATTATGAGACTATAATGATGATTTGAAAGAAGCTGCATGAAAGGCATATGCTCTGCTTAGTTTTTAGCTCAGGCTACACATACTTCATCAGTCTCTCATTCACAATTTGACAAGCACTTACTTGATAATGCCTCGAATTTTCCGGCGGCATCCCCCTTGTGTGCCCCTTAAAAAATCCATGCTTTTTGCGGCCAGTGGCCGTTGTGCCCTTAGGTTGAATAATTATAATTCCCTTCTCCCGGCAGCGTGCTCCAAAGCACCTCTTATTCACATGGCTCTCTCAAATAGCTCAATTCTCATTAGCCAATACCCGTCACGTGAATGCATCTTTCTCACAGGCTTCAGGTGAAGACAGACACATCGGGGACGCAACTGCGCGCGTCCTTATCCATTTCCGAGGCCCATATTGAAGAATTTGGAAGAACTGTGCACGTTTATTTTTCGTCAGCCAACAAGATGAGTAGGCCTAACAAACAGCAAAAGCACTAGTTTATGTCAATCTCCTATCCCCCATAGTTTAAAAGTTGACCTATTCTATTTTAAGTAAAAAATAAAAATTTCAAACATAGTCTGGTACAGTTCTGGGATGTGATAGATCCCAAATGAATACCACCATTATCATCAAAAAACCTGTTGTAAGCAATGAGACTGACATAATGAGCTTTGAGAGGAATTGAGGAACAAGGATGGAGGAAGAAAGTAAGAATTTGACAGCTCTTCCCCTCTCTCTTGTTCTGGGTCGGCCTTTAGTTTGGCCTGAAATCAACAGCCTTTCCATTTTCCTCTTTTTCCATTTTTTTTCAACCTCCTCCTCTCCCTCCTTCCTTCCCTGCCTTTCTCTCTTCAGAGGTTGTTTTCAACCCCTTAAAATTTATTATTTTCTCGCTGTACTTGTGTGCACTCCTTCTAATGTCATTGAATTATATTGTCGCTAACCTTCCTTTAGTCACGCTTCTATCTATTTTCTCAGTAAGTATGCTGAGCTACATTACATAGTGTTTTATCCTCATGCCTCGTTTGTTCTGTTTAATGAGAAAGGTGCAAGTGAGTCTTCTCTCTCTTCTCCATCTCTCTTCTCCAATCTACTTATTGGATGTCCTCCATAAACACATTTACAATTCTTCTACGTTTTTGGAGATTCCTCCTTCTATTTCAGCCATATCAGACATCAAACATGTTGCTCTCTCTTGGAGATCATAGCCTTTGAGAACTGAGTCTTTACTTAGCCTACAATTGGACTCTTTCGGCCTATTTTACGATGGCTGACAGACAATATAGCTGAAGGTCGACTTTTTATCATGTCCGTAACTCCATATGTCTCAAATTGGGTCTCAAATGACTGTTGAGAGTAGGTATAGTAGAATATATTAGGTGAAATGTAGAAACTTAGTTGTGCATCAGCAGTATTCATCTTCTTATACAGTGCCTTCAGAAAGTATTCAAACCCCTTGACATTTTAAACTTTTTCCACATTTTACAAGATGGGATTTAAATGAATTTCATTGTCATTTTTTGTCAATGATTTACACAAAATACTCTGTAATGTCATAGTGGAAGAAACATTAGAATATTTGTAAAAAATAAATATGAAAAGTAAGACGAATATATATTTATCTATCAATTAAGTCAATTAAGGGACATGGGCAGCTGTGAGGATGAGGGTTATTCTCCAGGTCCTTCATTGTTTTCCAGAACTTCTCCTTAAAGTATCTAACTTTGGCCTTCCGGACAGCCTGAGTGCACTTATTTCTCATTTGCCTGAGTATTTGTGTGTCGAGTTTAAGGTGGAATAACTCTAACCAATCACGGTCAAACCAGGGGCTGAACCTGTTTTTAATTAGCGATTTCTTTATAGGGGAGTGCTTATTAACAATACCACTGAAAATAAAATTTTCAGTGGTATTGCAACTTCGACAGAGGGGATAAAGCAGATTCTATACCAATATACAGAGACCGGGGACATGAAGGAAGGCTTGCTCATTAAAGTTTTTCAGCAAGCGTCTATGACAAATCAGGACAGGTCATTTAACTGAGCAGCCATTACGAACACAGGTTGTAAAACAGTGATCAATAAGGTCATTACAGAAAACACTGGACTGATACCTTTCAGGATTATTTGTGGGGATAATATCAAGGAGAGTCATCTTTTCTGGGTGTTTGTAGGATTGGTAATACCTTGTGGGATGGGTAATAATCTGAGAGAGATTTAGGGAGTTCCATTGTTTTAAGACACTGTTTAGGTCACTTAGCATTACAAATTCAGACTTAGAGTAAGGTGCCAGGAGAGAGCTTAGGGCATGTAAGGTACAGACAGACCGGTGCTGATGGTGGACAATAACACCCAGCAACAATCAACAAAGAGCTATTTGAAAGCTTAAATGGTTAAAACCAGCAAATCAAATTGTTTGGGAACAGACTTGGTGGAGACAATCTAGCACTGAAGGTGTTCCTTGGTAAAGATTGCCACTCCACCACCTTTGGAAGATCTGTCTTGCCGAAAAAGGTTATAACCAGAAAGGTTAACATCAGTGTTCAGAACACTCTTTCTTAACCATGTCTCAGTAATGACCAACACATCTGGATTGGAGCTGTGAACCCACACATTCAATTCATACATTTTACATAATACAATTATAGTGTGCAGAAAACCCAGACTCCACGGTACAGTATATCCAGTGATGAACCATGGCCCGAAGCCTCCAGTGGTAATCCATGGCCCGAAGCCTCCAGTGATGAACCATGGCCCGAAGCCTCCAGTGATGATCCATGGCATGAAGCCTCCAGTGATGATCCATGGCCCGAAGCCTCCAGTGACGATACATGGCACGAAGCCTCCAGTGACGATCCATGGCACGAAGCCTCCAGTGATGATCCATGGCCCGAAGTCTCCAGCGACGGTCTGCGGTCCAGAGCCTCCAGCGACGGTCGGCGGTCCAGAGCCTCCAGCGACGGTCGGCAGTCGGCGGTCCAGAGCCTCCAGCAACAGTTACGCTCGTTTATGGAATGATCGGACCAAGGTGCAGCGTGGTAGGCGTACATCATACATTTATTAAATGAACACCAAAAAACAAGAAAGATAAACGACACGTAAAGTTTTGTATTGCTAACACAGCAACTATGTGTCGTAACATTACATAACGTGACATATCACACCGACTCACTAAACACAAATGCTTCGTTTGTAAATTATGTCTGAGTGTTGGAGTGTGCCCCTGGCTATCCGTCAATAAAAATGTAAATTGGGCCATCTGGTTTAAGGAATTTTGAAATTATTTATACTTTTACTTTTGACACTTAAGTACATTTTAACAATTCCATCTACATTTGATACTTAAGTATTTTTAAAACCAAATACTTTTAGACTTTTACTCAAGAAGTATTTTACTGGGTGAGTTTTACTTTTACTTCAGTAATTTTCTATTAAGGCATCTTTACATCTGGACACATTCTGGTTACCTAGGTTTTTTCTTTATTGTAGGCTACTACCACCTTTAGTCTTAAATTTAACTAAACTGCTCACTGTTTAGCACATGACCTCACATGTGAATCCTTAATGAGACGGGTGGGGCTGGCATAAGAGGGTATGAACAATGCTGAATGGGTGTAGACAAAGGAGAGCTCTCGAGTAAGTACCAAAACATTCAAAGGCCCTTTTCTCAAAAGTGAGTTTATCAACTTTAAAAGCAGAATTAAATTCCCATTGTTCCTTAAAAAATGCAGTGTATTATTTATTTATTATTTACCATTTTGTATTGTATATATAAATATATATATACTTTGTAAGAAACCCAATTTCCAATTTTGCTTGACCGAATCCAAGTGGTGAGTCACAATTGTTGTTTGTGTACATAAATTTTATAATATCATATGTTTTCCCCCCAACACCGCTTTCCATAAATTTGGATAGCAGACCCTCATGCCAAATTGCTTTTGTTTTGTTTGTTTCTTTGTCTATTACGGTGTGCATGGTGTATACGTGGTCTGTTGTACGATATTTTGGTAATAAGCCAATTTGACATTTGCACAGGACATTGTTTTCGCTGAGGAAATGTTGACGTCTGCTGTTGATACTGCAGTAGAGTTTTCCATTGATTAATACAAGATTATACAATAACTATTGGGGTCAAATTTGTCTATACTTTTGTGGATTGGGGTGATATTGGGGAAGATCCCAGAGCTGAGGATAATGTTGAAAAGTTGAAGAATATAATATATTTTCATTTAGTATACCATCAACACCACAGTGTCACGTTTGTCGGATAGAGGGGACCAAGGCGCAGCGTTGTGAGCGTACATTTTAGTTTATTCAATGCCGCCAAAAAACATGAAAATAACAAACGAACGTAAAGCTACGTAGTGCTCGCAGGCCACTACACATAGACAACTACCCACAAATACAGGTGGGAAAAGGCAACCTAAGTATGGTTCTCAATCAGAGACAACGATAGACAGCTGCCTCTGATTGAGAACCACACCCGGCCAAACACACAGAAATACAAATCATAGAAAAAAGAACATAGAATGCCCACCCAAATCACACCCTGACCAAACCAAAATAGAGACATAAAAAACTCTCTACGGTCAGGGCGTGACACACAGGGTTTTTTTTGGTTGGAGGCTTTGTATTTTGTCCTGTAGCTCCACAAATGTAATTGGAGAATCCAGTGCATTCTGATAGTCTTTAATAGCTGATTCTAAGTTTAGCAAATGATCATGTAAATGTGTTTGCTCTTGGTTTTTTGTTATATGGCCAAAAAGGTTGAAGTGGTTCATCCAAATGTCTCCATTTTAGATAGATAGTTCTTCATGTTTTTTTTTGTTTAGTGTGGTCCAATTTTCAGAAGTGATTTGATTCTATGGATTCTTCAGTCACATTGAGCTGTTTTCTGACATGCTGTTCTTTATTTTTCCTTAGTGTATTTCTGTACTGTTTCAGTGTTTCCCCATAGGGAAGGCATAGGTTTTGGTTGTCTGGGTGGATAGGTTTCTCAATTTCTTTCTTAGGTTTTTGCATTCTTCATCAAACCATTTCTAATTGTTGTTAGTTTTCTTAGGTTTTCTGTTAGAATTGTTTTAATTTGATATGTTAGCTGATAGGTCAAATATACTGCTAAGTTTACACCTTCACTATTGCAAGGAGACATTTTGCCCAGGTGGGATTGGATTTGTTGCAGCCAATAGTTTTTTTGGTAGGTTTCTACACTACCCTTCTTCCATCTATAGCATTTTGTAATAGCATGCAGTTTGCTTGACTTCGATACCTCATGTTCATGTTGAGTGCGATTTTTCTGTGGACTAATAGGGGTGTTAGTTGGCTGCACTACACAGCTGATTATAATAATCAACTAATCATCAAGCTGTGATTATTTGAATTGTAACGGCTGTCGTCTTCCTCCTCGTCTGATGAGGATAAGTTAGAAGGATCAGAGGACCAATGCGCAGCGTGGTAAGTGTCCATCACGTTTATTATCAAACATAAACTGAACACTAAGAAATACAAAACAATAAAGTGAAAACCGAAACAGTTCTATCTGGTTTAGACACACGAAGACTGAAGACAACCACCCACAAACCCCATCAGAAAACAGGTTACCTAAATATGGCTCCCAATCAGAGACAAACGACTAACACCTGCCTCTGATTGAGAACCATATCAGGCCAAACACAGAAACAGGAAAACTAGACACACAACATAGAATGCCCACTCAGCTCACGTCCTGACCAACACTAAAACAAAGAAAATACAAAAGAACTATGGTCAGAACGTGACATGAATCAGCTGTAGGGCAAAAACCAGAACGTGCAGCCCTAATGCTGAGTTAGTGTCTGGTCTCAGGGATAGCAGTCATCTTTCTGACTACCTCTGTGTTGTCTTTTTTTTGTTGGAAGATTGTGAGGTCGACCTTTAGGCGTTGCCATTGCCATTTCAGCCTAGAGTATAACTAACTCTCTCTCTCTCTCTCATAACAGTGCAGAGCACGGCTCTAGACGTGAACCTGTGGGATAAGTTCAGTGAGCTGTCCACTAAGTGTATCATCAAGATTAAACGTAATTTAAAACATGCTCTTATCCAGAGCAATTAGTGTTAAGTGCCTTACTCAAGGGCACAACAACAGATTTTCACCTAACCGGCTCAAGGATTTGAACCAGTGACCTTTGGGTTACTGGCACAACACCTTTAACCACTAGGCTACCTGCCACCCAATGGGGGAGATTGCCAAGCACCTGCCAGGCTTCACCACCCTCACTATGGTTGACCACATCACCCTGGTCAAGGATGCCTCTCTGGACATACTGGTGAGAACACACACATTGGGACACAGACATACAGACACACACTAGGACATACATACATGTATCATAAACACCAAAACATCTACAGAAAGTGAACAACAATGGAAAATATATTTGTGCTCCCTGTCCAACCAACTCAGTGGCCTTGTGGTTAGTGTCCGTCCCGAGATTAGAAGTTTGGGATCCCCGGCAAAGTCATTAAAAAGTCTCAGTGCAACAATCCTGCCATTTACAGTGGCTTGCAAAAGTATTCACCCCCCTTGGCATTTTCCTATTTTGTTGCCTTACAACCTGGAATTAAAATACATTTTTGGGGGTTTGTATCATTTTTATTGTGAAACAAACAAGAAATAAGACAAAAAAACAGAAAACTTGAGCGTGCATACCTATTCATCCCCCAAAGTCAATACTTTGTAGAACCTCCTTTTGCAGCAAATACAGCTGCAAGTCTCTTAGGGTATGTCTCTATAAACTTGGCACATCTAGCCACTGCGGGTTTTGCCCATTCTTCAAGGCAAAACTGCTCCAGCTCCTTCAAGTTGGATGGATTCTGCTGGTGTACAGCAATCTTTAAGTCATACCACAGATTCTCAATTGGATTGTGGTCTGGGCTTTGATTAGGTCATTCTAAGACATTTACATTTTTCCCCTTAAACCACTCGAGTGTTTCTTTAGCAGTATGCTTAGGGTCATTGTCCTGCTGGAAGGTGAACCTCCATCCCATTCGCAAATCTCTGGAAGACTGAAACACGTTTCCCTCAAGAATTTCCCTGTATTTAGCGCCATCCATCATTCCTTCAATTCTGACCATTCCCAGTCTCTGCCAATGAAAAACATCCTCACACCATGCTTCACTGTGGGGATGGTATCCTCGGGGTAATGAGAGGTGTTGGGTTTGCGCCAGACATAGCGTTTTCCTTGATGGCCAAAATTCTACATTTTAGTCTCATTTGACCAGAGTACCTTCTTCCATATGTTTGGGGAGTCTCCCACATGCCTTTTGGCGAACACCAAACGTATTTGCTTATTTTTTTCTTTAAGCAATGGCTTTTTCTGGCCACCCTTCCGTGAAGCCCAGCTCTGTGGCGTGTACGGCTTAAAGTGGTCCTATGGACAGATACTCCAATCGCCGCTGTGGAGCTTTGCAGCTCCTTCAGGGTTATCTTTGGTCTCTTTGTTGCCTCTCTGATTAATGCCCTCCTTGCCTGGTTTGTGAGTTTTGGTGGGCAGCCCTCTCTTGGCAGGTTTGTTGTGGTGCCATATTCTTTCCATTTTTTAATAATGGATTTAATGGTGCTCCGTGGGATGTTCAAAGTTTCTGATATTTTTTTATAACCCAACCGTGATCTGTACTTCTCTACATCTTTGTCCCTGACCAGTTTGGAGAGCTCCTTGGTCTTCATGGTGCCGCTTGCTTGGTGCTGCCCTTTGCTTAGTGGTGTTGCAGACTCTGGGGCCTTTCAGAACAGGTGTATATATACTGAGATCATGTGACACTTAGACAGGTGGACTTTATTTGACTAATGTAGGGGGACAGGCTAAGAATAGGGCCAGGCCTGGGCCCAACCAGGACGGACTTTGACACTTTGAGGGCAAATGCAGGCCTCAATGGACAGACAGCCGTCCTCCCACTCCTATCTCAGACCCAGACCGGGCACCAAAACGGGGCAGAACCCGACCCCATACTTGACTGAACAATAGGGGTGTCACCATCTCACCTGGATGGCACTATACCCATCACCCCCACCACCACCACCATAGACATGCCTCAGAACCAGCACCAGGGATTGGCAGCTGCAACACATGGAGTTTAATCTGAGTTGCTCTGTTTACTCTCCTCAGTGATGACTCTCTGTTCTTCCTCTCTCCCCCTCAGACATTGGACAGGAATTCAGGCTCAGTGCCTGTCAGACCTGGGGTAAAGGGGTCGACAAGACGCACGTCTTTCTGCAGGGAACTAGACAGACAGACTGCTGGACACTGGGCACGAGTCATCCCTAAATGTTGTCAGGGACAGTTTACAACTTTGAGACAGATTTTTTTTCTTACAAAAGATATGGAAAAAGTAATGATTGCAATTTGAATTGTCCAAGTGGAATGATGCATAAAAGAAGAGTTGCCATCTTTTTCTCAGTATTTTTCTCACTGTTCTAAGAGCTTAGATGTTATTTGTGATTTCCCCCCACCTCCCCAGACCTAATGTTTTGTTCTCTTCGTTTCACCCAGGAATATCAGCACACTAAGTAGTCACAGTGGAAATGTGTGTTTTTTCTATCAAAAGATAAGTAGAACAAAAATGATGACACGATTTGAGATGCAATTCACTTTATGCACTAGACCTCTTGCACTGTCACGTTCACAAGTTGGATCAAATTGATACACAAAACACAAATTGGACCAGGCTGGGTTGGCATCTCTCTGTTTTGTTCCATTTACAGCATTTTGTTTTTTCATGGGAGAAAAGGAAACGTAGTGGTTCTATGATCTAGAGTCAAGTTGTCGTGGAGTTATGAAGATGACCTGTAAGAAAGTAGCAGCCATGAAATAATGTACATAAGATGTATTCCTTTGTTTTTAAAGTACATGGAGTCTAGCCAATTTTTACTTTGTCAAAGCATTTTATGTAGAGAGCAGCAGTAAAATAACAATGACCAATAAGTCTGTGATCCCCTTCTCCCCCCTTCTCCTAACTTGGTCCCTCCCTCATTCCACGTCTGTATAGTGTATGTATTATGTATTACCCCCCAACAGCGCTGCCTCTGTAATGCATCACCTATCTTTACAACACCACTGCCTCAGTACTGTAGCACATTGTCAATATCTATGCCCTGCCCTCCCATTACCCCCCACCATCAGTCAAACTCTACCACGTTACCAGAATGCTCACATTGTAGCACATTGTCAATATCTATGTGCTCCCATTACCCCCCATGACAGGTCTATGTGCTCCCATTACCCCCCATGGCGGGATAAGAAGAAAGAGGGTCATGTGCTATGTGTTCCATGAGATTCTGTCATATGTAAGACCCTAAATATTCATCTTCAAATAAATGACGAAAGATATAAATGTACTGCACCTTGCAAAAGTATTCATCCCCCTTGGCGTTATTCCTATTTTGTTGCATTACAACCTGTAATTTAAAAATATTTTAAATTGGATTTCATGTAATGGACATACACAAAATCATCCAAATTGGTGAAATGAAAAAAATTACTTGTTTCCAAAAATTCTACAAAATAAAGAATGGAAAAGTGGTGCGTGCATATCCCGCCCGTATTCACCCCCTTTGATACAAAGCCCCTAAATAAGATCTGGTGCAACCAATTCCCTTCAGAAGTTACATTAGTCAAATAAAGTCCACCTGTCTAAGTGTCACATGATCTCAGTATATATACACCTGTTCTGAAAGGCCCCAGAATCTGCAACACCACTAAGCAAAGGGCAGCACCAAGCAAAGCGGCACCATGAAGACCAAGGAGCTCTCCAAACTGTGCTCCATTCATCTTTATGTTGATCTTGACTAGTCTCCCAGTCCCTGCCGCTGAAAAACATCTCTACAGCATGATGCTGCCATCACCATGCTTCACCATAGGGAGGGTGCCAGGTTTCATCCAGATGTGACAAAAGGCATTCAGGCCAAAGAGTTCAATCTTGGTTTCATCGGACCAGAGAATCTTGTTTCTCATAGTCTTGGAGTCCCTTCCCTTAGGTGCCTTTTGGGCAGCACCTACAATAACAAATACAAGATTCAGAGACCCTTAAAGGGTTATACTACAGTTTTTGTTTGGGGGGGGGGGCTTATTTTTTAAGTTCCTTATTGGCTTCTCAATTTGTGTATATGTTGTGTAATTTGTAAGATATTACTTGTTCGATATTAAGGCACTGTCAGAGCTAGATGCACAAGTATTTTTGTTACACCCACTAATTACATGCATGTGACCAATAAAATGTGATTTAGTTTAGACAATACATTTAGTGTACAAAACATTAGGAACACCTGCTATTTCCATGACAGACTGACCAGGTGAATCCAGGTGGAAGTTATGATCCCTTATTGATGTCACTTGTTAAATCCACTTCAATCAGTGTAGAAGTGTCACACTCGTCATAATGATTGGACCAAGATGCAGCGTGGTTTGTTTCCAGCCCTTTTATTAGGAAGAGAAAAACTCAAAGAACAAAAACGCGCACAAACGAAACGTGCCGCTGATATAATGCTCGCTGGCAACTATACCTAGACAAGATCCCACAAAGGGGAAATGGCTACCTAAATATGATCCCCAATCAGAGACAACGATAAACAGCTGCCTCTGATTGGGAAAAATACCAGGCCAACATAGATATCTAATTCCCCTAGATAACCCACCCTTAATCACACACCGACCTAACCAACAGAGAATAAACAGCTCTCTATGGTCAGGGCGTGACAAGATGAGGGAGGAGACAGCTTAAAGCAGGATTTTTAAGCCTTGAGACAATTGAGATGGTTAGTGTATGTGTGCCATTCAGTGAGTGAATGGGCAGGACAAAAGATTTAAGTATCTTTGAGTGGGTTATGGTAGAAGGTGCCAGGCGTGTGTCAAGAACTGCGATGCTGCTGGGTTTTTCACACCCAACAGTTTCCCATGTGTATCAAGAATGGTCCACCACCCAAAGAACATCTAGCCAACCTGACACAACTGTTGGAAGCATTCATGGGGGGTGCAACACAATATTAGGAAGGTGTTCTTTACGTTTTGCACACTCAGTGTGTATCTGCTGTACCAGTCAAAAGTTT
Source organism: Salvelinus alpinus (assembly GCF_045679555.1). NCBI lineage: Eukaryota > Metazoa > Chordata > Actinopteri > Salmoniformes > Salmonidae > Salvelinus > Salvelinus alpinus. Next base: position 52,847,440 of record NC_092086.1, on the reverse strand, counting down.
GGACACACCTACTCATTCAAGGGTTTTTCTCTCTTTTTAATAGTTTCTTCATTGTAGAATAATTGTGAAGACATCAAAACGATAAAATAAAACATATGGAATCATGTAGTAACCAAAAAAAGTGTTGAACAAATCAAAATATATTTTAATATTTGAGATTCTTCAAAGTAGCCAACGTTTGCCTTGATGACAACTTTGCACATTCTTGGCATTCTCTCAACCAGCTTCACAAGGTAGTCACCCGGAATGCATTTCAATTAACAGGTGTGCCTTGTTGAAAGTTAATTTGTGGTCTTTCTTTCCTTCTTAATCCGTTTGAGCCAATCAGTTGTGTTGTGACAAGGTAGGGGTGGTATACAAAAGATAGCCCTATTTGGTAAAAGTCCATATTATGGCAAGAACAGCTCAAATAAGCAAAGAGAAACGACAGTCCATCATTATTTTAAGACATGAAGGTCAGTCAATGCGGAACATTTCAAGAACTTTTAAAGTTTCTTCAAGCGCAGTCGCAAAAACCATAAAGTGCTATGATGAAACTGGCTCTCATGAGGACCGCCACAAGAATGGAAGACCCAGAGTTACCTCTGCTGCAGAGGATAAGTTCATTAGAGTTACCAGCCTCAGATCATATCCGAAATAAATCCTTCACAGAGTTCATGTAACAGACACATCCCTAAATCAACTGTTCAGAGGAGACTGTGTGAATCAGGTCTTCATGGTCGTATTGCTGCAAAGAAACCACTAGTGAAGGACATCAATAGTAAGAAGAGACTTGCTTGGGCCAAGAAACATGAGCAATTGACATTAGACTGGTGGAAATCTGTCCTTTGGTCTCATGAGTCCAAATTTGAGATTTTTTGGTTCCAACTGCCGTGTCTTTATGAGACGCAGAGTAGGTGCGTAGATTATCTCTGCATGTGTGGTTCCCACCGTGAAGCATGGAGGAGGAAGTGTGATGGTGTGGGAGTGCTTTGCTGATTGTTGTGATTCATTTAGAATTCAAGGCACACTTAACCAGCATGGCTACCACAGTATTCTGCAGCAATACGCCATCCCACCTGGTTTGCGCTTAGTGGGACAATAATTTGTTTTCAACTGGACAATGGCCCAACATACCTCCAGGCTGTGTAAGGGCTATTTGACCAAGAAGGAGAGTGATGGAGTGCTGCATCAGATGACCTGGCCTCCACAATCCCCCGACCTCAACCCAATTGAGATGGTTTGGGACGAGTTGGACATCAGAGTGAAGGAAAAGCAGCCAACAAGTGCTCACCATATGTGGGTACTCCTTCAAGACTGTTGGAAAGGCATTCCAGGTGAAGCTTGTTGAGAGAATGCCAAGAGTGTGCAAAGCTGTCATCAAGGCAAAGTGTGGCTACTTTGAAGAATCGAAAATCTAAAATACATTTTGATATCCATATGTGTTCCATATGTGTTATTTTATAGTTTTGATGTCTTCACTATTATTCTACTATGTAGAACATAGTACAAATAAAGAAAATCTCTTGAATGAGTAGGTGTGTCCAAACTTTTGACTGGTACTGTATGTTTTATATATAAATAAATAATTGTATGTATAGCTCCATCATTGTGTTTTATGGGTCTGATATTCTTGGTTAAAAAAATAAATGAAATGGGGTTTGTGGTGTTGAGCTCAGTGTTGTGTACCGGCGCAGTTTTGTGAAATCAGCGACCAGACCAGAGACTAACCACATAAGTGGTTAGTGGGCTGGGATTTCCTGTTTCATGACAGTGTACTGCTTTTCTCTGTTATGGTAATGTTAACACCAGAAAGTGTGTAGAAGATCACATCTTGATCTTGTAATGCAATCGGATGCACAACCAGCATTTGGGGATAAAATACATAAACAACTGTTTTGATTATGCAAGATCATTGTGTGATCTTCGACATACTTTCCGGCATTAGCATTAACACACATTGTGTGTTTTTAAATGTTGTTTCTTAACTCCGGGGGGGCTCCACCATTTTTTAAACCTTTATTTAACTAGTCAAGTCAGTTAAGAACAAATTCTTATTTACAATGACGGCCTAAGAATAGTGGGTTAACTGCCTTGTTCAGGGGCAGAATGACAGATTTTTACCTTGTCAGCTCAAGGATTCAATCAAGCAACCTTTTGGTTACTGGCCCAATCCTCTAACCATTAGGCTACCTGCCCACTTTCAGAGCAGCATTTCAGTGGACCTGGGACTATGGTAGATCACGTTACAAGAACAAACACAAGATTCAGAGAACATTTAAGGGTTATACTACAATTTTTGTTTGAGGGGGTGACTTATTTTTTAGGTTCTGTGCTTTTCTTATTGGCCCCTCAGTTTATTTTCAGGTTTTATGGGTTTCATATTATTTGTTTAACAAATGAAACAAATGGTGTTTGTGGCGTTGAGCTCAGTGTTGAGCTCAGTTTAGTGGAATCGGTGGCCAGTAGTGGGCCAGGATTTCCTGTTTTGTGACAGTGTGACTCTGAAAGTGTGTAGAAGATAACGCATTGATATTTTTTACATGGATGTAGCATTGCCAGACCATGGTAATTTATCTCTCAATTTTGGTTCAGCAGAATTTTGGTTGTATTGTTGGTTGAGTCCATTGTATTGTAACTTGAAAATAGTTCAATCTGGGGTAAAAATTGCAATTTACTGCCAAGTGTTGGAGAGAATCATATCTGATATCGGAGGACATTACAAGGACCAAGATGGTGACAATTCTACTCTTTATGGCATTAGGTGAGTCTTTGTGTATTACAATAACTAAGTTTTCATAAAGGAAGGTCTTTCAAGTGCCTCTCATGAATAACAATTTACTCTATATATAGATTGGTATCTGTTGTCTCTGTGACTTCTGCTATATCCAAGTACAGTATATATTGTTTCTTTCTAGCTTAGCCTTGTTTCAATAGGCTATGATTTATGTACTGGATTTACTAATGTCTGCAAAGGAATTTTAACGTGCTAAATTTGTGGATTTTGGTCTCCATGAATTGATGATATTGCTCACGAGCGACTTGGTAGACAGTCACAAAATCAAACTGACCTATAACAAAGGATTAATTTCCAGTTCTCATGTCTACTTTCTTGGCTCACACAACTGTGACTTCAAAGTTAAAAATATGTGTGCTTTGCGGACCTATACTGGAAAAGTTGAGAAATGTTGCAATTATTGCAATTATTAAAATGTAGCGAAATAGGATCTTGAAACTGCGGAGAGGATAACACCGGTCCATCTACGCGAAAAATTACACTGATTAATTCTCTAGTGATATCGTAGTTTACATATTTATTAATGGTCTAGAATCGTCTTTCAAGTCACACGAGAATTTTTTTAATTTGAAATGGCAAACCAAAGTTAAATAGGCATAGGGTTGGGGTCAATTTCAATTCTTGAATTCACTCATGAAGTGGAGAATTTACATTGTTGAAATTTTGAAATGAATTCAATCTTAAAGTTTTGGAATTGTGTTTGGACTGTTTTGAATTGGAATTCAATTAGAATTCAATATTTTGTACATTTCCCAGTTAATTGAATGAATGGGAAAGTTTTCAGACCCCTTCCCCTTTTCCACCTTTTGTTACGTTACAGGCTTATTTTAAAAAGGATTAAATAAAACATTTTCCTCATCAATCTACACAGAATACACTATATTGAAAAAGCGAAAACAGGTTTTTAGAATTTCTGCAAACTTATAAAAAGTAAAAAACAGAGACCTTATTTACATAAGTATTCAGAACCTTTGCTATAAGACTCTACAATGAGCTCAGGTGTATCTTGTTTCCATTGATCATCCTTGAGAAGTATCTAGAACTTGATTTGAGTCCACTTGTGGGAAAGTCAATTGATTGGACATGATTTGGAAAGGCACACCCCTGTCTATATAAGGTCCCACAGTTGACAGTGCATGTCAGAGCAAACACCAAACCATGAGGTAGAAGGAATTGTCCGTACAGTTCCTAGTCAGTATTGTGTCAAGGCACAGATCCGGGGAAGGGTACCAAAACAGTTCTGCAGCATTGAAGGTCCCCAAGAACACAGGGACTCCACAATTCTTAAATGGAAAAAGTTTAGAACAACTAAAACTCTTCCTAGAGCCAAACTCAGGGAGGTGACCAAGAACCCAATGGTAACTCTCACAGAGCTCCAGAGTACCTCTGTGGAGATGGGAGAACCTTGCAGAAGGACAGCCATCTATGCAGCACTCCACCAATCAGGCCTTTATGGTAGAGTGGCCAGAAGGAAGCTACTCTTCAGTAAAAGGCACATGACAGCCCGCTTGGAGTTTGCCAAAAGGCACCTAAGGGAAGGGACTCCAAGACTATGAGAAACAAGATTCTCTGGTCCGATGAAACCAAGATTGAACTCTTTGGCCTGAATGCCTATTGTCACATCTGGATGAAACCTGGCACCCTCCCTATGGTGAAGCATGGTGATGGCAGCATCATGCTGTAGAGATGTTTTTCAGCGGCAGGGACTGGGAGACTAGTCAAGATCAACATAAAGATGAATGGAGCAAAGTACAGAGAGATCCTTGATGAAAACCTGCTCCAGAGCTCTCAGGACCTCAGACTGTGCTCAAGGTTCACCTTCCAACAGGACAACGACCCTAAGCACAACGCAGGTGTGGCTTTGAGACGAGTCTCTGAATGTTCTTGATTGGCCCAGCCAGAGCCCGGACTTGAACCTGATCGAACATCTCTGGAGAGACCTGAAAATAGCTCTACAGCGACACTCCCCAAACAACCTGGCAGAGCTTGAGAAGATCAGCAGAGAAGAATGGGAGAAACTCCTCAAATACAGGTGTACCAAGCTTGTTGTGTCATACCCAAGAAGGCTCGAGGCTGTAATCGCTGCCAAAGGTGCTTCAACAAAGTACTAAGTAAAGGGTCTGAATACTTATGTAAATGTAATGTTTCCCATTTCACCAGTTCTTTCCATTAAAGGCGAAGGTCCAGGACCTGTGGTCGGCCTACTGAGGATGGAGGTTTTTCTCTCTCCTTGAGAAAGGTCCAGCCTAAGAGGTCCAGCTTGAGAGGTCCAGCAGGATAAGAGGCTAAGAACTAAGAGAGTGAGGGGGAGACATTCATTACGAATGGCGCCGGAGATGGCTGCTAGCCAATTGTGCTACTGTGTGTGTTTTTCGCATTATTTATAACTTATTTTGTACATAATATTTCTGCCACCATCTCTTATGACAGTTATTACTCACCTCGTACTGGACAAAGATTTTTTCTATAACAAGTGGGACGCAAAGGATTTACTTGAGACACCCGACAAGGCCCAAATCCAAACTGAGCTAAAGGGTAGAGCTGCCGCTTTCAAGGAGCGGGAGTCTAACCAGGAAGCTGATAAGAAATCCCTCTATGCCCTCCGACGAACCATCAAACAGGCAAAGCGTCAATACAGCACTAAGATCGAATCGTACTAGACCGGCTCCGATGCTCGTCGGATGTGGTAGGGCTTGCAAACTATTGCAGACTACAAAGGGAAGCACAGGCGAGAACTGCCCAGTGACACGAGCCTACCAGAAGAGCTATATTACTTCTATGCTCACTTCGAGACAAGCAACACTGAAGTATGCATGAGAGCGTCAGCTGTTCCGGACGACTGTGTGATCGCACTCTCCGTAGCCGATGTGACTAAACCCTTTAAACAGGTCAACATTCACAAGGCCGAAGTGCCAGACTGATTACCAGGACGTGTACTCCTAGTATGCGCTGACCAACTGGCAATTGTCTTCACTGACTTTTTCAACCTGCCCCTGACCAAATCTGTAATACCAAAATGTTTCAAGAAGACCACCATAGTCCCTGCCCAAGAACACTAAGGTAATCTTCCTAAATGACTACTGATCTTTAGCACTCACGTCTATAGCGCTGAAGTGCTTTGAAAGGCTGGTCCTGGTGCCAGGATAACAACCTCTCCCTCAATGTGATCAAGATAAATGAGATGATTGTGGAATACAGGAAAAGGAGGACCGAGTACGCCCATATTCTCATCGACGGGTCTGTAGTGGAGCAGGTTGTGAGCTTCAAGTTCCTTGGTGTCCACATCACCAACAAACTATCATGGTCCAAACACACCAAGACACGACAACGCCTATTCCCCCTCAGGAGACTGAAAAGATTTGGCATGGGTCCTCAGATCCTCAAAAAGTTCTACAGCTTCATTATCAAGAGCATCCTGCCTGGTTGCATCACTGCCTGGTATGGCAACTGCTTGGCCTCTGACCTTAAGGCACTACAGAGGGTAGTGCGTACAGCCCAGTACATCACTGGGGCCAAGCTTCCTGCCATCCAGGACCTCTATACAAGGCAGTGTCAGAGGAAGGCCCTAAAAATGGTCAAAGACTCCAGCCACCCTAGTTTTAAACTGTTCTTTCTGCTACCGCACGGCAAGTGGTACTGGAGTGACAAGTCTAGGTCTAAAAGGCTTAACAGCTTCTACCCCCAAGCCGTAAGACTCCTGACCAGCTAATCAGATGGCTACCCAGACTATTTGCATTGTCCGCCCCCCCATTTACACTGCTGCTACTCTCTTTTTGTTATCTATGCATAGTCATTTTAACTCTACCTACATGTACAGTATATATTACCTCAATTACCTCGACTAACCTGTGTCCCCCGCACATTGACTCTGTACCGGTACCCCCTGTATATAGCCTCGCTACTGTTATTTTACTGCTGTTCTTTAATTATTTGTTACTTTTATTTTCCATTTTTTACCTATCTATTTTTACTTAACACTTATTTTTCCTAAACTGCATTGTTGGTTAAGGGCTTGTAAGTAAGCCTTTCACTGTAGGGTCTACTCCTGTTGTATTCTGCGTATGTGACAAATAAAATGTGATTTGATTTGAGACAGCAGAGTATCACACCTAGGTGTGAAGGGACACTTTTATATCTCTCTGTCTTGGAGAGAGAGAAAAGGGTAACCAGTGAAGAATAAACACCATTGTATTTACAACCCATATTTATGTTTATTTATTTTCCCTTTTGTACTTTAACTAGTTAAACATCGTAACAACACTTTATATATACATAATATGACATTTGAAATGTCTTTGTTCTCTTGGAACTTTAGTGAGTGTAATGTTTACAGTACTGTTCATTTTTTATTGTTTATTTAACTTTTGTTTATCTATTACACTTGATTAAAATCAAACCCTTATTAAAGAGACATGCAGAGAGTAATATCTCAGTAGCTGTAACATAAACTATATGTAAATAATTAAATGTAAATAAATGTAACATAAACTATATGTTACATACAGTGTTGGGGAGTAGTTCCACTTCACTTAATTCAACTAGTAATTTAACTACATTTTGATTAGTAGTTTATCTAAATTCAAATCTTCTTTTCAGTAGTTAATTACTATTTTGCCATGTTGCTAACGGTGTAGTTAACTACTGGAACCTACTGTTTTTGTTTTATCTCCCGAACCACTGGGCTAAGCCGATGCACTCTCTCTCTCTGGCTGTCACATAGATCTCCCTACACTGGTAACATTTACATTTACATTTAAGTCATTTAGCAGACGCTCTTATCCAGAGCGACTTACAAATTGGTGCATTCACCTTATGATATCCAGTGGAACAACCACTGGATATCTGTAACATCTGACAATAGAGTTATGTGTTCTTTCAGTCATGTTTATTTTATTTTGTATTGTATGACATTTCAGATTTAGATATCATTATTTAGCAAGAGTTCGATTTGATGTAGTGAATTACTTTTTCAAAGTTATTCTCTCAACGGTAGCTGTCACGCCTGCTCCCGCTCTCCCTCTCCAGGGAGCGCCAGACTGCCTATCATTACGCACACCTGTCACCTACATTACGCGCACCTGCGCCTCATTGGACCCACCTGAACTCCATCATTATTTGATTGCCTCCCCTTTATCTGTCTGTTTCCTCTGTTTGTTCCCTGTGTCTGCATTGATGTCGTTATTTTGACCCCTGTCCAGACGCTGTTCCTGTCCTGTTTCTTGTCAGTTATTTATTAAATGTTCTCCCTGTACCTGCTTCCTGTCTCCAGCGTCAATCCTCACAGGTAGTTACAGTGGGGAGAACAAGTATTTGATACACTGACGATTTTGCAGGTTTTCCTACTTACAAAGCATGTAGAGGTCTGTAATTTTTATCATAGGTACACTTCAACTGTGAGACACGGAATCTAAAACAAAAATCCAGAAAATCACATTGTATGATTTTTAAGTAATTAATTTGCATTTTATTGCATGACATAAGTATTTGATCACCTACCAACCAGTAAGAATTCCGGCTCTCACAGACCTGTTAGTTTTTCTTTAAGAAGCCCTCCTGTTCTCCACTCATTACCTGTATTAACTGCACCTGTCTGAACTCGTTACCTGTATAAAAGACACCTGTCCACACACTCAATCAAACAGACTCCAACCTCTCCACAATGGCCAAGACCAGAGAGCTGTGTAAGGACATCAGGGATACAATTGTAGACCTGCACAAGGCTGGGATGGGCTACAGGACAATAGGCAAGCAGCTTGGTGAGAAGGAAACAACTGTTGGCGCAATTATTAGAAAATGGAAGAAGTTCAAGATGACGGTCAATCACCCTCGGTCTGGGGCTCCATGCAAGATTTCACCTCGTGGGGCATCAATGATCATGAGGAAGGTGAGGGATCAGCCCAGAACTACACGGCAGGACCTGGTCAATGACCTGAAGAGAGCTGGGACCACAGTCTCAAAGAAAACCATTAGTAACACACTACGCCGTCATGGATTAAAATCCTGCAGCGCACGCAAGGTCCCCCTGCTTAAGCCAGTGCATGTCCAGGCCTGTCTGAAGTTTGCCAATGACCATCTGGATGATCCAGAGGAGGAATGGGAGAAGGTCATGTGGTCTGATGAGACAAAAATAGAGCTTTTTGGTCTAAACTCCACTCGCCGTGTTTGGAGGAAGAAGAAGGTTGAGTACAACCCCAAGAACACCCTCCCAACCGTGAAGCATGGAGGTGGAAACATAATTCTTTGGGGATGCTTTTCTGCAAAGGGGACAGGACGACTGCACCGTATTGAGGGGAGGATGGATGGGGCCATGTATCGCGAGATCTTGGCCAAAAACCTCCTTCCCTCAGTAAGAGCATTGAAGATGGGTCGTGGCTGGATCTTCCAGCATGACAACGACCCGAAACACACAGCCAGGGCAACTAAGGAGTGGCTCCGTAAGAAGCATCTCAAGGTCCTGGAGTGGCCTAGCCAGTCTCCAGACCTGAACCCAATAGAAAATCTTTGGAGGGAGCTGAACGTCCGTATTGCCCACCGACAGCCCCGAAACCTGAAGGATCTGGAGAAGGTATGTATGGAGGAGTGGGCCAAAATCCCTGCTGCAGTGTGTGCAAACCTGGTCACTAACTACAGGAAACGTATGATCTTTGTAATTTGTAATTGCAAACAAAGGTTTCTGTACCAAATATTAAGTTCTGCTTTTCTGATGTATCAAATACTTATGTCATGCAATAAAATGCAAATTAATTACTTAAAAATCATACAATGTGATTTTCTGGATTTTTGTTTTAGATTCCGTCTCTCACAGTTGAAGTGTACCTATGATAAAAATTACAGACCTCTACATGCTTTGTAAGTAGGAAAACCTGCAAAATCGGCAGTGTATCAAATACTTGTTCTCCCCACTGTATATATATATATTTTTTACAGCTTTTCTGCTACATATACATACATTTACATACACATTTGACATACATGGTACTTTTATATAAAGCAGTCACGTTACAATAATACATTACCAAACATAAACTCTTTAATCCCAACCCTCAGCCACTCTCAGCCCATCCCACCTATCACCATAGACCCCCCTCGTTTGGTTTCCATGTGCCATATATTTTTCAATTGTGCTGTGATGTTTTTACATAATTTTTGAAACTTTCTAATCGTATAGTATCCACAGATTGTAAGCTAAAGATGAAAACCTTTCGTACGAGTATTATTAGATTATTTATTGACTAACTATGGCTTTCCAAATCGCCCAACACTGCTATTTGTAAGGTTAATTTTAAGTGCATGTTATGATTTTTTTTAACCATTCCTGAACCTGTGACCAGAAACAAGCTACATAGGGGTAATACCAGAATAAATGATCTATTGATTCTCTCTCTTCGCAGCGAAATCTACAGAGCTGAGATTGTTGTATGCCCCATATATATATATATATAGCATTCTGTTGGTGGCAAGAATTGTATATAATCATTTAAATTGAAAAACTCTAAGTGTTGAATCAAGTGTTATTTCTTTGTACCAGTTCATAAATCATGTGCCATGGAATCGATACATCGGAAATCTCTTCCCATTTATTTTACGGCGCAGCTGTCAACATTTTTGTCCTCAAGTGAAACTGGTATTTTTTCTATTTTTGCCGATTCCTTTCAGCCAATTTGTGTCTTTAATATATGGCAGGCAAATAAGTTACCTGTGTATCAAATACTTCTTCTCCCCACTGTACATTGTAACTGAACTTTTTACTCCAGTGTGAAGTAACTGGTAGCAGCTAAACTATATTTTCAGTAGCTTCCTCAACACTGCTGACATTTTATATCAGGAAATAACATCAAGTCAACATCAAGTGGAGAAACTATTTCACAAAATAGTGTTGAGAGTCATTAATAGCATTTAGCAGAAAGCAGGACTAGCTGATTTTTAAACAAAGGAATTAGGCCATTTTGTGTGAAACTGATACATTATTTTATCTGTATACTAAACAGAAGTCTGTGAGAGTCTGGCAAATGTCAACCACGACAAGTTCACTACTGTACATGAGACACAGGGCAGTTTCAGGGCAGTTTCATAAAGGAAATCCTTGAGCTCGATATATACCAAACTATCTGTCTTTACAGATGGTGTAAATACCACAACAGCATATGCAAATAATGTTTGCTTGCCTGGTTTATGTTTAAAATAGTTTATAAATATGTAAATAACTATCTAGATACAGCTTACTAACATTTACAAATGTAGCAATAACAATTCAGAAATGGTGAACAAACTTACATATAAAAAACAATTAGGATTTTTTAATGACATTATTATGAGCTGTTATCCATTTAGAAATGGCATTCTCAGTAAATGTTTTTAATTGTAATGTTTTGGTTGTATGTGTTTCTCCCCAACAGCTCATCAAATGGTCAAATCTTCATTGGCAGGTAAGTGTTCCTGTGGGGCGGCAGGTAGCTTAGTGGTTAAAGCGTTGGGCCAGTAACTGAAAAGTTGCTCGATCGAATCCCTGAGCTGACAAGGTAAAAATATGTCGTTCTGCTCCTGAACAAGGCAGTTAACCCACTGTTCCTCGTCCGTCATTGTAAATAAGAATTTGTTCTTACCTGACTTGCCTAGTTAAATAAAAGAAAAACATGAACACAAGTCTCAAAGGTTTTAAAATGCTGTTAAAGTCCAAAAAGGTTAATTAACACGTTTGAAACAGCTTTGACAACTGGCAGTGTTAAATTGCGTATTTGCTTATTAATAATTATACATTTTTCCTAACATCTCTTTTCCTCTTTGTGAGCTGGTGAAGAGATCCGGCTGGTCAATGGCACTAGTCGCTGCTCGGGGACAGTGGAGATTCTTTACGAGGGCCAGTGGGGAAGAGTGTGTGGCCAGAAGTGGGACGTCGACGATGCCAATGTGGTGTGTGGCCAGCTGGGCTGTGGGAGGGCTGTGAGTGTCCAAGGTAGTGTCCACTTAGGTCAGGGAAGTGGTGGCAGGCCGACTTGGCTGGATGATGTTGGGTGTAAAGGCAGTGAGAGCTCCCTCACAGAATGCTCACATGGAGGATTGAAACACCATGACTGTTTACAGTCTCAAGATGCCAAAGTTGTCTGCTCAGGTAAAAGTCCCTCTGTGTTGCTATTGTGGTTAATGAAAGTCTAAATACCTTGATTATACTTGTGTCAACTTGGCATTGATTTAGTTGAATATGATACTGAAATGCATTTATTTTCTCCCACATTGTCAAATGTTTTTAATTTTTCTTTAATTCCTAGTTAAACCTAATATCAGACTGGTCAATGGGAGTGACCTCTGCTCTGGGAGGGTGGAGGTCTATCAAATTGGTCACTGGCGAACCGTGTGTAATGACATGTGGGATTTGAATGACTCTGCTGTGACCTGCAGACAGCTTGGCTGTGGGAATGCTGTTAGTGCCCCAGAGAGGGGCTACTTTGGTCAAGGCAGTGGGCCCATTTGGCAGGATGATGTTGGCTGCTCTGGCAGTGAGTGCTCCATCACGCAGTGCCCACACACAGGAGGAACACATAACTGTAGTCATGGTAATGACACAGGTGTTATTTGTTCAGGTAAGGGAGTCTCTTTTCCTTGTCTAGACTTGAGTTTTGGTTTGAATGGTTTGAATTGTGCAAGAATGTCTCATCAGAGAGAAAATCCTAAAAAGCATACTACTGCAGTATTATAGCCTGTTCTGCCACCTACTGGAGACTTTGACTGTTGCACAAAGAATCTTAACCCAGGCCAGACTTGGTGCTATGTGACCAGATGGGGGCAGCCTAGATCAGAGCAGGTGTCTAAGACAGTATGAAGACCAGTAGATAGGTTGTGATTACTGTTGCCTAACTAAACTACATGTCTTTGACCAACAGGTGTTGTCTTGCAGAAGCCTTCACTCTCCACAGACCCTTCCTATTCTGCCTTCTTGCATGGAGAGGATGTCCAACTCACCTGCACTCTTCCATCCCGTATCCTCTGTAATGCTGTGGAGTTCATCTTCTATCTGAATGGAGACTCTGTCATGAATGTGACCGTTGGATCCTCACAGCCCAGGGCTACTTTAACAAAGTTTAAGATGGATGCTTCACACCAGGGCAGTTACCGCTGTCTCTACAGAACCCTCTCCAACAGCCAAGCCATCAGCTCCCCTTACAGCAACGTTACTAAAGGTGAGGTGGTAGTTGGGAAATAAGTGTTGCCTAATCTACAGTGAGCTTCAAAAGTATTAGGACCGTGACAAATACTTCGTTTTGGCTCTGTACTCCAGCGGTTTAGATTTGAAATGATACAATGACTGAGGTCAAAGTGCAGACTGTCAGCTTTAATTTGAAGGTATGTTCATTCATATCAGGGAACCGTTTAGAAATTACAGCACTTTTTGTACCTAGTCCACCCATTTTACGGGACCAAAAGTACTGCGACAAACTCACTTATACAGTATGTGTATTAAAGTCATCAAAAGTTGAGTATTTGGTTCCATATTCCTAGCATGCAATGATTACATCACGCTTGTGACTCTACAAACTTGTTGGATGCATTTGCTGTTTGTTTTGGTTATGTTTCAGATTATTTTGTGGGGTATGATACTTGTTTCTTACTTTCTCACTCATCATTATTCACAATTTATTCTGGACTATCCGTAAACATGGTAGAACATTAATGTAGAAGTGTTTAGAAACATATTCTATTCTTATTTAAAATAAAGGTAAATCCAAAATGACACAATACACTTACCATTAATTTCTATTGGGTGTATTATTGTGGCACCGGTGGCACAAAATCAAAGGTCTGACTGCTTGGAGATGCTTGGGATATGGTCACTACATGGGACCAGGTTGTGGGTGTTTCAGGGGAAGGGGGTATATCTGACCTCCATCATCTAGGACGTGACAATGGTTAATCAAATCTGCCCACTTGTTTTGCAGGCCTTCTCATACAGCTGCAACTGTATATGCATTTGCAAATCAAGACCTTTCTTGAGTTGGGCTCTGGGACTGTGCAACTGCTGAGAATCTGAGTCTGTGGTTGTTGTGGGGGAAAGGGGTTGAATGTGTATCCCACAACTGTTGCGAGGGAGTAGAAGATGTTAGAGACAATACAGGATGATTCACAATAATTGTTTGCTAATATAATAATTGCTTGCCATACTGTAATTTTGGTAATGGTGAGACTGGTGAGAGGTAAAAATCCTTTGCATAAATTGCCTACATTACTACAACTATTAATAGCTAATTATGGAAAATAAGAAACAGGATTTTAAAATATAAATAGATTTTTTTGATGGCTATATATAATACAAATCGAGGTGAGAGCGATGGAAATGCATTTGACGGTTGATCTGCTTCTCTGTGGGTGGCACTGTGCTCTTTTCGAAGGATGGGTCCCGGTCTCTCCGGGGCTATGGGATCCGGGGGGTGGTCTGCCGGGCATTGGGATGACAACCCAACTCTGGTTGAGGAGAGGGGTATTAGCGGGTGGAATAGTGGGGACCAATTGGAGGTTTACTTAGTAGCAATGCAAATATCGTGGTACAGCTATATAGACACTCAATCATCATGTTACTTTTTAATGGTATGTTTACAGACATATATTTTGATAAATAGAATGTAAACTTGTGTCTCATTATGGTAAGTGGTGAAATAAGTATAGCCAGTTATAATTGTAATGGCTTAGCAGATAATAAGAAAAGACGATCAGTATTTACCTCGCTAAAAGAGAAGGAATATAATATCTATTGTTTACAGGAAACTCATTCAACAATTTTAGATGAAGTTTTGTGGAAAAAGGACTGTGGGGCAAAATATGGGCAAGGAAATTCAAAAGGGGTGATGATATTAATTAACAGTAATTTTGATGCAAATGTGCAAATTGTCCAAACAGATCATTAAGGTAGATGGATGATTTTAAATGTTATTGGACAGTAAACAGATTTGGCTTATTAACCTATAGCGTCCAAATAATGATGATCCAAGCTTAATTGAAAATATATATTAGAATTTATCAACTCTATAAGCAACACTAGACTCTATTATTATGGTGGGGGATTTTAATACGGTTTTAAATACCTCCATGGACCATAATGGAAATCACCCTACAAACTATCACCCTCAGGCACTTAAGGAAATCATGATTGTCATGTTGGAATTCGTGGATATATGGAGGCTTAAATACCCTGACCTAGTGAGATATACATGGCGGAGGCTTAATTAAGCTAGTCGTCTTGATTACTTTCTTATGTCATTCTCTCTGGCACCAAAAGTTTTAAAGTGTTGATAGGGGACAGAATGCGGCCGGATCATCACATAGTTGGCATATATATTACTCTTACAGAATTTTCACGTGGGCGAGGATATTGGAAATTGAACCAAAGCCTACTAGATGATAACTTGTTTATAACTAGGACAGAAGAATTTATAACTTACTTTTTCCGACATAACATAGGTACAGCAGATCCCCCTTATTGTATGGGACACTTTTAAATGTGCCTTTAGGGGCCATGCAATTCAGTACTCATCTATAAAACAGTTAGATCTAACAGTACAGTTAGATAGCAATAGAAACTGTACCATAGAGGCACAGAATAAGTTAGAGGAAAAAGACAAGAAAGAAAGATCCAGTGTAATATATTATAAAAAATAAAGCAAACTGGATGGGATATGGGGAAAAATTTACCAAATTCTTTTTCCATCTTCAACATAGAAATGACACCAATTTGTTTTTTATTGAAACTTGTTACAAATGAAGGAGTCACGCATGATTCACCAAATGATATTTTGAAAGAGGAAGTAAAGTACTTTAAGAATATGTTTTCGTTTCAGTCTCCACTAACCGAAGCTAATTGTATGGATTTTGGATCACTGAAAAATTCAACTTTTACATTACCGTGTAGTTTACCAATAAAATGGTCTGACGGGGATGTGGACATACTCGGTATACAATCCCAAAAGAAAGAAATGATCTCACTCCAATACATTTTTATAGAAAGTTAGCAAAAATATATAAGATCTTGCTACCATGGAAAGGAAAATCACCCTTATTAACTCTTTAGTCATGTCACAGTTTACCTATTTGCTTATGGTTTTGCCTACACCTAGAGACCTGCTTTTTAAATTATATGAACAAAAAATATTCAATTTATTTGGAATGGCAAGCCAGACAAAATTAAAAGGGCCTACTTATATAAAGAATATGAATTCGGAGGGCAGAAATTATTAAAGCATTAGACCTCTCACTAAAGGCATCAGTCATACAAAAGTTATACTTAAATCCGAAATTGTTCTCTAGTAAATTATTAAGAATGTCTCACCCCATGTTCAAGAATGGCCTTTTTCCCTTTATTCAGATTACAACTGCTCACTTTCAGTTATTTGAAAATGAAATCATCTCCAATATTGTTATTTTTTAAACAAGCCTTAGAAAGTTGGTTGCAATTTCAGTTTAATCCACATGAAAAGACAGAACAAATAATACAACAACTATTGTGGTTAAATTCAAATATACTAACTGATTAATTAAAGAGAACTTATTTTTCAATAAAATGTATAATTTTTGTAAATTATATCATAAATAGGACTAGTGGAGTTGTCACACATGCAGCTAACATAGACATATGGAAATGTATGCTCTACCCAGAATTACAACCAACTAATTGCAGCATTACCACAAAAATGGAAGAGGCAAGAAAATTGTGATAGATAAAAACATATACCAATTTCATTTAAGGACCAAAAAATGTACAGCTGTGCCATATAAATTGTAGAATAGTTGGGAAGAGATTTTCAATGTACTTATTCCTGAGCACATGGTTTATGAATTGACATGCAAAACAATGCCGGATTCAAAACGTCAAATATTTCAATTATTATACAAAATTCTTGCAACCAATAGAATGTTATGTATATGGGGGATAAAATCTTCCCAGCTCTGCAGATTTTGCTGTGAGGAGGCAGAGTCATTAGATCATTTATTTTGGTACTGTCCATATGTAGCTCGTTTTTGGTCACAGGTTCAGTAATGGCTGAAGAATTGCAACATTTACCTAGAACTAACGCTGCAGATAGCAATACTGGGTGATTTGAAAAGTCAAAGTCAATCAATAATATAATAATTATTTTTGCAAAAATGTTTCTTTAATTTACAATCTGTAGAAGCTATGATAATAAAAAGGTTCAGTACTTTTGTGAAGCATCACAGCACAGTTGAAAAATATATGGCAAATAGAAATCCAAAAATGGATCTTGTTAGAGATAGATGGGAGGGGTTGAATGGAGCTGAAGAATGGGACTAATGACAAGTGTCATGTTTGCTCCCGCTCTTCCCTTCCCCTGGCGCTTGAGGGCGCCAGATTACCCTGCATCACACGCTCCTGCCATCCATCACCCACACCTGCCTTCTCTCGTCACTCGCATCAGCGTTAATGGACTCACCTGGACTCACTTATTACATGTTAATTTCCTCCCCTATATTTGTCTGTTCCCTTGCTCTGTTCCCTGCTGCTGCATTGATTGTTTCTTGTCTAAGTTTTTGTTTGCTGACGCTGTGCTTGTCTCGTTATATGTCCGTCATTTATTAAATGTTACTCCCCGTACCTGCTTCGTCTCTCCAGCGTCATTTTGCGTGACAAAGAGAACCAATGTAAAACATAATGTGTCTGTAAAATGTATATAGGTTCAGAAATTTTGTGAAATAGCAGTTACAAATAGATATCAAAATGGAAGGACTAAAAACAAACAAAATATAACTATTTTAAAATAGATAGTATCTGTAAAATGTGTATAATATGTATAAACTGAAGGTAGAAGCCTAAGTGTTATTGTTTACTAGTTTACTCCAATTGGGGGAAGGGTGGTAGGGTTTGTGGGGAATAATAAAGGTACAGTATAATCTAAAAAAGTGTGTATGTATGTACAGTATGTTTGAGGAATTTTAATTATGAGATGTCTGTTTGAATTTGGCGCCCTGCACTTTCACTGGCTGTTGTCATATCATCCCGTTAACGATTGCAGCCATAAGAAGCCATGCACATGTACACTACCGGTCAAAAGTTATAGAACACATACTCATTCAAGGGTTTTTCTTTATTTCTACTATTTTCTACATTGTAGAATAATAGTGATGACATCAAAACTGTGAAACAACACATAGAATCATGTAGTAACCAAAAAAGTGTTAATCAACTCAAAATATATTTTATATTTGAGATTCTTCAAATAGCCACCATTTGCCTTGATGACAACTTTGTACACTCTTGGTTGCTTTCATGTTGTCATGTGTTGCTGCCTTGCTATGTTGTCTTAGGTCTCTCTTTATGTAGTGTTATGGTGTATTGCTTGTCGTGATGTGTGTTTTGTCCTATTTATATATACATTTTTAAAATCCCGCCATCATTGTAAATAAGAATTTGTTCTTAACTGACTTGCCTAGTTAAATAAAATAAAATTCTCTCAACCAAATACACATGCGGAGATCATCGGTTGGAACCAAAAATCTCCAATTTGGACTCTAGACCATGGACAGATTTCCACCTGTAATGTTCATTGCTCATTTCTTGGCCCAAGCAAGTCTCCTCTTATTGGTATCCTTTTAGTAGTGGTTTCTTTGCAGCAATTTGGCCATGAAGGCCTGATTCACGCAGTCTCCTCTAAACAGTTGATGTTGAGATGTGTCTGTTAGTTGAAATCTGTCACATTTATTTGGGCGGGAATTTCTGAGGCTGGTAACTCTAATGAACTTATCCTCTGCAGCAGAGGTAACTCTGGGTCTTCCATTCCTGTGGCGGTCCTCATGAGAGCCAGTTTCATCATAGCGCTTGATGGCTTTTGCGACTGCACTTGAAGAAACTTTCAAAGTTCTTAATTTTCCGTATTGACTGACCTTCATGTCTTAAAGTAATGATGGACTGTTTCTCTTTGCTTATTTGAGCTGTTCTTGCCATAATACGGACTTGGTTTTTTACCAAATTGGGCTATCTTCTGTATACCCCCCTACCTTGTCACAACACAACTAATTGGCTCAAACGCATTAAGAAGGAAAGAAATTACACAAATTAACTTAACACAGCACACGTGTTAATTGAAGTGCATTCCAGGTGACAACCTCATGAAGCTGGTTGAGAGAATGCCAAGTGTGTGCAAAGCTGTCATCGAGGCAAAGGGTGGCTAATTTGAAGAATTTCAAATATAAAATATATTTTGATTTTTTTTACACTTTTTTTGGTTACTACATGATTCCATATGTGTTATTTCATAGTTTTGACGTCTTCACTATGCTACAATGTAGAAAATATTAAAAATTAAGAGAACCTTGAATGAGTAAGTGTTGTAAAACTTTTGAGTAAGTGTTGTGAATTTGTCCCAATACCTTTGGTCCCCTAAAATGGGGACGTTGTACAGAAGTGCTGTAATTCCTAAACGGTTCACCCGATATGGATGAATAAACCCTCAAATTAAAGTGGACAGTCTGCATTTTAACCTCATATTCATTTTATTATTTCAAATCCAAAGTGCTGGAGTACAGAGCCAAAACATTTGTCACTGTCCGAAAACTTTTGGAGCTCACTGTATATATTTAAAATTCAGAGCCTTGATAGGGACGAGAGACTGATTACCTTGTCCATCACACACATTTCTCAGTCAGAAGGTGTGAATATGGAATCACATGACTTTCAAATTGCTGTTTACTTCCTTCCCAGTGGTCCTGCTACAGCCCAACATCTCTCTCAGTCCTCCAAATGGAGGGATGTTTTGGGAACCTCAGGGGCCAGAGGTGACCAGGGGCCACAGCTTCTCCATCACCTGCTCCATTCAGCCACAGTATCCTGGAGGCCTCTTCTACCTGGACTTCTCTGGGTCCAACAGGACTGAAACTAAGCCAGCAGTCAACTACTCTGCCTCCTTCCACTTCCCTGTTGCAGAGTATACAGACCAGGGGAAATACAGCTGCAGCTATGTAGTCAACGTCTCCACCCAGTCATTCAGGTCGGCTAATAGTGAACTAGCTGTCACCATTAGAGGTAAAGTAACGCATGCTTTAAAAAAACGTGTTTAAAAACGTGAGAAGAATCATAGTGTTGTAAGATTTATAATCCTTCACGTCACTTTTTTTGTTTGTTTTTATATCCTATGAATTTGCCAAGTCTTGATCTGTAGGTCTAAATCTTGAAATACCTACATTTTCTTCAGCATTCATGGTCCCCATCATTGTCTCTGGAGGGATTGGTGGGGTAGCACTGCTGTTTCTGCTTCTTCTAGTCATCTGTCTAGTCATCTGGAGGACAAGGATGAACAGAAAGCCATCTACAGAGACTGACCAGGGAGAATGTAAGTGATTTCACTATACTGTAAACTCAAAGGCTGAATATAAACTTGATTTACGCCTTGAGCCTGACAAGTTAAAGCAGCATCTCAAATTCGGCCCAAAGACTTTTGAAATAATTTTCTTTGTAAGGCTTTTTTCCCCCTTGAGTTTGCTGTAACGAAAATTCATGAGCAAACTGTTATGCAACAGGTATTGACAACAGACACAACAGAGGGGAGGACGACGAAGAGGAAGAGGACTATGTGAATGTTGAAAACGTCTGTTGCCAGAGAGGTCTGGAGGGAGTGAAGGGTGCAAAGAAGAATGAGAAGGAGAAAGGGCAGAGCTATGGAAAATCAGAGGATGTCTATGACAACGAGGAGGGAAACACTCAAAGAAATGTTTGCGGGTGTTCGAATGAGAAAATGAACAGTGAAGACGATGATGAAGATGATTATGTTAATGTCTCTGCTTAGGACAATGCTGTAGCACAGGCAGGTGTGTCAGTTGGGTATAGCTTAAGACCAAAAATGTAAAAGTAGGCTACAAAAAAAGTTGACTAAAATCATTCAAATCCACCATTAAAATGCAACGTCTGTTTAGCGTATCTATCGGCTGGCTTTAAGACTATGCAGCAATTAGCTCGGAGGGAAGCTGCCAGCCTGTGTACCTTTCGCTCAGCATCGAGCAGAGACAGTACCCAACAGCTTGCTTCAGGTCAGCTATTTAGGCAGTTCGCCGATTGCTTTTGAATTTGATGTCGGCATTTGAACTTGGCCTTGTAAGCCTCACAGCCAGTTTTATGCACCGGCTACTTATATATTGATGTCGGCATAGGCGGCGCAGCCAGTAGGCTAGGGGAAGATAAGCTTCCCCTAATGTAAATAGAATGACATTTCCAAACTTAGCTATATAATTACTTGTGCCTTATACAGAAATAAATAACATCATTACAAATACCACACCAGAGAATTTGATTTGACCATAGAGAATCATTAGCTTCTTTTAAAAATGAGCTGTTTGTTTTAAATGAGTAATTTGGGCAGCAGGCGGCAAATAGACTACAAAATAGTTGATTGTTGAGTTGCAGCAGTCAGTGAAAAGCAGTTTAGTAGGCCTATATCAATATTTCAAAATACAATCATGGGAAAAACATAGTTTAGAAAGCAAATGGCTATTGCTGAAAAGAAAGGACTCTAGTTTGTCTTCTGAACTCCCATTTGAGTAAACAGTAGCCTCTTATTGGCACCAGAGGAGAGCATCAACCATATCCCCAATGAGTGCACCATATTCACTGCCTTTATCATTGGATCCCCAAAAATTTGGGGAGACAATTCCCTCCTCCAGGCTAGATGGATGTCATATTGGCGAATTTGTGACTCCTTTTTGTAGGCCTAGATTAGATAGTTACGTTCAAGACAAGGTTGTTTTTACTCATCTGTTTGTGTGTCAGCAGAGTAGGCTACTAATTTTTGTCGTATTGAAAAATGTTGCTTATTTCTCCAGTCATATAAAGTGTAGTAGAATTTCACAAAATGTGTTCAGAAAAAGGCAAAATGTTTCCTGTGCAAAGAAAGGAGAAGAAACGTCTCTGATTATGTCATTGCGCGCTCCGAAATGCATTGTTCAGAATTTTCTGTTTTGCTTACAGTGATTGAGTTATGTGGTTAACCTAAATTATGACTTTGCAGTCTACTCATCACATTAGCAATAGTAGCCTATATTGCATTAGTCCGCAAATGCGATAGTAGATGCATGAAACCCCTTTATTACACTGAACCAAAATGTAACAATTTCTAAGATTTTACTGAGTTACAGTTCATCTAAGGGAAACAGTCAATTGAAATGAATTAATTAATTAGGCCCTAATCTATGGATTTCACATTACTGGAAATACAGATATTTTAACCCTTGTGTGTTTTTTTTATTTTATTCACCCAATGTTTGCGAGTCTGATGGCCCCACAACGTTATTGGGGTTTTAAAACAATACAGCCATAACAATTTACGTAAAAATACTCAATACTTAGATGTTGACTTATATCAATTACAAGCAATAAAGACAATTTACATGGTTCAAATTTGCCATTTACCCCTGGTAGATCACATTTAGTAATAAAAGCTCTATTTGTTTTATTAAATAATCAAGACATGGGTGGAATAAATCATGTTTATCTTGAACAAATATAAAAGAAACAAGGTTTTTCATCACTATTAATGTTTATTGCTTTGAATTGAACAAATTGTAAGGACAAATTTTACGTAGTATTCTACGGAAATTATACATTTCCCTATTGAACACAAATGAAGGCCGGTCTACACACCACATGAGGCAGAGTTTTACTGTGTGAGCTGCACATGTATTTCTTGCACTTGATGCATGTGTACTGTGTCTTCCTGTCCTTCTTGGGTCCACACACATCGCAGCGCTTCTTCTTGTTGCTAACGGCTGCAATCTAGAATGATGAAAACACTTAGTTCAGGAATTTGACTAACATCTCACTCACTCACATATATAGTTTCACCAGGCTAAGGTAGGAGAGTCAGACACACACACATGCAAAAACATCACTCACACTTACTTCTGATATTGGAGTTGTTGGTTCTGTGGGTCGGGCAAATGGGGCACCAGCATCTTCCTCCTGAATCTTCTTCACGATGGCTGCAGAAGCTGGTGTCCTTGGGATATGTTGCCTCCTCTGGAGAAAGAGCCATCTCCCCTGGAGCTTCCCTCTGTTCTAATCTGGGTTCAATGCCATCCAGATGACAAACGCATTGTACGCCAAGATGTTATCACAAGTGGCCAGCGTAGGGTTCTTCTTTTGCAGCTGTAGCCAATCACCAGCTTGTCTAAATTGTCCACCCCTCCTTTTGTGGCATTGTAATCCATTATGATTTCTGGTTTTTGATGTTCCTGCCCACATATTCTCCCATCCCTATGCAGTGTACTCATGAGTACCACATTTCTGCCTTTCTTTGGCACGTAAGACATTAGCGATGTGTCTGACGTGAACACAAACTTAGAGGAATTGATAGGTCTCTTCTGTGTATTCAACAGCTGAGGTGGGAGCTCTGGCTTGTTTTTTCATACTGTTCCTACCATCGTCAGCTTCCTCTTGAGGAGCTCCTGTCCCATCTTGTGCAAAGTAAAAAAAAGTTATTGCATCCCTGTGTCACGTCCAGGACAACCTGTATCCCTTGGTTTTTCTCAGGTGCTCCTCCAGCTGGCTTCTCCGTATAATCTTGCAAGTTCCACACATATTATGAAGTAGAATCACAGGCAGCCAAGATCTTGATTCTATATTTTGCGGGTTTAGATGGTATGTACTGCCTGAAGGGGCAGTGGTCTCTAAATGGCATAAGCTGCTCATCAACAGTAATGTTGGGCCCAGGGTTATAAAACAGGGGAAGGCGGTCCACCCACTTGTCCCACACTGACCTGATTGCAGCTAGCTTGTTTCTCTGCTGCTGAGCTGGTCTGGTGTCTCGGTTATCGAAGCAGATAATCCTAGAAATAATGTGGAACTTTTCCAGAAACATTGTTGCGGTGAAAAGTTCTCTGACAATTTCTGCATCCCACAGAGATTCTGTGGATTCCCCCATTGGATCTGAAAACACCAGCAAGAATAAGAACCCCAAAGTATGCATGTAAATTAGTTTGGTCCATCTCCTTCCATCTCTCTCCAAAACATGCCTTCCCTCCAAATTAGTGCAGTCCAGAATGATTTTCTGGATGGTGTCTGGGATGAACAGTTCAAAGAAGACTTTTTGTCCTGCACATGAGTAACCACCATCCGCGTCGGCCCTGGTTGCATCCTTATCACATTGGCAGCCATGCAGGATGGTTCATTCCTTCGGCATTTTTTTTACATCCATTTTTCTCCTCCTGCAGGCTGCTGATGAGCTGGTAGCTGATGGGCTGGTCCTGGGGCTGGCTGCTGACGGCTGGTCCTGGGGCTGGCTGAGGGTCAATCTCATCCTCTTCTTCCAACTCACTGTCAGACTCTGAATTGACAGAGACATGATCCTCATATTTGGAAAATTCTTCTTCTTCCAAAGTGGAAGACGCTCCTTCCACACTAGTTTCTCTCTCTGCAGAGCAGAGATGATTTATGCCATACTGATTGTGGTAAGGAGCCACACATGCAAAGCTATTTATTTGTTGTGTCCCTCCCCCAATTTGCACCTGGCTGGGGTAGAGTGTGGGAAAATACAGAATTATTTTACAATGTATTGAAATAATGTATTGTAAAACATTGTGCAGGTTCACACACTACAAAAGGTAAAGAGTGCGAGAAAAGTGGGAGGCAGGAAGATGCAGGAAGACAGGTTCTTGTTGCTATGTTGAAACAGCAGGCACAGGGAGGAGGAAGACAGAGTGAACGCACACACACTTTTGTTACCCTGGGGTCCAGTGGAGCCAAACACCACATATGTAATATAAATTGTGTAGGGGGGTGCACAGTGTGCACTCAATGAAAATTTGTTATTTTACAGAAATGAGCCAAGGCCAATGAGTCGCAGGTTTAAAAAAAAAAAAATGTATTGTATAATTTTTATTTTAATAAACATTGAAAATGGGTCCCACAGACCTGAACACCACACAAGGGTTAAAAAAAAGTAGGGGCCTGGATCAGAAAACCGGTCAGTATCTGGTGGGACCACCATTTGCCTCATGCAGCACGACATATCCTTCACATAGAGTTGATCATGCTGTTGATTGTGGCCTGTGGAATATTGTCCCACTCCTCAACAATGGCTGCGCGAAGTTGCTGGATATTGGCGGGAACTGGAACATGTCACTCACGTCGATTCAGAGCATCCCAAACATGCTCAATGGGTGTCATGTCTAGTGAGTATGCTGGCCATGGAAGAACTAGGACATTTTCAGCTTCCAGGAATTGTGCACAGATCCTTGCGACAAGGGCCCATGCATTATCAAGCTGAAACATGAGGTGAACCCTGCTGAATCACATGATGTGAATGAGGACATTAATCATTGTAATGAACTTGATGGGAGACACAGAGCTGGTTTCAAGCGTAGGGCGCAGCAGGTGTTTATTGTAAAGGTTCACAGGAAGAAGCAGGTAGCTAGGTCCAAGGGCAGGCAGAAGGTTATACACAGGGGGTCCAAAAAGGCAACAGGACAGGCAGGGAAAAGGCTAGTAACGTCATCCAGGAGATCAGGCAATAGGTTGATAACAGGAAATCCAATAGGCTAAGGTACAGGCAGGGAATAGGCAAAATGTGTCCATAGTGAGGCAGGCAAAAACTATCATACATGGGAGGAGTAAATTATAGGGACAAACTAGCGCTCCGACTAGAAGTGTGTCACAAAACAAACAATACCTCACAATGACGGGGTGCAAAGAACTGAACTAAATAGAGTGTGATAATGACATACAGGTGTGTGAACAGGTGATCAGAATTCAGGTGATTGGGATCTGGAGAGGGAGCTGCGTTCAGCGGATCTATGTGTTTGAGAGTGTGAGTTGGAAGCAGACGTTACAATCATTAGTAAAGAATATTGTGGACCGTATGCTACTTCTCACTTTAATTGTTTTACAGAAAAACTTTATTGACATTAAATGTGTATTTAATGCTGGTAAACCTCAGTATGTGTTGTTTTTTTCCAAAAATGAGTCTAATGATGGTGCCCCAATTGATCGAGTCCCCGCATACAAATATATGGGCATCTGGATAGATGATAAGCAAGCTTTTGAAAAACATATTGATGAGTTAGTTAAGAAGCTGAGAATAAAAATGGGCTCCTTCTAAAGAAAGAGGTCCTGCCTCTCCCTTATAGTAGAAAGCCGATCATTTGATCAACGTTCCTACCAGTCCTAGACTATGGTGACATCAACAAAATGAACGCCGCTGCCACTTCATTAAAGCAGTTAGATGCAGTTTACTATAGCACACTGTTTAATTACGGGTGACACTGCATTATTTTCACAGAAAGTAGGCTGGCCATCTTTTGAAGTCATGTAGGTCGATTCTCTCTTTTTATTTATAAATATTTTTACAAAAACTCCCGCAGTAAATAAACGTCATTAATAACCTTTAGACATACATGTTACCATACCCGGTCTGGGAAATCCCTTCGGTCTCCTCAGTTAGGTAAATCAGCTTTCTTAGCACCACATATATAAAACAATCTGCAGAGTTCCCTAGAACTGGATGTACTGGTGCCTCTCGGGCAGTTAAAAATGTTGATTAATCATTTACACATTTCATAACCAACCAACCCCCCCACCTCTCTGTGGGGAAAGGTCACACAAGTACACAAAGTTTGCAACGGCTAAAAAACATAATTCAGCACTTGAATGAGGACAGATTTATCCAGATCATCCATCCCAGTGGTGAAAGTAGTTCCTCTTTTCCATCGAGACCTCTTTCTGTCATTTTTGTTGTTGCTACTCCAGCTCTGTGCTGAGGAATGTGATTGTTTTTCTTGAGTGTGTTTGTAATTTTCAATATTTGTATTCTATTGTATTTTGTAAATTGTGTATATGCAGGGCTCCTTGCGAAAGAGACCTTGGTCTCAATGGGACTCACTGTTAAAATAAATGTGAGTTGATTTGGTCCTTTGTGACGTGTACAACTCAATAAGTGAAGATACGCTAGTGACAACCACTGGCGCTTTAGTTGTCACTTGAAGCTAGGGGGCAGTATTTTGATGTTTGGATAAATAACGTTCCCAAAGTAAACTGCCTATTTCTCAGGCCCCGATGCTAGAATATTCATATAATTGGCAGATTAGGATAGAAAACACTCTAAAGTTTCCAAAACTGTCAAAATATTGTCTGTGAGTATAACAGAACTGATATTGCAGGCGAAAACCTGAGGAAAATCTAACCAGGAAGTGCTGTTCTTTCTCTCTTGTATTGAAAAGGCTACCGTCCGGTTGAAATATTATTGATTATTTATGTTAAAAACAACCTGAGGATTGATTATAGAAAACGTTTGACATGCTTCTAAGACCTTTACGGATACTATTTGGAATTTTCGTCTGCCCGTCGTGACCTGCACGAGCCTGTGGATTACTCAACAAAACGCGCCAACCAAATGGAGGTTTTTGGATATAAAAATAATCTTTATCGAACAAAATGAACATTTATTGTGTAACTGGGAGTCTCGTGAGTGCAAACATCCGAAGATCATCAAAGGTAAGCGATTCATTTTATTGCTTTTCTGACTTTCGTGACCAAGCAACTTTGCTGCTAGCTGTTTGTAATGTTTTGTCTACTGAGAGCTGTCCTCACATAAACGCTTGGTTTGCTTTCGCTGTAAAGCTTTTTTTTCTAAATCTGACGCCAGGTGGATTAACAACAAGCTAAGCTGTGTTTTGGTATATTGCACTTGTGATTTCATTAAAAAATTTAATATTTTTAGTAATTTAATTTGAACTTGGCGCTATGCAATTCAGCGGATGTTGACGAAAATGATCCCGCTAAAGGGATCGGTGCGCCAAGAGGTTTTAATGCCTACAAAAGAAGGTATCATCCAATTAGTAATTTCAATATCTCACAGTAGGGACTCACCCAGGGGCGTCATGCAACCCAAAAATCTGAGGGGGCACAAAGTATGTGAAGATGGCTGGGGGGTGGTCCATTAGGTAGAGAATTTTGCATTATTTATACACCTCGAAATAGCTTTTTTTTCCTGCAATCTAGAACCATAATCATTATTCTTAATAATTCTATGTTACAAATATGTTTATTTTTCTGCATATTTAAGCATACCTCTTGAGCTGTCTGTATCCTCCTGACTGGTGGTAAAAAAATATCTGCAAAAATCTGGGTAAATGATGAAAGGAATGTGAATCTTTTTCAGTACATTTTGTCATGCCAACCAACTGAACTAAGATAGAGTAGTTAGCTTGTCTAACTAACTTGATTGATAGTCTGAACTTACTTTTGGTAGCTAGTTATGAGGTTGGGAGATAGGTTCCCAATCTATAAAATAAATACAAAAATACATATTTTTTTACAGGAAAATCTGAGAGGGCATGTGCCCCTGTGCCCGCCATGGACATGACATCTCTGGATTCACAGAATGTCTAGAAGCTCGAAGAAACAATCACCCAGTCTGTTTCGTCTTCTGTATTAGCTGACTTTACCAAAAGGAACATTTTAGCTTCAGTTATGAATGAGCTTTTCTACTTTTTCTTCCCTTTGTCTCCTGTGGTTGCATCATAGCTACTGAGGCTTGGCTAGCATAGCAACAAGGCTTAGGTAACCTGACTAGCTCGCCGCAAGGCTAGCTATCCTACCGACTAGCTTTTCTATCTGGAAAAAAATAATTACTAGCTTGTTCTTTTATTTAGCTCAACCCACAACCGTGTTGCCTTGACTAGACCGACCTTTCTAACTTCACCAACTTCCACGCTTTTGTTTGTAGGAAGACAAACATAGCGCTAGCTTCTTTTGGCTAACATTGTGCTAACTAGCTAGGCTACTAGCCCATGAGGCGAATGCTACCTACTTTTCACTTTTTTCTCGGATGAGATGTTTTATGAAGCCATGGAGCCTGCTACCCCTGCTCAAGGGGAACCAAGCACAATGCTAGCTTTAAAATCCCTAGCCAACATATGCTGGTTGCTAGCTAGCTAACGCATTCACTAGCCCACCACGGCTATAGCGTTTATACACAGTGCGTACTCCAGCTAGCCATTAGCCTTGAGGCACCTTATAAGATAGCTTATGCCTGACAAAGCTGATGGGCGAGCAGGCCTTTTCCACAAATTAGGGATGTAAGAAGAGTAACAGTGGCTTGAACACGGCCCAACCTTGACTCGAATTATGGCCAATGCTAAGGCAGGCACTTGAACCCCCTCACTTTTTTTCTGGCCTTCCTACTTACTTGTTTAGTGTATCTAATGATCACTTGTTTCGTTGGCGAAACTGACCTATTACACCTCAATGCTACTCGCACGGCTTCCTTCGGCTAACGCCGTGCTAGCTATAGCTAGGTTATTAGCTCACTGGGTGAACACTAGCTTGCTAATACAATGCCTCATGGCTAAGCGTCAACTAGCACAAGCATAACCCGGTAAGCAATACTTTTCTCCTGGAGTTATAATGGGCCCCCATACCCCATTGGATATAAACATCCAGCGAGTTTTGTATGGTTTTTACCAAGTATCAGGCCATGCTAGCTTAACTTCTTGCGACTACAGGGGGTGCTGTTCCGAATTAGCATTTTGTCGTCTCCAAATTAAACTGCCTAGTACTCAATTCTTGCTCGTACAATATGCATATTATTAATTATATTGGATAGAAAACACCTTCTAGTTTCATACAACGTTGAAATTATGTCTGTGGGTGACCCAGAAAAATTTCTACAGCGAAATCCATGACAGACAGTGAAAGGTCTGAGAGCGAAGCTCTGGTTTCAGATCAGTTTTTAAGGTCTCTGTCTATCCTATGGCACGACACGAACTGCACCCGCCTTCCCCTGGATGTCAGTAACCAATGAGAAGTGGAATGGGCCTTCTAGGTAGCTCTCAGAGGTTATAAAACACCAAGGAGTGAGAGTAGCCCCCCTTTCGACGCAAGCCCTTACGCAGGATGGGACCTCCGGACGCCATTTTCACAGGCTCGGTTATCAACTTGAAATGTATCCGTCTGTAATTTAATTCGATATAGGACTTAGAAACATCATAAGGTAGTTAATTTAAACCGTTTTATAGCAATTTATATCCGTTTAGTGCGATTCTGAGGAATTTCTTTGTCGTGCACTTTCTAGCTTTGGGAACGTTTCGCGGTCTCGGTCGTTGTTAGTGGACATTTCGAAGGACAGAGGACATCTATCGACCAAAAGACGTTTATAACATAGAAAGGATACATTGCCCAAGAATATGATGGAAGATCAGCTCAAAGTAAGCAATATTTAATATGATAAACCGTGTTTCTGTCGAAATATTTTAAACGCATACATCGCCATTTTGTTTTGTATAGCTTCACTTGGCCAACCCTGTATTGAAAAGTAAGGATAATTTTAAAAATGTAAATCAGCGGTTGCATTAAGAACTAATTTGTCTTTCGATTCCTGTCAACCCTGTATTTTTTAGTCAAGTATATGATTAGCTTTTAATTAAACTAGATCACTCTGATAGATGACGTCAGACATATTGAGGCTTGATTTCCTAGTATTTTCATTGTGTAACCACGGTTTTGTATGGCTAAATATGCACCTTTTCGAACAAACTGTATATGTATGTTGTAAAATGATGTTACAGGAGTGTCATCGGAAGAATTCTGAGAAGGTTAGTGAAAAAATTAATATCTTTTGGCGGTGATTACGTTATAGCGCTCTTTGGCTGGAATCGATGCTCTGGTAACGTTTTCACATGTAGTATGCTAACTTATCGATTTATTGTGTTTTCGCTGTAAAACGCTTAGAAAATCTGAAATATTGTCTGGAATCACAAGATCTGGGTCTTTCCATTGCTATGCTTTGTCTATTCTTATGAAATGTTTTATGATGAGTAAATTGGTCATACACGTTGCTCTATCTAGTAATTCTAGTCGATTTGCGATGGTCGGTGCAATTGTAAACTGTGATTTCTACCTGAAATATGCACTTTTTTCTAACAAAAACTATCCTATACCATGAATATGTTATCAGACTGTCATCTGAAGAGGTTTTTTCTTGGTTAGTGGATATCAATATCTTAGTTGAGCCGAATTGGTGATAGCACCTGAAGGAGTAAGAAACTGATGGAGTTAGAATAGTGGTGTATTTTGCTAACGTGTTTAGCTAATAGATTTACATATTTTGTCTTCCCTGTAAAACATTTTAAAAATCTGAAATGGTGGCTTTATTCACAAGATCTGTATCTTTCATCTGGTGTCTTGGACTTGTGATTTAATGATATTTAGATGCTACTATCTACTTCTGAAGCTATGCTATCTATGCTAATCAGTGTGTGGGGGGTGGGGGGTGATCCCGGATACGGGGTTGAGGTTCGGTAAAGGTTAAGCTACGCTACTCACCGTCACGGCAAATGCTAGGTACCCAACCACCATCTAGTTATTGCTAGCTTGACTCAAATTCTTTAGATCGCATAGCATTAAGTTAGTTTGTGCCTACTAACCAAACCGGTCCCACCATGTGGTGATCCGGTCCACAAGACGGCCTGTAACAGGCTAGCTAACGTGGCAAGGCTGGCTGTACTTATCAACTTTACCCGCTCCACCTACTAGGTTCTCCGGTCCAAGAGACAAAAAAACAGGTCAGCTACTGCGTCAAGACTAGCTTTGCTAACACCTGCTAGGCAGACCCGGATATCATGGCTACCCCATCTCCATCCTCCCCGTCTATGAGCCAAAGCTGATTGACAGAGTCGAAAGCCTTGGCCAGGTCGATGAAGACAGCTGCACAGTACTGTATTTTATTGTTGGCGGTTATGATATCGTTTAGTACCTTGAGCGTGGCTGAGGTGCACCCGTGACCAATCTTTAGGGATTGGAAAGAGAGGTTGAACAGACTGTTAACTTCTAATTGGTCCCAATCCCGGATCCGGGAGCACCCCCCACAGTAAAAAAGCTGACTAGCATAGCCTAGCATAGCGTCACAAGTAAATACTAGCATCTAAATATCATTAAATCACAAGTCCAAGACACCAGATGAAAGATACACATCTTGTGAATCCAGCCATCATTTCTGATTTTTAAAATGTTTTACAGGGAAGACACAATATGTAAATTTATTAGCTAACCACGATAGCAAAAGACACAACTTTTTTTTCCCACCATTTTTTTCCTGCATAGCTAGCTATCACAATTTCGACCAAATAAAGATATATATAGCCACTAACCAAGAAACAACTTCATCAGATGACAGTCTGACAACATATTTATTGTATAGCATATGTTTTTTTAGAAAAATTTGCATATTTCAGGTATAAATCACAGTTCTACATTGCAGCTGCAATCTGAAATAGTGCCGAAGCAGCCAGAATAATTACAGAGACCAACGTCAAATACCGAAATACTCATCATAAAACATTTCTGAAAAATACACAGCGTACAGCAAATGAAAGACCAACATCTTGTGAATCCAGCTAATATTTCAGATTTTTTAAGTGTTTTACAGCGAAAACACAATTTAGCATTATATTAGCTTACCACAATAGCCGGAAACACAAGCCGTTTACCAGTAGCAAAGGTTAGCGATCGTAACAATCCAGCAAAATATATATAATTTTTGACTAACCTTGATATACTTCATCAGATGACAGTCCTGTAACATCATATTACACAATGCATATAGGTTTTGTTCGAAAATGTGCATATTTAGCAGCACAAATCGTGGTTATACAATGTGATTAGTAGCAACATTTCAGGCAACCTGGCCGGCGCCATCTTGGAGAGGCACCTAATCTAATCGATAACTAATCGTAAACTTGACTAAAAATACAGGTTGGACAGCAAATGAAAGACACATTAGTTCTTAATGCAACCGCTGTGTTAGATTTTTTAAATTAACGTTACTCGACATTCAGCGTGCGTTACAGCGAGACCATGCCTAAATCAATGGCGAACTAATAATTTTACATCTTTCCACAGATATACGAATTAACATCATAAATAGCTCTTACTTTTGGATGATCTTCCATCAGAATCTTGGGCAAGTGGTCCTTTGTCCAGAACAATCGTCTTTTGGTTGAAAGATGTCCTCTACTCCTGTAGAAATTAGCTGCTCACGCCGATGTACCGGAGAGGTGCCCAACTCGTGATAACGCCTGACAAAGAAACTCCAGAAAATCGCAATAAACTGGTATAAGTCGGTTTAAATTAACTACCTTATGAAGTTTTTAAGACAAAAAACAAATTAAATCAGAGCCAAATATACAGAACTGCTAAACCGAAAGCTTTTGAAGACGCCATGCCGGTTTCCCTCCTGCGTCAGGAGCCTCGTCGAAAAGGTCGGTACTTCCGTTCCAAGAGGTTTTATACTCCCCCAGATGGTGCTATCCGCTCCATTCAAAGTCTCACCGCGTACTGACATCTAGGGGAAGGCGTATGCAGTGCATGTAGCCCCATAGCTTATAAGGGAATTTATAAACCGACCCTGGAACAGAGACCTCAATTTCAGAAATCTCACTTCTTGACAGGAAGTGAGCTGCAGAATGAGTTCTGTTTCACTCAGAGAAATAATTCAAACGGTTTTAGAAACTAGAGAGTGTTTTCTATCCAATAGTAATAATAATATGCATATTGTACGAGCAAGAATTGAGTACGAGGCAGTTTAATCTGGGAACGAAAAATCTTCAAAGTGTAAACAGCACCCCCTATTGAGAAAAGGTTTTAATAGAGGTTGCAACAATGGCGGCGGATAATTTTAGAAAGAGAGGGTCCAGATTGTCTAGCCCAGCTGATTTTTCCGGGTCTTTCAAAACATCTGCTATCTGGATTTGGGTGAAGGAGAAGCTGTGGAGGCTTGGGCAAGTAGCTGCGGGGGGTGCGGAGCTGTTGGCCGGGGTTGGGGTAGCCAGGAGGAAAGCATGGCCAGCCGTAGAGAAATGCTTATTGAAATTCTCGATTATCGTGGATTTATCGGTGGTGACAGTGTTACCTATCCTCAGTGCAGTGGGCAGCTGGGAGGAGGTGCTCTTATTCTCCATGGACTTTACAGTGTCCCAAAACTTTTTGGAGTTAGAGCTACAGGATGCGAATTTCTGTTTGAAAAAGCTAGCCTTTGCTTTCCTGACTGACTGCGTGTATTGGTTCCTGACTTCCCTGAAAAGTTGCATATCGCAGGGACTATTCGATTCTAGTGCAGTCTGCCACAGGATGTTTTTGTGCTGGTCGAGGACAGTCAGGTCTGGAGTGAACCAAGGGCTATATCTGTTCTTAGTTCTACATTTTTTGAGTAAGGCAGAATAACCAGGCATCCTCGGCTGACGGGATGAAGTCAATATCCTTCCAGGATACCCGGGCCAGGTTGATTAGAAAGTTCTGCTTGCAGAAGTGTTTAAGGGAGCGTTTGACAGTGATGAGGGGTGGTCGTTTGACCGCGGACCCATAGCGGATGCAGGCAATGAGGCAGTGATCGCTGAGATCCTGATTGAAAACAGCAGAGGTGTATTTGAAGGGCAAGTTGGAGAGGATAATATCTATGAGGGTGCCCATGTTTACGGATTTAGGGTTGTACCTGGTGGGTTCCTTGATAATTTGTGTGAGATTGAGGGCATCTAGTTTAGATTGTAGGACTGCCGGGGTGTTAAGCATATCCCAGTTTAGGTCACCTAACAGAACGAACTCTGAAGACAGATGGGGGCAGTCAATTCACATATGGTGTTCAGGGCACAGCTGGGAGCTGACGGGGGTCTGTAACAGGCGGCAATTGTGAGAGACTTAGTTCTGGAGAGATTCGTTTTTTAAATTAGAAGCTCGAATTGTTTGGGCATAGACCTGGAAAGTATGACAGAACTTTGCAGGCTATCTCTGGAGTAGATTGCAACTCCTCCCCCATTGGCAGTTCTATCTTGACGGAAAATATTGTAGTTGGGTATGGAAATCTCCCAAAAAATGTAAGCCAGGATTCAGACATGGCAAGGACATCAGGGTTGGCGGAGTGTGCTAAAGCGGTGAGTAAAACAAACTTAGGGAGGAGGCTTCTGATGTTAATAACATGCATGAAACCAAGGCTTTTTCGGTTACAGAAGTCAACAAATGAGAGTGCCTGGGGACACGCAAGGCCTGGGTTAACCTTAACATCACCCGAGGAACAGAGGAGGAGTAGGATGAGGGTATGGCTAAAGGCTATCAAATCTGGTCGTCTAGTGCGTTGGCGACAGAGAATAAAAGGAGCAGATTTCTGGGCGTGGTAGAATAGATTCAGGGCATAATGTACAGACAGGGGTAAGGTGGGGTGCGGGTACAGTGGAGGTAACCCCAGGCACTGAGTGATAAGAGAGGTTGCATCTCTGGACGCGCTAGTTATGCTGAGTGAGGTCACCACATGTGTGGGAGGTGGGACAAAGGAGGTATCTGAGGCATGATGAGTGGGACTAGGGGCTCCGCAGTAAACTAAAACAATGATAACTATCCTAAACTAATGATAACTATCCTAAACAACAGTATACGACGCCAGGTCAGCGGAGTCAATCACCACCTTCCGGAAACACCTGAAACACCACCTCTTTAAGGAATACCTAGGATAGGATAAAGTAATCCTTCTAACCCCCCCCCCCCCCCCCCTTAAAATAGTTAGATGCACTATTGTAAAGTGGTTGTTCCACGGGATATCATAAGGTGAATGCACCAACTTGTAAGTCGCTCTGGATAAGAGCGTCTGCTAAATGACTTAAATGTAAATGTAAATATTGACATTTGAGAGAGACATAAAGTGAGGCGTAAAGTAATCACAGGTGTTGATTGGGAGAGCTAGCTAAGACAACAACGGGTAAGACAACAACAGCTAATCAGCTAAGACAACAACAACAGGTAAAATGCCGATGAATGGGCAGAGAGGGTCGGTTAACTATACACAGGGCCTGAGTTCGAGGCTGGGGCCAACAGATAAACAAAACATTTTACAAAATGGAGTACCGTGATTAATGAACAGTCCAGCAGGCATCAGCTATGTAGCCAAGTGATCATAGGGTCCAATGAACAGCAGTAGATGGAACAAGGAAGTCGAGGGGTAGTCGTTACTAAGCTAGCACGCAGGAGACACTGTGTTTAAAGTTAGCAGGCCAGGGGGAGTAGAAGCGTCTGCTCCGACGTCTGGCAAAGGCCGGTTGAGGGCACAGCGGATGGAGTTCCGTCGGCAGACCAGTCGTGGTGGTACAAAGGGGCGCCGTGTCGACAAAGGGTCCAAGCCAGATGGCGAAAGAGGTGTTGTAGTAATTTTGTTTGCTAGCTGGGAGATGCGCCCTGCTCGCGGCTAACTGGTGCTAGCTTCGGGGCAGGGGCGTTAGCCACTATAACCACTCGGTAGCAGCTAGCTAGCAGCGATGATCCGATGCAAAGGTCCAGAGCTTACAGCAAGGATCCGGTGGAGTAGTGGATTCTAGCCGTGTTGGGGTAGAGTCCGAGAGGCATCAGCTGTGTAGCCGAGTAATCACTGAGTAGGCCGGGAGGTGGACCTGGCTCAGAGCTAGCTTCGGGGCTGGGTCACTCGGTGTCAGGAGTAATGGTCCAGGGCTTACGGCAGGAATCCAGCATTGTAGTGGGGAAAACAGTCCAATACTGGCAGGCTGGCAAGTATTATCCAGGTAAAAAAAACATCTGGTGTCTGTGCAGAAGGTAAAGGCCGCTAGCAATGGCTGACAATGACTAAATAGCTAATTAGCCTATGATGGCTAGCTTTTTAAATTTTTATTATTTTACCCTTTTTTCTCCCCAATTGGTAGTAGTTACTGTCTTGTCTCATCGCTGCACCTCCCGTACGGACTCGGGAGAGGTGAAGGTCAAGAGCCAAGCGTCCTCCAAAACACAACCCAACCAAGCCGCACTGCTTCTTGACACAATGCCCATCCAACCCGAAAGCCAGCTGCACCAATGTGTCAGAGGAAACACTGTACACCTGGCGACCTGGTCAGCGTGCACTGCGCCCAGCCCACCACAGGAGTAACTAGTGCGCAATGAGACAAGGATATCCCTGCCGGCCAAACCCTTGCTAACCCGGACAACGCTGGGCCAATTGTGCACCACCCCATGGGCCACCCAGTCGTGGACGGCTGCGACAGAGCCTGGGCTCGAACCCAGAATCTCTGCCTTAGACAACTGCGCCACCCGGGAGGCCCTGATGGCTAGCTTCTGATGGAGGCTCTGGCTATAAGGTCCGTATCAGATTGGGTGAGGCGGGTTACAGGTAATACAGGTCATGTTTGCAGGTAATACACTCAGCAAAAAAAGTAACGTCCTCTCACTGCGTTTATTATCAGCAAACTTAACATGTGCAAATATTTGTATGAACATAACAAGATTCAACAACTGAGACATAAACTGAACAAATTCCACAGACATGTGATTGACAGAAATTGAACAATGTGTCCCTGAACAAAGGGGGGGTCAAAATCAAAAGTAACAGTCAGTATCTGGTGTGGCCACCAGATGCATTAAGTACTGCAGTGCATCTCCTCCTCATGGACTGCACCATATTTGCCAGTTCTTGCTCTGAGATGTTACCCCACTCTTCCACCAAGGCACCTGCAAGTTCCTGGACATTTCTGGAGGGAATGGCCCTAGCACTCACCCTCCGATCCAACAGGTCTCAGACGTGCTCAATGGGATTGAGATCCGGGCTCTTCGCTGGCCATGGCAGAACACTGACATTCCTGTTTTGCAGGAAATCACGCACAGAAAAAACAGTGTGGCATTGTCATGCTGGAGGGTCATGTCAGGATGAGCCTGCAGGAAGGGTACCACATGAGGGAGGAGGGTGTCTTCCCTGTAACGCACAGCGTTGAGATTGCTTGCAATGACAACAAGCTCAGTCTGATGATGCTGTGACACACTGCCCCAGACGATGATGGCCCCTCCACCTCCAAATCGATCCCGCTCGAGAGTACAGGCCTCGGTGTAACGCTCGTTCCTTCGACGATAAACGCGAATCCGACCATCACCCCTGGTGAGACAAAACCGTGACTCGTCAGTGAAGAGCACTTTTTGCCAGTTCTGTCGGGTCCAGCGACGGTGGGTTTGTGCCCATAGGCGACGTTGTTGCCGGTGATGTCTGGTGAGGACCTGCCTTACAAAGAGGCCTATAAGCCCTCAGTCCAGCCTCTCTCAACCTATTGCGGACAGTCTGAGCACTGATGGAGGGATTGTGCGTTCCTGGTGTAACTTGGGCAGTTGTTGTTGCCATCCTGTACCTGTCCCGTAGATGTGATGTTCGGATGTACCGATCCTGTGCAGGTGTTGTTACACGTGGTCTGCCACTGCGAGGACGATCAGCTGTCTGTCCTGTCTCCCTGTAGCGCTGTCTTAGGAGTCTCACAGTACGGACATTGCAATTTATTGCCCTGGCCACATCTGCAGTCCTCATGCCTCCTTGCAGCATGCCTAAGGCACGTTCACGCAGATGAGCAGGGACCCTGGGTTTGTTTCTCTTGGTGTTTTTCAGAGTCAGTAGAATGGCCTCTTTAGTGTCCTAAGTTTTCATAACTGTGACCTTAATTGCATACCGTCTGTAAGCTGTTAGTGTCTTAACGTCCGTTCCACAGGTGCATGTTAAGTAATTGTTTATGGGTCATTGAACAAGCATGGGAAACAGTATTCAAACCCTTTACAATGAAGATCTGTGAAGTTATTTGGATTTTTACAAATGATCTTTGAAGACAGGGTCCTGAAAAAGGGACGTTCCTTATTTTGCTGAGTTTATGTTTCGCTCAAGGTAAACTACATGACCAAAACTATGTGGACACCTGCTCGTCAAACATCTCATTCCAAAGTCATGGGCATTAACTTCTTGCCACTAGGGGGGTGCCATTTCGACATAGTACAAATTCGTTTCCAAATTAAACTGCCTCGTACTCAATTCTTGCTCGTACAATATGCATATTATTATTACTATTGGATAGAAAACACTCTAGTTTCTAAAACCGTTTGAATTATATCTGTGGGTGAAACAGAACTCGACTTAGAGCAATTTTCCTATGTGTATGTCAGAATGCAGAATTTTACTGGCTGTTCTGAGACCTGTGTATTAATTTGCCTGTCCTCTATTGGTTGAGATGCACTGCATACGCCTTCCCCTGGGTGTCAGCGAATAGGGAGACTTGAAATTGAGTTTCTACGTAGTTCCCAAAGGTTATAAATTGATTGGAATCACGGTGGCCGTTCTTTTGGATCTTCGCTCGGGCGCAAAGAGAAGCTTGGCATGTCGTTGTAGAAGCTCTGGTTTTAGCTCCTTAGATAATTCCGGTCATGTTTTTATTCGATATAGGCTTTAAAGACATCATAATCTTGTTATTTTGAACCAAATTATATCAGTTTATGTCAGTATATTGCGATTTTCGGGTATTTATTTCCTTGGCGCTGTAGGAACTTGGGTATCTCTCTCTTTCGTGCTAATGTTTACTGCTAATTGCAACTCTGAAGACGACGTTCTCCAACCTAGCAACGATTCTTTTGGACAAAGGACACCTATCCCAAGATTCTGATGAGAGTTCATCGAAAAGTAAGAACTATTTATGCTGATAATTCATTGTTCTGTTGAAAAAAGTAAAATGCATGAGACGCCATTTCTTGCAGTGTAGCCTTGCGTTATCGGACCCTGTATTGCGCAGTAAGGTTAATTTTAAAAATGTAATTCAGCGATTGCATTAAGAACTAATTTGTCTTTCAATTGCTGTCCAACCTGTATTTTTTTAGTCAAGTTTATGAATAGTTTTCGATAAGTATAGGTGCCGTTCCAAGATGGCGCCGGACAGGTTGCTTGAGATTTTGGACACTATTCTCAATGTATAAGCACGATTTGTGCCGCTAAATATGCACATTTTCGAACAAACTCTATATGAATTGTGTAATATGATGTTACAGGACTGTCATCTGAAGAATTCTGAGAAGGTTAGTGAAAAAATTAATATATTTTGGTGGTTTATACGTTATAGCTATTTTTGCCTTGAATCAATGCTGGTGTGATGTTCGCTATTGTGCTAAGCTAATATAACGTTATATTGTGTTTTCGCTGTAAAACACTTAGAAAATCTGCTGCACGCTATGTATTTTTAAGAAATGTTTTATGATGAGTAATTAGCTAATACACGATGGTCTCTGTAGTTATTCTAGTCGTTTTAGTGAGAGTTGTGATGGGGGCTGCAATGGTAAACTATGATTTATACCTGAAATATGCACATTTTTCTAACAAAACCTATGCTATACAATAAATATGTTATCAGACTGTCATCTGATGAGGTTGTTTCTTGGTTAGTGGCTATTTATATCTTTATTTGGTCGAATTTGTGATAGCTGGTGATGGAGTAAAAAAAATGGTGGAGTATGGAAGTGGTGTCTTTTGCTAACGTGGTTAGCTAATAGATTTACATATTGTGTCTTCCCTGTAAAACATTAAAAAAATCAGAAATGATGGCTTTATTCACAAGATGTGTATCTTTCATTTGGTGTCTTGGACTTGTGATTTCATGAACATTTTATTATATGATATCCCTGTGGCTTTAGGCTAGGCTATGCTAGTCAGCTTTTGTGATGGGGGGGATCCCGGATCCGGGTTTGGTAGGCGTTAGAGGTTTTAACATGGAGTTGGTCCCCACTTTGCTGCTATAACAGCCTCCACTCTTCTGGGAAGGCTTTCCACTCAATGTTGGAACATTGCTGCGGGGACTGATGTTGGGCGGTTAGGCCTAGCTCGCACTAGGTGTTCCAATTCATCCCAAAGGTGTTCAATGGAGTTGAGGTCAAGTCACTGCGCAGGTCAGTCAAGTTCTTCCACACCGATCTCGACAAACCATTTCTGTATGGACCTCGGTTAGTGCACGCAGCCATTGTCATGCTGAAACAGGAAAGGGCCCTCCCCAAACTGTTGCCACAAAGTTTGAAGCACAGAATCGTCTAGAATGTCGTTATATGCTGTAGCGTTAAGATTTCCCTTCACTGGAACTAAGATCTCAGAAGTTTTGTTCTGTCTCCCTCATTTCCTAACTTGTCTTGTGTTCCGTTTGCTTGATTTCACCTCTGTAATCAAGTTCACTAATTGCTTCAAAATTCAATCTCCAGGTGTGTATGTCTCTGAAAGAAACTGTCTCTGTGGGATTTGTAAAGGGGCTCCATGCTTGATGCAGCGTTATCTGTTTTTTGGCTAGCTCCTTGTTTGATTCTCCTACTGGCAAGCTAGCAGCATGAACACCTGCATCGTCAGTGTGGTGCAGTCAGTGGGACTGCTATCCACTGTGTGTGTGTGTGTGTGTGTGTGTGTGTGTGTGTGTGTGTGTGTGTGTGTGCGTGCGTGCGTGCGTGCGTGCGTGCGTGCGTGCGTGCGTGCGTGCGTGCGTGGACCGTCAGGGGGGGAAAACGATTCAATTCATTTTAGAATAAGGCTGTAAAGTAACACAATTTGGAAAAAGTAAAGGGGTATGAATACTTTCCGAATCCACTGTATGTCTACATCATCTCCTGAACCACTGGGCTAAGCCGATGCACTCTCCTATCTGGCTGTCACATAGATCTCCTTACACTGTTAACATCTGACTCTAGAGTTATGTAAATCTTCCAGTCATGTTTTATTTAAAAAAATTATTATATTACATTTCAGATTGACATCATTTTTCAGGAGGTCATTTTGATGTAGCGAATAACTTTTTCAAAGTAACTTCAGTTACACAAACTATACTTCTCTCAACGATAGCTATATTGGAGCTCTAACGATAGCTATATGGAGCGTTATCCATTTAGAAATGGCAACCTCAGTAAATGTGTGTTTAATTGTAATGTTTTGGTTGTCTGTGTTTCTTCCCAACAGCTCATCATGCTTTTCTATTCATTGGCAGGTAAGTGTTCATTTACACTGAACGAAAATATAAAAGCAACATGCAACAATTTCAACAATTGTATTGAGTTGCAGATTATACACTGCTCAAAAAAATAAAGGGAACACTTAAACAACACAATGTAACTCCAAGTCAATCACACTTCTGTGAAATCAAACTGTCCACTTAGGAAGCAACACTGATTGACAATAAATTTCACATGCTGTTGTGCAATTGGAATAGACAAAAGGTGGAAATTATAGGCAATTAGCAAGACACCCCCAAAAAAGGAGTGATTCTGCAGGTGGTGACCACAGACCACTTCTCAGTTCCTATGCTTCCTGGCTGATGTTTTGGTCACTTTTGAATGCTGGCGGTGCTCTCACTCTAGTGGTAGCATGAGACGGAGTCTACAACCCACACAAGTGGCTCAGGTAGTGCAGTTCATCCAGGATGGCACATCAATGCGAGCTGTGGCAAAAAGGTTTGCTGTGTCTGTCAGCGTAGTGTCCAGAGCATGGAGGCGCTACCAGGAGACAGGCCAGTACATCAGGAGACGTGGAGGCCGTAGGAGGGCAACAACCCAGCAGCAGGACCGCTACCTCCGCCTTTGTGCAAGGAGGTGCACTGCCAGCGCCGTGCAAAATGACCTCCAGCAGGCCACAAATGTGCATGTGTCTGCTCAAACGGTCAGAAACAGACTCCATGAGGGTGGTATGAGGGCCCGACTTCCACAGGTGGGGGTTGTGCTTACAGCCCAACACCGTACAGGACGTTTGGCATTTGCCAGAGAACACCAAGATTGGCAAATTCGCCACTGGCGCCCTGTGCTCTTCACAGATGAAAGCAGGTTCACACTGAGCACATGAGCACATGTGACAGACGTGACAGAGTCTG
Source organism: Salvelinus alpinus (assembly GCF_045679555.1). Lineage (NCBI taxonomy): Eukaryota > Metazoa > Chordata > Actinopteri > Salmoniformes > Salmonidae > Salvelinus > Salvelinus alpinus. Next base: position 52,805,022 of record NC_092086.1, on the reverse strand, counting down.
GAGACGCCGTGGAGAACGTTCTGCTGCCTGCAACATCCTCCAGCATGACCGGTTTGGCGATGGGTCAGTCATGGTGTGGGGTGGCATTTCTTTGTGGGGCCGCACAGCCCTCCATGTGCTCGCCAGAGGTAGCCTGACTGCCATTAGGTACCGAGATGAGATCCTCAGACCCCTTGTGAGACCATATGCTGACACATGCACATTTGTGGCCTGCTGGAGGTCATTTTGCAGGGCTCTGGCAGTGCACCTCCTTGCACAAAGGCGGAGGTAGCGGTCCTGCTGCTGGGTTGTTGCCCTCCTACGGCCTCCTCCACGTCTCCTGATGTACTGGCCTGTCTCCTGGTAGCGTCTCCATGCTCTGGACACTACGCTGACAGACACAGCAAACCTTTTTGCCACAGCTCGCATTGATGTGCCATCCTGGATGAACTGCACTACCTGAGCCACTTGTGTGGGTTGTAGACTCCGTCTCATGCTACCACTAGAGTGAGAGCACCGCCAGCATTCAAAAGTGACCAAAACATCAGCCAGGAAGCATAGGAACTGAGAAGTGGTCTGTGGTCACCACCTGCAGAATCACTCCTTTTTTGGGGGTGTCTTGCTAATTGCCTATAATTTCCACCTTTTGTCTATTCCATTTGCACAACAGCATGTGAAATTTATTGTCAATCAGTGTTGCTTCCTAAGTGGACAGTTTGATTTCACAGAAGTGTGATTGACTTGGAGTTACATTGTGTTGTTTAAGTGTTCCCTTTATTTTTTTGAGCAGTGTATAAGGAAATCAGTCAATTGAAATACATTCATTAGGCCCTAATCTATGGATTTAACATGACTGGGAATATAAATATGCATATGTTGGTCACAGATACCTAATAAAAGGTAAGGGCGTGGATCAGAAAACCAGTCAGTGTTTGGTGTGACCACCACTTGCCTCATGCAGTGCGACACATCTCCTTCGCGTAAAGTTGATCAGGCTGTTGATTGTGGCCTGTGGAATGTTGTAGGGTTATACCACAACCCTTCAATGTCTACTTGGCACCCCTGTTCTAACCACTCCCTGTTCTAACCACTGTTCCAACCACTCCCACATTTCTTTCCTTTTAGTTTGCTGCTGTAAATCTTTTATATTCACAATCCCAGCCTTCGTATTCACAATATTTACATGTGGTTCTCTGACACTTTCTCTCACCAAGGCAGCCGCCTTAGCCATTTCATATGCTCTACGATTACCTATGGTGATTTTATCTGTGTGACTAGTATGAGCGTCACATTTCACCACTGCTAATTTACTGGGTAACTGACATGCTTCTAATAATGCCTCTACCTCCAGTCCATTTTTTATTGGTGTTCCTGTCGCTGTTAACTAGGCAAGTTAGTTAAGAACAAATTCACCGGATGTTGGCCAGGTGGGACGGTAGCGTCCCTCCTACCCCAAAGAGGTTTTAACACAAAATACGGGGAGGGGCCAGCTGATTATAAGACTGTATCATCTACATATAAATGGATAGAGAGCTTCCTACTGCCTGAGCTATGTTGTTGATGTAAATTGAGAAGAGCATGGGGCCTAGGATCGAGCCTTGGGGTACACCCTTGGTGACAGGCAGTGGCTGAGACAGCAGATGTTCTGACTTTATACACTGCACTCTTTGAGAGAGGTAGTTAGCAAACCAGGCCAAAGACCCCTCAGAGACACCAATACTCCTTAGCCGGCCCACAAGAATGGAATGGTCTACTGAATCAAAAACTTTGGCCAAGTCTATAAAAATCAAGGGCAATGGTGACATCATTGAGGACCTTTAAGGTTGCAGTGACACATCCATAACCTGAGTGGAAACCAGATTGCATACCAGAGAGAATACTACAGACATCAGGAAAGCCAGTCAGTTTATCATTTTTTCCCAACACTTTTTATAGGATCAGCTTGATCTCCCCCTTTAAATAAAGGATGAACCGTGGCTGCCTTCCAAGCAATGGGAACCTCGCCAGAGAGGAGAGACAGGTTAAAAAGGTCAGAGATAGAATTGGCGAATATAGGGGCAGACGGTGAACAGATCGCTAGGTGGAATCCAAGCAGTAGTGCAGCAGGCAACGGGAGTACCACTTGGGAGAAGCTTTTATTTCTGGAGGCAGATTTCTTGTAGAAAATGCCAGTGGGTGTGCTACGTGACCAAATGGGTGCAGCCTAGAACAGAGCATGTGTCTAATACAGTATGAAGCTTCGGTCTGGCCCGGGGTCCACGGAGCCAGGGCCGGCTGAAAACCCAGAACACACGGGAAGGGGGTCAACCCAGTGGAGGAGTGACGTAGCAAGTTCTGGGCATACTCTGCCCATGGAAGGAATTGTGCCCACTCACCCTGCCAGTCCTGACAGTGACTCCTCAGGAACCTCCCCAGCTCCTGGTTCATCCTCTCCACCTGCCCGTTGGACTGAGGCCGGTACCCGGAAGTGAGGCTGACTATGACCCCAAGCTTCTCCATAAAGACCCTCCATACTCGTGATGTGAATTGGGGGCCACGGTCGGAGACGATATCCCCCGGAAGGCCATAATGCCACAAGACCTGCTGGAAGAGTGCAGTGGGGAGACCAGGAAGAGGGATTAAACGACAGGACTTAGAAAATCTATCCACCACCACCAAATGGTGGTGAAACAGTCAGAGGAGGGGAGATTGGTTACAAAGTCAATGGATAGATGTGACAAGGTTCGCTGAGGCACAGGAAGCAGCAGGAGCTTCCCTGCTGGAGCATTCCGGGGGGACTTGGTTTGAGCACATACGGATCAGGAGTTGACATGGCGACTGATGTCCGGTGCTAAGGTGGGCCACCAGTATTTCCCAGAGATGGATTGGGTAGTGCGAGAAAAACCTGGATGTCCAGCAATGACAGTTGTGTGTGCTCAGGTCAGCAGCCGGTCCCTTATCCCTGTGGGAACGGAAATGCGCTAGGGGAGAACAATTAGTGGGTGCGGGCTCCCTCTCCAGAGCCTCCCTCTCCAGATGACCGCATCTACGTCCCAGACCACAGGAGCTATGACTCGGGAGGATGGAATTACAGGTGGATTCTGGACAGGACCTTCTCCCGAATCGTGGAGACGGGACAAGGCATTAGCTTTGATGTTCTTTGAACCTGGGCGATAGGTCAGCGTGAAGTCAAACCTTGTGAAAAACAGGGCCCACCTCGCTTGGCACGGATTCATCTTCCTCGCTGTCTGTATGTACTCCAGGTCCCGATGGTCGGTGAGAATGACAAATTAATCTTTGGCGCCCTCCAGCCAGTGTCTCCACTCCTTAAGTGTCAACTTCACCGCCAGGAGCTCTCGATCACCGACGTCGTAATTCTTCTCTGCAGGGGACAGTTTTTAGAGTAAAAAGCACATGGATACAATTTATCTAGGTTACCCTGTAGTTGACACAGAACTGACCCCACGTCGACCTCTGAAGCGTCCACCTCCACCACAAAGGATATTGTGGGATCTGGATGTTAGAGCAATGGGGCGGAGGTGAAACGTCCTTTAACGAGACAGAAGGCCCTGTTGGATGCTGGGCTCCACACCAACCTACGGGGCCCTCCCTTAAAGAGAGAGATCAGAGGAGCGGCGACAAAGCTGAAGTTCCTGATGAAGCGGTGGTAAAAGTTGGCAAACCCCACATCTACATTCCTGTCATCCATTCTCACACCCTGCTGGCTGATTTGGTATCCTAAGGAGACAGCCCTCTGATGAAACTTCTTGACAAAAAAAAGCTGATGCAGGGGAAGTGGACGTGCGGACGAAACCCTGCTGGTCACCTCTTGGATGTAATCCTCCATGACCTGGGTCTCAGCTACCGACAGATGGTAGATGAGTCTGTGCGGATGCGCTGATCCTGCAAGCAGGTTGATGGCATGGTCCCAGGGGCGATGAGGAGGAAGACAGGTAGCGCGGGTCTTGGAGAATACCTCCCACAGGCCCTGGTGTACCTCCGGGATGTTGGCCTGAAGGACTCTCAACCAACGTGGAACCACAGGGAGCAGGGGAAGCAGGTCCTCCAGCATTCAAGTGACCAGTCTGTAATTCTCATCCTCGACCATGAGATGGTAAGGTTATGGCATTGAAGCCAGGGGAGGCTGATGATGATCTTGTGAACTGGTGGACTGGTAATGAAGAATGGAATGTTCTCCTGACGGCTGGACTCCACAGTGAGAGTGAGTGGTTGAGTGATGTGGGTGATGGTTCCGGATCCTAAGGGCCGGCTATCAAGGACTTGGACCGGAAAAGGAGAGGAGAGCAGGTATGAGATGATGTTAAGGGAGGAGGCAAGGGTCTGATCAATAAAGTTCCCTGCGGCACTGGAATCCACTATAGCTGTAGACACAGTGCATGAGGGACAGTCAGCTAGTGAGATGGACACCAAAAGGAGCCTAGTATACAGTGAGGAAGATGGCATACTCACTCATGTCCCAGAGTGTGAAAAATCACGTGACCATCCCTCTGCTCTTGTGGATCCCGGATTCGGACACCTCTGAAGCTTGTGCCCTCCTTGGCCACAGTACAAACAGAGCCCCAGCTGTATCCATCCACGGCGCTCCGCCGTGGGGAGACATGTGACCCCTACCGCCATGCGTTTAGGCTCTGATTCCAATTCTTCGCTGAGGGAGGGAGAGAAGCGATGAGAGTACTGACGCTCCCGAAGTAGGCTATCCAGATTGATGGCCATCGCAATGAGTGTGTCCAAGGTGATGTTGTCATCTCGACAGGCCAGTTCCGTCTGGACCTCTGGTGGGTTAGCACTCCTGTTTCTGCTTCTGCTTGAAACGTAAGTGATATATCACTATACTGTAAACTCAGAGGCTGAATCTGAACTTGATTTACGCCGTGAGTTTGAAAAGTTAAGTGAAGCAGCATCTCAAAATCGGCCTAAAGACTTTTGTTGATGCAGAATTTTGTTTGGAAGTTGTTTTTTTTATTCCCCAGACTTTGCTGTTGCGAATATTCATGAGCACACTGTTATGCAACAGGTATTGACACCAGACACAACAGAGAGGAGGGCAACGAAGAGGAAAAGGAGGAGGACTATGTGAACGTTGAAGACGTCTGCTGTGAGAGAGGTCTGGAGAGAGTGAAGGGTAAAAAGAAGAATGGGAAGGAAAAAGGGCACATCTATGGGAAATCGGAGGATGCCTATGTCAAAGAGGAGGAGGGTGTAAGGGAGGGAAAGGGTGTTTGTGGTGGGTCTCATGAAAAAAATGAATAGTGCAGACTATGATGAAGATTACTTGAATGTCTCTGTCTATGACAATGCTGTACCAATATGACATTAATGAAGACGTTTATCAAAACTATTAGGAAAAGTAACAGTGGACTGTATGCAACCTGTCACTAAAGTGGCAGCAGGTAGCCTAGTGGTTAGAGTGTTGGGCCAGTAACTGAAAGGTTGCAAGATCGAATCCCTGAGCGGACAAGGTAAAAATCTGTCGTTCTGCTCCTGAACAAGGCAATTAACCCACTGTTCATAGGCCGTCGTTGAAAATAAGAATTTGTTCTTAACTGACTTGCCTAGGTAAAAAAATTCAAGAAACTAACTTGCATCAACACATTGATTTGGTCCTTTGTGACATGTAAATAAAGTTAAATAATAATTCAGATGCAATAGTATAACAACTACAGTTGCTATAGTTGACACTTAAATTAGACATTATATTGCTTTATTTGATTTAGCTTTTTGTAACCAATCGAAATGTTCAGCATATTTGATCCATTGGGTCAAATTCCAAACTGTAGTTGTTGTATGCATTGGTGGGGTGTCACTTTGTGTCTTTGGTCAGTTCCAGTGCTGTTGAGGAACTAGCATTATGTGTTTAACTGTTGGGTGATTGCATTCAACTGAACTGGATCCTCATTGCATGTTTTGGAGATTAACTTTTATGTCTCCACTTCTTCTTTGAAGGGGAGTAGAAGGCCAAGTGAGACGAGGTCCAACCATAAAAATAATATGAGCACTGGGAAGTAAAAGGTGTGACTCTCGACTCGCTATTTTGGGCCTTTGCCTTCCTAATCTACTTCCTTAGGTCAAGACCATCAAGCTCTCACTTTTGATTCTCCTTGGTTTGTCTATCAATCAAACAGGGTACATGGGCTTTACTTGCAACAAAACTGTTTACCCTAGATACAACAGCACAAATTAGGAAGTAACAGAGGAGCTGAGCTGGGCACAAAAAATTCACCAGACAGTCCCCGACAGAGACTGGTCACCACACATTTTACAAGAAAGCTTGTTCAGTTCTACAAGAGAAAATACCTCTCTTAATTTCTGAAATGAAGATCAACATATTGAAAAGTCTCCTCTATCTGACAATGGGTGAGTTTAACTTCCAAAACGTGCAATTTAATTTCATATCTGTCAGCAAATGGAGAACACTGCTTTGCTTGAAATTCATGTTTTTAACGGCTGCTTATTGGATAAAAGTACTCGGGGATAAATCCTACATTCAGTTGAGAAATGTGTTTCAAATGTTCTTGTCAATCTAAATCAATGTCAATGGGAGATTTGCTTGAATCTCAAGTAAAGATTTGGATCTCTGAATTAATAGAGTAATCTGTCCAGACTATCATAAATCGCCAGCAAATAGTCAAATGACCTATCAATGTTTAGTAAAGGGGTGGATTTTCTCAATCATATCATTGACCAATAAGGAAAGATTGACATCTGCCAGATAATTGATACAGGCAATTAATGTAATATTGATTGTATATACAAACAGAGGTGCCTAATAGGCCAGAGGCCTAGAAGCCTTGGGAATGAGAATTGATCATACAACCTTCCTCCATGGACTGGATACAGCATAAGAGAGAGAACAAAGGCATTTAATTACATTTATAACATGTTTAGGTGTAACCTTCTCAACCAATCAAATGATACCAAGTTTACAGTAACCTAAACACGCACATTGTGGCCATCACTTTATTCTAGGGTTCAAAATCTAACAAACAAACTAAATGGATAAATGAGCCACTTATAAGCAGTTAATAGATCATCATCATAGCATAGTACATGCTTTAGGTTCAATTGAATTTAGCTTATGCTAAATAGACATTCTCACAATCCATCATGCTTCCCCTTTTTAGAAGCAGAGTTTAAAAAAAAAGTTTTAACATGTTCTTCTCGGGGGAGTGGTTGACAGGGTTAACTTGAAAGAGGAACATTGGGTTTGTGAGATATTCTTGTTTCTTGAGTCTGAAGCTGTAATAGAAGTAGGGAGGTGTTAACTAGCCAACGGATCCCTTTGTCTAAGGGACTTGGTTCTGTAACCTGAATGAATGTGTGCATTTATGTGAGAAATCAGCTTATGAACCCTACAGTTGAAGTCGGAAGTTTACATACACCTTAGCCAAATACATTTAAACTCAGTTTTTCACTATTCCTGACATTTAATTCTAGTAAAAATTCCCTGTCTTACGTCAGTTAGGATCACCACTTTATTTTAAGAAGGTGAGATGTCAGAATAATAGTAGAGAGAATGATTTATTTCAGCTTTTAGTTCTTTCATCACATTCCCAGTGGGTCAGAAGTTTACATACACTCAATTAGTATTTGGTAGCGTTGCCTTTAAATTGTTTAACTTGGGTCAAACGTTTTGGGTAGCCTTCCACAAGCTTCCCACAATAAGTTGGGTGAATTTTGGCCCATTCCTCCTGACAGAGCTGGTGTAACTGAGTCAGGTTTGTAGGCCTCCTTGCTCACACACGCTTTTTCAGTTCTGCCCACAAATGTTCTATGGGATTGAGGTCGGGGCTTTATGATGGCCACTCCAATACCTTGACTTTGTTGTCCTTAAGCCATTTTGCCACAACTTTGGAAGTATGCTTGGGGTCATTGTCCATTTGGAAGAGCCATTTGCGACCAAGCTTTAACTTCCTGACTGATGTCTTGAGATGTTGCTTCAATATATCCACATAATTTTCCTACCTCATGATGCCATCTATTTTGTGAAGTGCACCAGTCCCTTCTGCAGCAAAGCACCCCCACAACATGATGCTGCCACCCCTGTGCTTCATGGTTGGGATGGTGTTCTTCGGCTTGCAAGCCTCCCCCCTTTTCCCCCAAACATAACGATGGACATTATGGCCAAACAGTTCTATTTTTGTTTCACCAGACCAGAGGACATTCCTCCAAAATGTACAATCTTTGTCCCCATGTGCAGTTGCAAACCATAGTCTTTTTTTATGGCAGTTTTGGAGCAGTGGCTTCTTCCTTGCTGATGTCGATATAGGACTCGTTTTACTGTGGATATAGATACTTTTGTACCTGTTTCCTCCAGCATCTTCACACGGTCCTTTGCTGTTGTTCTGGGATTGATTTGCACATTTCGCACCAAAGTACGTTCATCTCTAGTACGTTCATCCTTCCTGAGCAGTATGACGGCTGCGTGGTCCCATGGTGTTTATACTTGCGTACTATTGTTTGTACAGATGAATGTGGTACCTTCAGGCGTTTGGAAATTGCTCCCAAGGATGAACCAGACTTGTGAAGGTCTTGGCTGATTTCTTTTGATTTTCCTATGATGTCAAGCAAAGAGGAACTGAGTTTGAAGGTAGGCCTTGAAATACATCCACAGGTACACCGCCAATTGACTCAAATTATGTCAATTAGCCTATCAGAAGCTTCTAAAGCCATGACATAATTTTCTGGAATTTTCCAAGCTTTTTAAAGGCACAGTCAACTTAGTGTATGTACACTTCTGACCCACTGGAAATGTGATACATCTGTCTGTATACAATTGTTGGAAAAATTGTGTCATGCACAAAGTAGATGTCCTAACCGACTTGCCAAAACTATAGTTTGTTAACAAGAAATTTGTGGAGTGTTTGAAAAACAAGTTTTAATGACTCCAACCTAAGTGTATGTAAACTTCCGACTTCAACTGTAGGTCAGAGGCGGGCAACCCCGTTCCTGGAGAGCCGCAGGGTATGCAGGATTTTGCTTTAATTGACCTGAAAGACCAGGCGTGTTGAACTTGTGACCCGTTTCAGTAAACTAGGCATATGTCGCGGTTCACTAATTCACAGGATAGACGTTTGACCGAAATCTTTTCTCGAACATGTGAACTTTAATGTGCCTTAATAACAAACTTGTATGCCATCTCTAAATCTGAATAAAATTGTTAAATTACGAGCCTAGTTGGTTTAGCTACAGAAAAATGCAGCAACCATCCCGCTAGCCACGATTGGCTGTGATAATGACTGGGCTGGACATGCCAAGAGATGAGTTTGGATTGGTCTGCCGTATAGCACTCCGTATTTGAGCTAGTCATTATGTCTAGGTAATCCTGTCTAACGCTGCTTTTTTAAACATATCATTAGTAAAACTGCATAAGTGTTGCTTTTCACTCTGGAGGACCGAGTTTTGATATCAGTGGAATTCGAGTATGATAGCTAAGGAGATGGAGAAAACATCGGTCTCTGGATTACATCTTCAAATCTAAGGGCAACCTTAGCATCCAACAGGAGACGCGTCCATCCATGAATGATGTATACGGGTAAAATAGGCTGGCTAGCTACATTTTCAGATATTACACATTTCTAATTTTGACAGAAAGTGGTTTAATTTCAAGTTAAAGTGTACTGTTAGCTAGCTAATGTTAGCTGGCTGGCTCGCTAGCTAACGTTACATGTATGATCTTGTTATTCACATCTCAGAGCCATTTGCTTGGCTAGCTATAGCCTAATGTTAGCTAGCTATCATTGAACCTAGTTGGTTAGCTACCTGCAGATTCATGCAGGGTAGTAACATCATGAGTTGGGATTATGGTTCATTGTTTACCTAGCTATCTAGCTACATGTCTTAACAAAACATGTCTATAAAAGTAACCATTCCGGGTGTGTTCTAAATTCAGTCTGGCCATCTACTCCGATTTCAGAGCGCTCTCGTCTGAGTGTGCCAGAGCGCAGAATAACTTACACGTTACATATGGCCGGTGACAGTAAACATCGGCAAAAATGCGTAATTAAATTGTTGCCAGCAGCACAGTTACAGTCTCCAACACTATGGATAACATGAAAACAGCCTAACCAGCTCTGCTAGGGTGAGTAAATTGGTCAGAGTGGGGTGTTCTCTCATTTGTAGCTAGCAAGCTAGCCAATGTTAGCCAGTTGTTGTGAGGTCAGAACGTTCGGATCAACCCTACTCATCTGCCAGAGCGTCTAGTCTGCGCTCTGAACACTCCGAGAGCAAAACGCTCTGAATTTATGAACGGACAATCTGACAGCACAGTTGCAGTCACCAACACTCTGGATAACATAACAGCCTAACCAGCTCTCCTAGGGCGAGTAATGTTCAGTGAGCAGGAAGTAGCTATCAAGTTAGCTTGGGTGCTTGACTGCTGCTGTTAGTACAGAACACTCGGATCCATCCTTAAAGAGATGGGTGGGGCTAAAACTTCAGAGGGTGTGAACGATGCTGAATGGGTGTAGACAAAGGGCTCTCCAGTAGTAGTACCAAAATATTCAAAGGCCATTTTCTCAAAGGTGAGTTTAAAAGTTTATCAACTTTCAGAGCAGAATTACTTTCCTATTGTTCCTCAACTGTAGTGTATGATATATACTTTTGTAGCTCTGAGTCTCTACTTATATCTAATGTAAAAAACACTATTTCAAATTTTGCTACATTAGACCGATTTGAGTCGGTCGGTAACATTTAGTCAATCACTGAACTGACCAACTGAGCTAATTGATCAGTTCAGTTATTGACTAAATTCAACAAACCTGGTCTTCCAGGCCAGTTAACTCCAAATCATGTGTACCCTGCGGTTCTCTAGGCCTTCCCCTGGCCTAGGTGTTGAATGCACATGTGCCCAGAGAGACAGCAACCTTACCTTCGTCCAGGGCCAGCTCTGTCTCTCTTGACCTTTTATTCATTCCTGGGGGAGCTGCGTGCCCGTGCATGCGCACATTTTAAAAGGAAACATTGCTCATGGCCACCACACAAAACCAGCCACCTCACAACTTGCAAGCTGACCTCTTATTCGGCCAGTCCAAGCAGATTATTGTTGGTTCAGATGGTGACGAAATCTAAATATGTACAAACTAAAGACTCAAAAACAAATGAAAATTCTCATGGCCAATGTTCCCTCAAATGTATTTTGTCACTACACACATTTTAAGTCTGAGCGCAAACTTGAACGTTGTGAAAATGTTGTGAACACTGAGGCTGTACCCGCTTGAAGTTAAGCGGCCATTTGTTCATAGTATATGCCTACCAAAGAGGCATAATGTACCATCAAAAACAATGGAGAAAATGCATCCCATAACATTTTAACATGGAAATAACTATTGAAATACGTAGCTGTTCTATGATACAGCCTACAGCAGCAGCCAATGTGTAGTGTTCAATGTAGGCCTATATTCCATGAGACTTTTAAAAACAAGCTTTTTATCCATTTATCCTTCAGACAAGGATGTGAGTGAAAATGTTGTTGTATTGTCTTGTTTGATGTTCGATGCAAGATAAAATGCATTGTTATTCCCATACCATTATGACAGCAAATCAGACAAAAATGTATGCTACCCTCTGCCTATTGACTACATTGCTTATTCAAGCCTGTCTCAAAATACAACACTGCCCCTTTAAGACGTTAAAAATCTTTTTATCTGACTCCCGTTTCAAAGATAGTTAGAATCACTCCCCCACTGCTGACCAGAAATGAGCTACTACTGAGCTAATAACTCACTAATTAGCAAAGAATAGGCCTATGAACAAATGTGCACACGCAGCTACATGCGGTTCTTCGCTTTGATCTCAACACAATAGCATCTACTCATGACCGCTCGTGCCTGTCAATGGAGTCTTGCATAGTTTGTTTTGTTTCGGTATGTTGCACTGAAAGAGGCTAATATTATGTTGATTCGATCACAATTCCCACAGTGAAGAGAAACGTTGATAGTGTTAACTAACGGGGTTGGAACTCGAGTAAAGTTTTGTGAAGTTCCATCTCGTGTGTCTCTGCTCAGGTTGATATTTCTTCTGCGCAGCAGTCCTGGGGGAGCTAAGTACCCACGTCTTACAAGGGAACATTGCTCATGGCCACCAAACAAAACCAGCCACCTCACAGCTTGCAAGCTGAGAATTACCTTAATGGGATGTGCTTATCAACCAGGATCAGCACCTGGGGGAATGGAGTGTGGAAGTGGTAGTGAGCTGTAATGTGCAGTCTAAACTACCTAACCTATTCCCTAACAGGAAGTCACACCTCTGACTGAGGTCTGAACAACCTGAATCCTGGCTTAGGAAGGTCACCAAAAATCCTGAAATTTCCATCCCTAACTATAACATTTCCCTACAAGATAGAACTGCCAAAGGGGGCGGAGTTGCAATCTACTGCAGAAATCTCTGAAGCTGGAGTCTTATATCTCCCTCTCTAACTTTAAGCATCAGCTGTCTGAGCAGCTTACCGATCACTGTACCTGTACACAGCCAATCTGTAAATAACACACCCGACTACCTCGTCCCCATATTATTTCTTACCCTCTTGTTCTTTTGCACCCCAGTATCTCTACTTGCACATCATCATCTGCACATCTATCACTCGAGTATTAATGCTAAATTGTAATTATTTTCGCTTCTAGGGCCTATTTATTGCTTACCTCCCTACTCTTCTACATTTGCACACACTGTACATCAATTTTTCTATTTTTCTTTTCTTTTGTGTTATTGACTGTACGTTTGTTTATGTGTAACTCTGTGTTGTTGTTTTTGTCGCACTGCTTTGCTTTATCTTGGCCAGGTCGCAGTTGTAAATGAGAACTTGTTCTCAACTGGCCTACCTGGTTAAATCAAGGTGAAATAAAAAATTTAAAAATAAAAATCTCTCACACAGCATGCTTCTTGAGTGTTTGTGACAGTTCATGCAATGAACCACAGAAGACTGCCTGTGGGCTCGTCTTCAGTTTGATTTTGCTGACAGTATCAAGTGGTTTCAGCTGTACATTTACTGCATGCATATATTTTGAGACTGCCTACCACTAATTTCATCCATTTGTTTTTCTCTATTAGTTTATCCACTAAATGTGTTACCTGCTGGTAAGTGAATCATCTTGAGATAGTTGTGGCAATTACTTTTTTCCCATTGAATGAACAAAAAGTCTACAGCATATTCTTTATAAAAAAAAGTTGTAGTATGATGCACAAATCAGATACATTCCCTGAGTTGTTAAATACGTTTATAAAAAAAGATGGCCAATTAAGCAAAACTGTGAATTTTGATGAATGACTTCCCATGTATTTTTACCTGACAGTCACTTCCCAGATCAGGCTGGTCAATGGTAAAGATCGCTGCTCAGGAAGAGTTGAGATCTATTACAGTGGCCAGTGGGGAACAGTTTGTGATGATTCCTGGGATATTACAGATGCTGAGGTGGTGTGTAGAGAGCTGGACTGTAAGGGTACAAACAAAGTCCAAAGTAGTGGCCAATATGGTCCAGGCAGTGGAAATATCTGGCTGGATGACGTTGCATGCACTGGTAGTGAACGTCATCTCACAGCGTGCCCGCACAGAGGATTTGGAAAACATGACTGTCAACATAGTGAGGATGTTGGTGTTGTCTGCCCAGGTAAGGGTGTCACATAGTCTTGCCATTCCAAACTCTTTCATGACACATCTGTTCATAGTTGATATCATGAAATGCATAATGTCCTGAGGTTAATTTCATCATCTAAAAACCACCCAGTTCCATGCCTTGTAAATGACCTTGACTTTTTATCTTTTCCCGCCTCCAAGCTGCCCAGATCAGGCTGGTCAATGGTAATGGTCGCTGCTCTGGGAGAGTGGAGATCTATTACAGTGGCCAGTGGGGAACAGTGTGTGATGACGACTGGGATATGAATGATGCTGCGGTGGTGTGTGGACAGCTGGGTTGTGGGAGTGCTGTAGGTGCCCCTCTCGTTGCCTATTTTGGTCAGGGTAGTGAACCAACCTGGCTGGATAATGTGAACTGCTCTGGAAATGAAAGCTACCTCTCAGAGTGCTCACACAAAAGTTTTGAAGATGAAAACTGTGATCATGGTGAAGATGCTGGTGTTTTCTGCCTCTCAGGTAATTAGTGGTTTTATCATGTTGTGACATGAGTGCAGAAACAGTAAAGAGAGATAAAAAGATGTTAAACAACACTTCCGACACCATTCATTTAGAATACTGCTGCTTGTGATTTGAATGTATGTATGTTCAGTTATGTGCAGTGAACAGGGCAGAACGTGAAATGGAGTCCTACATGTATCTGTGTCTTGTAACTAATACACAGAACTTTTGTACAGGTTTAACCCTGAAGACACCTACCCTCTCTAAAACGCCTTCCCATTCAGCTTTTTCACCTGGTGAAATGGTACAGTTCACCTGCACTGTCCCTCAACGAATTGCCATCACTGCAAACTTTGACTTACTTATGGGAGGATCTTCAATAATGACCCAAGCAGTTGGAACCACTCAGACCAGTAACACTTTCACATTGTCCAGTCTGCAATCTGCACACCAGGGAAGGTACAGTTGTCTACAACAGATAACCCAGAATGGTCAGAAAATGATCAGCTCTTCTTCCAGCAACTCCATGGACATCACTATTGGTGAGTTATTTTATTTCTTTTAATTTTTTATTTCACCTTTATTTAACCAGGTAGGCTAGTTGAGAACAAGTTCTCATTTGCAACTGCGACCTGGCCAAGATAAAGCATAGCAATTCGACACATACAACAACACAGAGTTACACATGGAATAAACAAAATATAGTCAATAATACAGTAGAACAAAAGAAAACAAAAAGTCTATATACAGTGAGTGCAAATGAGGTAAGTTAAGTTAAGGCAATAAAATAGGCCATGGTGGCGAAGTAAATACAATATAGCAATTAAACACTGGAATGGTAGATGTGCAGAATATTAATGTGCAAGTAGAGATACTGGGGTGCAAAGGAGCAAGATAAATAAATAAATACTGTATGGGGATGAGGTAGGTAGATAGATAGATGGTCTGTTTACAGATGGGCTATGTACAGGTGCAGTGATATGTGAGCTGCTCTGACAGCTGGTGCTTAAAGCTAGTGAGGGAGATATGAGTCTCCAGCTTCAGAGATTTTTGCAGTTCGTTCCAGTCATTGCCGCAGATAACTGGAAGGAAAGACGACCAAAGGAGGAATTGGCTTTGGGGGTGACCAGTGAGATATACCTGCTGGAGCGCGTGCTACGAGTGGGTGCTGCTATGGTGACCAGTGAGCTGAGATAAGGCGGGGCTTTACCTAGCAGAGACTTGTAGATAACCTGTAGCCAGTGGGTTTGGCGATGAGTATGAAGCGAGGGCCAACCAACGAGAGCATACAGGTCGCAATGGTGGGTAGTGTATGGGGCTTTGGTGACAAAACGGATGGCACTGTGATAGACTGCATCCAGTTTGTTGAGTAGAGTGTTGGAGGCTATTTTATAGATGACATCACCGAAGTCGAGGATCGGTAGGATGGTCAGTTTAACGAGGGTATGTTTGGCAGCATGAGTGAAGGATGCTTTGTTACGATATAGGAAGCCAATTCTAGATGTCATTTTGGATTGGAGATGCTTAATGTGAGTCTGTAAGGAGAGTTTACAGTCTAACCAGACACCTAGGTATTTGTAGTTGTCCACGTATTCTAAGTCAGAGCCGTCCAGAGTAGTGATGCTGGACGGGCGAGCAGATGCGGGCAGTGATCAGTTGAATAGCATGCATTTAGTTTTCACTGCGTTTAAGAGCAGTTGGAGGCCAGGGAAGGAGAGTTGTATGGCATTGAAGCTCAACTGGAGGTTAGTTAACACAGTGTCCAAAGAGGTGCCAGAAGTATACAGAATGGTGTCGTCTGCGTAGAGGTGTACCAGAGAATCACCAGCAGCAAGAGCAACATCATTGATGTTTACAGAGAAGAGAGTTGGCCCAAGGATTGAACCCTGTGGCATCCCATAGAGACTGCCAGAGGTCCGGACAACAGGCCCTCCGATTTGACACACTGAACTCTATCAGAGAAGTAGTTGGTAAACCAGGCGAGGCAATCATTTGAGAAACCAAGGCTGTCGAGTCTGCCAATAAGAATGTGGTGATTGACAGAGTCGAAAGCCTTGGCCAGGTCGATGAATACGGCTGCACAGTAATGTCTCTTATCGATGGTGGTTATGATGTCGTTTAGGACCTTGAGCGTGGCTGAGGTGCACCCATGACCAGCTCTGAAACCAGATTGCATAGCGGAGAATACCTTCTCCGGTGGGATTCGAAATGGTCGGTAATCTGTTTGTTAACTTGGCTTTCGAAGACCTTAGAAAGACAGGGTAGGATAGATATACGTAGGTCTGTAGCAGTTTGGGTCTAGAGTGTCACCCCCTTTGAAGAGGGGGATGACCGCGGCAGCTTTCCAATCTTTGGGAATCTCAGACGATACGAAAGAGAGGTTGAACAGGCTAGTAATAGGGGTTACAACAATTTCGGCAGATCATTTTAGAAAGAGAGGGTCCAGATTGTCTAGCCCGGCTGATTTGTAGGGGTCCAGATTTTGCAGCTCTTTCAGAACATCAGCTATCTGGATTTGGGTAAAGGAGAAATGGTGGGGGCTTTGGCGGGTTGCTGTGGAGGGTGCCGGGCAGTTGACCGGGGTAGGGGTAGCCAGGTGGAAAGCATGGCCAGCCATAGAGAAATGCTTATTGAAATTCTCAATTATAGTGTATTTATCAGTGGTGACAGTGTTTCCTTGCCTCAGCGCAGTGGGCAGCTGGGAGGAGGTGCTCTTATTCTCCATGGACTTTACAGTGTCCCAGAACTTTTTGGAGTTAGTACTACAGGATGCACGTTTCTGTTTGAAAAAGCTAGCCTTAGCTTTCCTAACTGCCTGTGTATATTTGTTCCTAACTTCCCTGAAAAGTTGCATATCACGGGGGCTATTCGATGCTAATGCAGAACGCCACAGGATGTGTTTGTGCTGGTCAAGGGCAGACAGGTCTGGAGTGAACCAAGGACTATATCTGTTGCTAGTTCTAAAAATGTTTAATGGGGCATGCTTATTTAAGATGTTGATGAAGGCACTTTTAAAGAATAGCCAGGCATCATCTACTGACGGGATGAGGTCAATTTCATTCCAGGATACCCCGGCCAGGTCAGTTAGAAAGGCCTGCTCGCGTTTTAGGGAGCGTTTGACAGTGATGAGGGGTGGTCTTTTGGTCGCAGACCCATTATGGATGCAGGCAATGAGGCAGTGATCGCTGAGATCTCGCTGAGATCTTGATTGAAAACAGCAGAGGTGTATTTGGAGGGTGGGTTAGGATGACATTTATGAGGGTGCCCGTGTTTACGGATTTGAAGTTGTACCTGGTAGGTTCATTGATAATTTGTGTGAGATTGAGGGCATCAAGCTTGGATTGTAGGATGGCCGGGGTGTTAAGCATGTCCCAGTTTAGGTCACCTAGTAGCACAAGCTCAGAAGATAGATAGGGGGCAATCAATTCACATATGGTATCGAGGGCACAGCTGGGGGCAGAGGGTGGTCTATAGCAAGTGGCAACAGTGAGAGACTTGTTTCTGGAAAGGTGAATTTTTAGAAGTAGAAGCTCGAATTGTTTGGGTACAGACTTGGATAGTAATACAGAACTCTGCAGGCTATCTATGCAGTAGATTGCAACACCGCCCCCTTTGGCAGTTCTATCTTGGCGGGAAATGTTATAGTTAGCGATGGAGATTAAGGTTTTTGGTGGTTTTCCTAAGCCAGGATTCAGACACGACTAAGACATCCGGGTTGGCAGAGTGTGCTAAAGCAGTGAGTAAAACAAACTCAGGGAGTAGGCTTCTAATGTTAACATGCATGAAACCAAGGCTTTTCCGGTTACAGAAGTCAACAAATGAGAGCACCTGGGGAGTCGGAGTAGAGCTAAGCACCAGGTGATGTCATCGCATATGTAGGAGGTGGAACAACATGGTTGGTTAAGGCATATTGAGCAGGGCTAGAGGCTCTACAGTGAAATAAGACAGTAATCACTAACCAGGACAGTAATGGATGAGGCATATTGATATTAGAGAGAGGCATGCGTAGCCAAGTGAACATATGGGTCCAGTGAGTGGTTGGGCTGACTGGGAACATGGCGATTCAGACAGTTAGCAGGCCGATGCTGACACGCTAACTGTTAGTAGGCCAGGGCTAAACAAGCTAGCAGTTAGCAGACCGGGTTAGCAAGCAAGAAGTTAGTAGGGGCTAGCAGTTAGCAGACCGGGGCAGGCAAGCTAGCAGTTAGCAGAACGGGACAGGCAAGCTAGCAGTTAGCAGACCGATGCTAACACGCTAACAGTTAGTAGGCCGGGGCTAAACAAGCTAGCAGTTAGCAGACCGGGTTAGCAAGCAAGCAGTTAGTAGGGGCTAGCAGTTAGCAGACCGGGGCAGGCAAGCTAGCAGTTAGCAGACCGGGGCAGGCAAGCTAGCAGTTTGCACACCCGGGCTAGCAAGTTAGCCTTTCTGGGACGTCGCGATGGGGGTAAGTCTGTTTTTGCCTCTTCGTGCTGTGACGTCGATAGACCAGTCGTGGAATTAGTAGGGTTCCAAGTAGCTCTAGGTAGCTAGCAGGCCTAGCAGGTTAGCAGAATGGGCCTTCAGCGGACGTCGCGCCTGAGGGGCCTGTTGGAATCCTCGGGCAGATTATGTCAGTATTCCAGTCGTAGAGGATCGGCGGGGTTCCGTGCCCCGTACCGGCAGTAGAAGGGGTCCGGATATTGTAGCCCAGGAGTGAGCCGGGAGATGGGTCTAGCATGGGCTAGCCCCAGGCTAGTTGGTGCTAGCTCCGGGATGGAAACGTTAGCCAGGAGTAGTCAACCCTGGTTGCGGTTAGCTAGCTGTGATGATCCAGATTAAAAGGTTCAGAGTTTGTGGTAGGAATTCGGGGATATGGAGAGAAAAATAGGTCCGGTATGCTCTGGTTTGAAACGCGTTGTACGAACTGGCGAGAGATTTCCCGAGCTAAAGGTTAGCTGATGACCGCTAGCAGTGGTTAGCTGACTGATAGCTGGTAGCTAGCTAGCTTCAGTTGAGCTATTCCAGTTCAGAGGTAAATAGAAATACTTTAGGAAAAAAAAAAAAAAAAAAGATCCACACCACATTGGGTGAGGCGGGTTGCAGGAGAGTATTTTGAAGTTGAGGTTTAGGAAAAATATTAAAAAGAACGCAAAGAAAAAGATATATACACATGGGACGAGACAAAGACAAAGACGTCTGACTGCTACGCCATCTTGGATCCAAGACTACGAACACACTTACAGTTGAGGGCACTAAATGTTATGTTATGCTGCAGTTAAGTGCACACGTTAACAACCTGCTCTTGTCTTTTGTTAGTTGTCTTGTTACAGCCCAACATCTCTCTCAGTGCTCCAAATGGAGGGATTTTCTGGGGACTTCAGGGGCCAGAGGTGACCAGGGGCCACAGCTTCTCCATCACCTGCTCCATTCAGCCACAGTATCCTGGAGGCCTCTTCTATCTGGACTTCTCTGGGTCCAACAGGACTGAAACTAAGCCAGCAGTCAACCACTCTGCCTCCTTTCACTTTCCTGTTGCAGAGTATACAGACCAGGGGAACTACAGTTGTGTTTATGAAGTTATTGTCTCCACCCAGTCATTCCATTCTAACAAGACAGACTTGCTGACAGTCAGCATTCGAGGTAAAATACATTTTAGTTTCATGTTTTCAAGTGCATTACCATGAAGGCCATATTTAAGGATTGTGAGTAGAAAAAACTATAGATATTATCAGTCCTATCATTCATTCAATATTTTTTTAAGACCAATGTTTTACATTGCAGAAGAATTTCATAGCTATACGAATTCTGAAATGTAGTCTTTTGAAAGATGTTGATTGTGGTGTTTCTCTCCATAGCATCCATAGTCCCCATTATTGCCTCTGGTGTAATAGTTGGGCTACTGCTCCTCCTGCTGCTGCTCATTCCTTGTCTAGTCTGGAGGAAGATAAGCAGCAGAGAGCAGTCTATTATGATAAACCCGAGAGAAAGTAAGATCTAGCTCCTCTAATCAGGATTCAGGTTAGGGTTGCAAAATACCCAGGTTTTCAAGAACACCCAGTTGGAAGATTCCTGAAAATCAGGAAGGATTCATCAGGAAATGTGGAATCCTCCAACCAGGATATCTTGAAAACCTGGACATTTAGATTACTGGAATTTTTCAACCCTAATTTTATTATGGTTTTGTACTGTTTATGATATATATATTCCTGCTTATATTCACTGACATTATTTATTTGAATTAAACTGATCAATCCCTCAGCTGCCAATAACATTAGCACATATGGAAACACTGTGGTTGCAGCGAGTGAGGAAAATGATGAAGAGGACTATGTCAACGTAGAAACCTTTGTCAACGTAGAAACCTTTGTCAACAAGAGCAAAGATGAAGACATGAAAAAAGGATGCCATGCAGGAATGTATGTGAAAAGGAAGTTGCTTACCACAAAAAATAATGAGTAAGTTATGTGTTGTCTCTACCTTCTTACCCTTTGTGCTGTTGTCTGTGCACAATCATGTTTGTACCTTGTTTTGTGTTGCAACCATGTTGTGCTGCTGCCATGTTGTGTTGCTACCATGTTGTTGTCATGTTGTGTTGCTACCATGCTGTGTTGTCATGTGTTGCTGCCATGCTATGTTGTTGTCTTAGGTCTCTCTTAATGTAGTGTTGTGGTGTCTCTCTTGTCGTGATGTGTGTCAGCGAGTGAGGAAAATGATGAAGAGGACTATGTCAATGTAGAAACCTTTGTCCGCAAGAGCAAAGATGAAGGATGAAAAAAATGATGCCATGCAGGAATACATGTGAAAAGGGTACCACCAAAAATAATGATAAAAACAAATGTCTGCAGTAATGAAAGGATAACCTGTGCCAAGATCCTGACTTGAAGTCCAGGGGCCGGATTCGCAAAACCTTCTTAAGAAGACATTTCTTCTTAACTGGCATTTTTTCCTTAACTATAGACTTAAGGAGAAAGTTAAGCAAAGTTGCTATTCCTCAATATAGTTATTGGAAATGTTCTTAAGGTTTTCCCTAAGTTTCTTGCTCAGAATAAAGTTAAGAAGAAATGGGATTCTGGAAAATAATGCTATAGGATTTTTTCTTGTCTTGAGACGAATGGGTGCTTTTGTACATTTACATTTACATTTAAGTCATTTAGCAGACGCTCTTATCCAGAGCGACTTACAAATTGGTGCATTCACCTTATGACATCCAGTGGAACAGCCACTTTACAATAGTGCATCTAAATCTTTTAAGGGGGGGGGGGGGGGGGGGGGGTGAGAAGGATTACTTTATCCTATCCTAGGTATTCCTTAAAGAGGTGGGGTTTCAGGTGTCTCCGGAAGGTGGTGATTGACTCCGCTGTCCTGGCGTCGTGAGGGAGTTTGTTCCACCATTGGGGGGCCAGAGCAGCGAACAGTTTTGACTGGGCTGAGCGGGAACTGTACTTCCTCAGTGGTAGGGAGGCGAGCAGGCCAGAGGTGGATGAACGCAGTGCCCTTGTTTGGGTGTAGGGCCTGATCAGAGCCTGGAGGTACTGAGGTGCCGTTCCCCTCACAGCTCCGTAGGCACCCATTAATGTTGTCTTGCGCCACAGAAACAGTTGGCTACCGGATATTTAAATACAGCAAGAATACAAAAAAACAAGCATTATCTAGCTAGCTAGTAATGAACAATATATTACAATATTCTAGAAGTGTTAAAAAGCTAGCGCTATCGCGTTGATTTTCAAAGGAGAACTTGGCTAACTTAGGTAACGTTAGCGTTGTTAGCTATGTTGGATATAATGTCTTTACACGTTTGCTAGCTAACGTAGCTAACTAACTTACCGGTCGCTCAGTCCCTCTACCACCATCTCTATGATGGACGACACCTTCTCCTCCAGCTGGTCCACATGAATGGTGTCTCAGCTCCCTTCTTCTTAGCAGCTTTCTTGTTGTCAGAACACTTGTTTTTTACGGCGTCAGTGTCCCTTGCCATATCCCCGATGGCAGAGACAGACTTGGCCACTCTCGCCCATCCTCTCTTTTTGGTTTCTGCAGTGAACCTGCAGTTATCAAGTCTCCCCAACAACAACCTTTTCCTGGCTGCTATTTCCTCCACCATCACTTCAAGCTCTCGTTTACTGAGGTTTTTTTGCGCTTTCCTTGGTTATCCATTGTTGGTTTTGATGTACAGTAGCTAACGTTAGACTGATGGCTGTAATGTGTGAAAAATTGTTTTTTTTTGTTTGCGTGTAAAGGGTTCACGAGCCAACTAAAACATTTTTATCCTCGAGACATAAAGCAAGAAAAGAAATGTAATAAAATTGAAATATCAACACTTTATTATAGTGGGCCAAATCCTATCATCCCTGTCACATAGGCTTATTTATTGGTTTCAAGCACGTCACTAATGTCATTGCCACATAAGAAGATATTTACAAAGTTCTTAAGATATTTACGAAGTTCCTAAGAAAATTACGAATTCCTAAGAATTGAGGAATTGCATTTACGAACTATCTTATGAACTTCTAAAATTAAATCTCAAGCAGCTTCTTAAGTTTTTCCGTAAGTAATGTTTCGTGAATCCGGCCCCAGGCATGTAACTCAAATGTTTTGTATTCATCCTCAGGAATGCTCCAGGAGCCATGAACAAGTTCGGAAACATCCAAGGTGAAGGGCCAGACGCAAGTGAGGATGATGAGTCCGACTATGAAAATCCAGATATCTTCACGGAGAGGGATTTTGCTGAAGACATCTATGATGAAGACAGTGAGTCTTTAGACCTGGAGCAGCTCACTTCATGTAAAGCTGGAAGGGAGAATGACTACGAAGAAGATGACAACATATACGCAAACTATGAGTGAAGGCCTTGTTATACGAATGCTGATGCAGAGATATAGATGCCAGGAGAGGCATGAAAGGTTAGCTTTGTGAGTTGAATTATAAGGGCTTAAAAAAACAACTTTTTCATCAAAATGTTCACTTAGTAGATACGAGTGAAGGCTTTGTTTGAATATGAGTTAGAATTTCGATGTATATTGTTTGGGTGTATGAGTTCTAGTTGTATTGTTGTCAGGTAATTGTATGAGTTTTCTGACTTGACATTGTTATATATATTTTAAAATTATTACATTATTTACTTTACGGCACCTCCGTACCTTCAGGCTCTGATCAGGCCCTACACCCAAACAAGGGCACTGCGTTCATCCACCTCTGGCCTGCTCGCCTCCCTACCTCTGAGGAAGTACAGTTCCCGCTCAGCCCAGTCAAAACTGTTCGCTGCTCTGGCACCCCAATGGTGGAACAAACTCCCTCACGACGCCAGGTCAGCGGAGTCAATCACCACCTTCCGGAGACACCTGAAACCCCACCTCTTTAAGGAATACCTAGGATAGGAGAAAGTAATCCTTCTAACCCCCCCCCCCCCCCCTTAAAAGAGTTAGATGCACTATTGTAAAGTGGTTGTTCCACTGGATATCATAAGGTGAATGCACCAATTTGTAAGTCGCTCTGGATAAGAGCGTCTGCTAAATGACTTAAATGTAAATGTAAATGTACTTCAGTTTAAAAACAGTGATTGTCTTGATGAATTGTCTGAACGCATTGAACATAATCTATTATTTCATTTTTTTAAGTAAATATATTAATACTTTAGACTATTTCTCTTCTATAACATTCAGTGTGCTGTCAAGGAGTTGTGCTGTCAAAGAATAGTCCTTAGCAATGACTGGTTGTGATGTGCTAAACTTGAGATCTACACTCTTAGAAAAAAGTCTCCATAGGATAACCCTTTTTGGTTCCAGGTAGAACTATTTTGGGTTCCATGTAGAACCATCTGTGTAAAGGGTTCTTCAAAGGGTTCTCCTATGGGACAGCCAAAGAACTCTTTTAGGTTCTAGATAGCAATTTTTTTTCTAAGTGTACAGTATGGCAAAATGCAAATACATTTGTACTGTATGTATAGAATCAAACAATAATGTTGATTTCAGTGTACATTTTCGATTATTGTGTGTGTGGCTTTAAAGAACATGAAATCCATGAAACCTGACTACTTTTTACAGAAGCTTAAAACTTAAATTGTTGTTGATGAACAGAAATTGTCTTGAAAATATGTGGAGATTTAAATACTGTACAACTATATGTTCAAGAATTAGAAATAGATCTCTGGATGCAGAAGGCCAAATCGACCCTGACCAACAACTTTCATTTTGAAGAAACGTATTAAATGGAGAAAAAAATGTAAAAAAGAAGAAATCCGCACACTGCTCTTGATTGTATTACACGGAACCCAAACCGGCTGCGCGCACGCGCCATCGTGCATACATTTATTTTGTCCCCCCACACCAAACGCGATCACGACACGCAGGGTAAAATATCAAAACAAACTCTGGACCAATTACATTAATTTGGGGACAGGTCGAAAAGCATTAAACATGTATGGCAATTTAGCTAGCTAGCTTGCACTTGCTAACTAATTTGTCCTATTTAGCTAGCTTGCTGTTGCTAGCTAATTTGTCCTGGGACATAAACATTGAGTTGTTATTTTACCTGAAGTGCACAAGGTCCTCTACTCCAACAATTAATCCACACAAACGGTCAACCGAATCGTTTCTAATCATCTCTCCTCATTCCAGGATTTTTCATCTTTAAACTTATATTGTGATTGGCATCTAAACTTTCATATTATTACCACGACGACCGGCAACAAAATTAGTATTTTAGTCACCCACGTGGGTATAACCAATGAGGAGATGGCACGTGGGTACCTGCTTCTATAAGCCAATGAGGAGATGGGAGAGGCAAGACTTGCAGTGCGATCTGCGTCAGAAATAGGAATGACTTCTATTTTAGCCCTTGGCAAAGCAGACGCTCGTTGACGCACGCGAGCAGTGTGGGTGCAATAATTGAATAACGTAGATTCCTACATTTATTTTTGCAACGCTCGTAGTCAGGGTAGTCAGGGTGTAGTCAGGGTATCACTGTTCTTTAATAAGCTTTACTTATCGGCCTTCGTCAGAGCTTTTATGAGTTTTTTAAATTAGCACCGTTATGTAGACCTAGCCCCACCCACATCCGTTCTACGCATCGAATGGAGTTGGAGTCGAGAGAAAACAAATAAGTGCTACCAAATATAACAATGTGCATTTCATCCATATTAGAATAAAGTGTGTACATAAAATGTATTAAAAACGTCTGTAAAACCACAATGAGGACATTGACCTACCAAGCAAGTTTTCGACCTACCATCGTCCTACCAAGCAAGTTTTCGACATACCATCGACCTGCCAAGCACAATACATACAGGATAACAGCTCCAAATAAATGGCATTAGTATGTGCTCCACCACCCATGTTATCGACATGATTAATGGTCCACGTGGGCCGTGTTGTGTAGGTAAAACCTCTCGTTCTCTCAAACAGAGAATTTGTGAACATTAAAGTTCAATCAGGAGAAAGGACAGGGATTATCCAGTCGCAGTACATTTTAATGATCTAAAGCATGACATTTCTACATTTCTAGAGAAAGTTAAGATATCAGACGGTAGGTGATATAAATAATACTAAGCAAAATAGAATGTTTTGGGATTTTCACCCTCCAGACATTATTTCTTTAAGGCCTTAATGATATACAGTGGGGAGAACAAGTATTTGATACACTGCCGATTTTGCAGGTTTTCCTACTTACAAAGCATGTAGAGGTCTGTAATTTTTATCATAGGTACACTTCAACTGTGAGAGACGGAATCTAAAACAAAAATCCAGAAAATCACATTGTATGATTTTTAAATAATTAATTAGCATTTTATTGCATGACATAAGTATTTGATCACCTACCAACCAGTAAGAATTCCGGCTCTCACAGACCTGTTAGTTTTTCTTTAAGAAGCCCTCCTGTTCTCCACTCATTACCTGTATTAACTGCACCTGTTTGAACTCGTTACCTGTATAAAAGACACCTGTCCACACACAATCAAACAGATTCCAACCTCTCCACAATGGCCAAGACCAGAGAGCTGTGTAAGGACATCAGGGATAAAATTGTAGACCTGTACAAGGCTGGGATGGGCTACAGGACAATAGGCAAGCAGCTTGGTGAGAAGGAAACAACTGTTGCCGCAATTATTAGAAAATGGAAGAAGTTCAAGATGACGGTCAATCACCCTCGGTCTGGGGCTCCATGCAAGATCTCACCTCGTGGGGCATCAATGATCATGAGGAAGGTGAGGGATCAGCCCAGAACTACACGGCAGGACCTGGTCAATGACCTGAAGAGAGCTGGGACCACAGTCTCAAAGAAAACCATTAGTAACACACTACGCCGTCATGGATTAAAATCCTGCAGCGCACGCAAGGTCCCCCTGCTCAAGCCAGTGCATGTCCAGGCCTGTCTGAAGTTTGCCAATGACCATCTGGATGATCCAGAGGAGGAATGGGAGAAGGTCATGTGGTCTGATGAGACAAAAATAGAGCTTTTTGGTCTAACTCCACTCGCCGTGTTTGGAGGAAGAAGAAGGATGAGTACAACCCCAAGAACACCATCCCAACCGTGAAGCATGGAGGTGGAAACATCATTCTTTGGGGATGCTTTTCTGCAAAGGGGACAGGACGACTGCACCGTATTGAGGGGAGGATGGATGGGGCCATGTATCGCGAGATCTTGGCCAACAACCTCCTTCCCTCAGTAAGAGCATTGAAGATGGGTCGTGGCTGGGTCTTCCAGCATGACAACGACACGAAGCACACAGCCATGGCAACTAAGGAGTGGCTCCGTAAGAAGCATCTCAAGGTCCTGGAGTGGCCTAGCCAGTCTCCAGACCTGAACCCAATAGAAAATCTTTGGAGGGAGCTGAAAGTCCGTATTGCCCAGCGACAGCCCCGAAACCTGAAGGATCTGGAGAAGATCTGTAGGGAGGAGTGGGCCAAAATCCCTGCTGCAGTGTGTGCAAACCTAGTCAAGAACTACAGGAAACGTATGATCTCTGTAATTGCAAACAAAGGTTTCTGTACCAAATATTAAGTTCTGCTTTTCTGATGTATCAAATACTTATGTCATGCAATAAAATGCAAATTAATTACTTAAAAATCATACAATGTGATTTTCTGGATTTTTGTTTTAGATTCCGTCTCTCATAGTTGAAGTGTACCTATGATAAAAATTACAGACCTCTACATGCTTTGTAAGTAGGAAAACCTGCAAAATCGGCAGTGTATCAAATACTTGTTCTCCCCACTGTATATGTTATGTTGTAAATGTGAACATGAATTATGCCCCCATTTCAGAATACTCTGACGTTTTTCTTGCGCTGTACCCAATAATTTATGAAAACTAGCTTGGAAGGTCATTGTCCACATTGGTTTTACAGATGTGTTTAATACCTTTTATGTACACACTTTATTCTAATATGTATGAAATGCACATTGTTATATTTGGTAGCACTTATTTGTTTTCTCTCGGCTCCAACCCCATTCGATGCGTGGAACGGATGTGGGTGGGGCTAGGTCTACATAACGGTGCTAATTTAAAAAACTCACAAAAGCTCTGACAAAGGCCGCGTGGCCGATAAGTAAAGCTTATTAAACCTAGGATGCATAGTAAACATGGTGCCCCAAGAATGCATATGCCGGGTCAAAATGACCCAATAATGTAAAATGTGTTTTTTTTAAGTGGGTCTAAAATATTATCAATTTTATGGAACATAATTCTTTTGAGTGATGATTTGTAACTTTCAATAATTATTTTATTGTTTGAAATGTTTTTAGGCACTCTTCAACAGTTTCATAACGGAAACAAAGTTTCACATTCAACCTTTTAGTGTGAAGAAGAAAATAAAACCACCTTAAGCATGTTTTATAATATTTCTAAACATTTATTTGAAAATCCAAAGTTCATCATCAATATAAACGACAACACTAACAATTGTGAATTTCGAAAAAATGAATACTAAAAGGAACATAGTGCGTGTGTGTGATGCCTATTTATGCTGTCTAGTCCATGCATTTGTTACAAACCACAAGCATGTGACTGTGCTATTTGCAGACGGGTGTGTTGCACTGAGAACACCAGCAGCTGACTTGTCTATCCTTTGCGCTTGGGCAGAGCTGGCACCTCTTCCTCTTCTAGCCCTGGCTGCTCTGAGTAGTGGTGGCATGGCTCTCTTTTATCACCCCACATCTTTCCATTGCCTCAGTTCTTCTGTGGAGATGGGAGAACCTTCCAGAAGGACAACAGCACTCCACCAATCAGACCTTTATGGTAGAGTGGCCAGACGAAAGCCACTCCTCAGTAAAAGGCACATGACAGCCCGCTTGGGGTTTGCCAAAAGGCACCTAAAGGACTCTCAGACCATGAGAAACAAGATTCTCTGGTCTGATGAAAGCAAGATTGAACACTTTGGACGGAATGCCAAGCATCACGTCTGGAGGAAAGCTGCTCATCCACTGTGACGCAGTTGCTGGGATATAAACCTTCCTCTACAGTTTTCTAGGAAAAGGTCCCTCACATACTGGAAGGCTGCCAGGTGGTCCGTTGCCTCTCTGAACACTCTGGTCCTTTTGTCATCAAGCCTCAGGTAGCGACGGATATCCTCATATCTCCCGACCGACATGGTGGCTTTATTCATTGGATTCTGCAGTGGATCCAAAAATAGCTCCCGTGTGGAATCATCCCACCTGTTCTCCACGCCGACAAGGAGGGTTAAACAAATAAAGGCCTTTAGTTCCTCTTTGTCTCTCCACTCAGTCCCTTTTGCTGTCGCTCTTCTCCATCCTTCTAAATGTGTACACTTTAGGACCTCCTCAATGATGCTGTCACTAATGAACAGCTCCCAGGCAACTTTTGGTGACACAACTGTTGACCCCGGCACAGACCCTGGGCAGCTCCTCAAGATGTTATGGCTTCTGGTCCTTCCTTTAGTGTGTGTTTGTGTGTGGGTGGTGTCGTGGCAATTTCCTGTATTACCAAGTGAGGAGAGTTACAAACCACACACCAGTCAGAGTTATACTTAAACTTCATCTTTAATAATATGAGCTTTACCATAGCCCTGTGACTTTCAACAATTCACTATCTATAATGAATAGTTGAGTCTCAACATAATGGCAACTGAGATCTTTTATAGCAAAGATACAACCCTCTCAACTTACATGACGAACCACAGATCTTAGGAACTCTTCACAAAGGGCCTTTTACTTGAGAAAGGAGTATCCCTTAGCCAGATTGCATTCGCTATAAATTATCGCTCAGTTTGGTCTCTAAAACGAGGTTCTAACCTCGTTCCTGGTACTTCATAGTACCAAAACATAACCTCATCCAAGGCATAACTCAATTGTCAACTCTATATACTCCCACCTCAAGTAAACCCCCTCTTCTCCCCACTCCTGGACAAGCTCACTGAGGGGAGTGACTTGCGCACAGACATTGTGGAGCCAAGAGATAATTGGTTCCCCCTTAATATCGCCATCCCTTCACATGGTTTAACAGATACATTCACATATGAAGACAATGTTCCATTCTGTACTCTTCCCTTTCTGATATTCTGCATGTTACCAGAGACATGTAAAAGACAAGCCTGACCTCTCCCCTCTCTGGGCCCCAAGTGTCTGAGCCCTAGCTGAGAAGGGAAAAGTGCAACTGCCAACAGTATAGTCCAAAGGGATACATTCTAATGACAAGTATCTCACATAAGCATTTTATGTAAATAAAACATCTTATTTATCTATGTTACCCAACTAATTCTGATTCATCCGCCACAGTGGGGGGGTGGGGGGGGGTTCACTCCAGTAAGACCCCTTTTTACTCAGTCTATTTGACTGGTTTTCACTCTCCTGGTTTTCCTCCCCATCTGTAGAATCATCTAGGACAGCTGGACTACCATGGGCATCCACAACTCCAACTTGACCCACAGGCACCATAGTCTGTGTCATCTGAATTGGATACCTCAGTTTCTGAGTCAGAGGCACAAATGGCTTCCTCATCAAGCATCTGTTAAACCATTTTGTTGTATATCTGTCAACATTCTTATGAGCCTCCTTATGAAACTCCTTTTACTCATGAGTTAAAAAGGAGTAATGAAAACGGTGATTAATGTTCATTAAAAGCAAGATATTTAATAAATGTGTAATTCATTACTTTGATTTTATTGTTGTAGCAAAAAGAAAGGTCAGTGTGACGAGTGCAATACGGTGAATACGATTGGAAATACATACGGCTCATATTTGACCCACATATGAAAACTTGGGGTAGTGATGCAAAAACTATTTTTACTTAAAAAATAAGAAATTAAAAAACAAAACTAGGATGTTAGAACATTAAAAACAAATTATTTAAGTAATTCCTCTATTCTATATTATATATATAGATGCTGACATTTTTTTGGGGGGGGGGGGGTCAATACAGCAAAAAAAAACATTAGGCCGGGTCATGTTGACCCGGCAAATGCATTCTAGGTTTAAAGAACAGTGACACTATCAAGAGTGGTGTGCAGGTTTCTTCTTTTTTCTCATTTTATTCAACTGTTACCTTGCACCTGCAACAAAGATAGCTCAGATGTGCGAGTGCCTTTTGAATTTTGAAGAAACCTATAAAGCAGAAGACATGATAATGCAGGCCTTATTATATCCACTAGGGAGAAATTTTGTCACATCATTCATTATGTTAAACACACTACATAGTGTACACACTGTACTCTCTCACACACACACACACACACACACACGGGTCCCCCACAATAGCATTGGTGCAGTGGCCGACATGCAGCAGCGAGACAGCCTCCGAGGGAAACCCACTCTTGACTGGTGTTCACATTTATTCATTTATTGAGGTTTTTCTTCTCCAGCCTGGCTGACACACACTGTCTGGAGCACAGGCTGCATTACTAGGTTGAGAGAACAGCAGACATGAAGAAAAAAGGCTGCCTAAAGACAAGGATCCCACCTGGACCCACTCCAGAGAGACAACTATAATGCTCTTCCATACTGTTTGCCAGGGACAAGAATTCAGCCTTGGCATTTTATCCACACCAGCCCCAACTGCTGCTCACGCCGTCAACTCACACCGGACTGGTGCCCAGACCCTATCAGCCACTGCAAAGACCTTATCACAGACCTACACCAGGATTGAACCTTCTGTCTGACATTCAGCATCCACTCTGAGTTAGACTTAGACACAGGCAGTAGTGCTGACACATAACTTTGGCAGCACAGTACAGAGTTTCTCAACCATTTATGTACCAGTGACTGACGAGACATGGTCCCCCTCCTCTTTTTTAACAAGCTCATATTTAAAACAAATACAATATGTTCAAACCCCGCTGGAGATTCAACTCACCACTATAACTGGGCCTCTGCACTAGCCATTTTGTTTGCCTCCCTGTTATGCTGTCTGTCTGTCTCAGCATCTTGTCTGCTGTCACTCTGTGCTTTTTCTTGTTTTCTGTCAGTCTGTCTGCCTGTCTGCTTAACCTTATATGTTATAAAAGCCAAGCTAACGATTTAGAGCTCTATTCAATCAGATCCACTTTAGCCAACAACCACATAGCTGTTGTTTTGGCGTTGTTGGGGTGGAACTGTGTTAGAGCTGTCAAATCCACAAGCACCTCCTGGCATTATACCTGAAGCGGACATTGCCATTGGCTGCATGAAGTCAGATGAAGGGAAATCCCATGTTTACATTTTCGAACACTGGAATCTGAGATGTTAATCTACAACTCGAATAGGCTGATACATTCTTTTGTTGAATCATTTTTTATTTGAGCGTCATTATTTATATATCGCCTAAACTTTCTCGTTTTGAACTTCAAATCACGAGTAATCATCTTATAAAGTAATTCATAGTGCTTTATGAAGAAGTATAATATATAGACGACTGAGGAATTCAATAAAAAGTGGTGTCATCTAACATGTCCAAGCAGGAACGCAAGTTTCAAGATATTTTGATGTGCAACATAATCCAATGATTGCCATGTATTTTGGGTTCACAATTAGACTATAGTTGCTGTCCTGATTTATTTTTGTTCAATAGAGATGAATTACTTACCTTTTTATGTATGTACAGGGCATTCCGAAAGTTCAGACCCCTTCACTTTTTCCACATTTTGTTAAGCCTTATTCTAAAATTAATGAAATTATCATTTTTCCTCATCAATCTTCACACAGTTCCCCATAATGACAAAGCGAAAGCAGTCTTTTAGGATTTTTTGCAAATGTATTCAAAATAAAACACAGAAATACCTTGTTTACATAAGTATTCAGACCCTTTGCTATGAGACTCGAAATTGAGCTCCGGTGTATCGTGATTCCACTGATCATGCTTGAGATGTTTCTACAACTTGAATGGAGTCCACCTGTGGTAAATTCAATTTATTGGACATGATTTGGAAAGGTACACACCTTTCTATATAAGTTCCCACAGTTGACAGTGCATGTCAGAGCAAAAAACAAGCCATAAGGACGAAGGAATTGTCTGTAGAGCTCCGCGACAGGATTGTGTCGAGGCACATATCTGGGGAAGGGAACCAAAAAATGTCTGCAGCATTGAAGATCCCCAAGAACACAGTTGCCTCCATCATTCTTAAATGGAAGAAGTTTGGAACCACCAAATCTCTTCCTAGGGCTGGCTGCCCGGTCAAATGTGGCAATCGGGGGAGAAGGGCCTTGGTCAGGGTGGTAACCAAGAACCCGATGGTCACTCTGACAGAGCTCCAGAGTTTGTCTGTGGAAGATGGGAGAAACTTCCAGAAGGACAACCATCTCTGCAGCACTCCAACAATCAGGCCTTTATGATAGAGTGGCCAGACTGAAGCCACTCCTCAGTAAAAGGCACATGACAGCCCGCTTGGAGTTTGACAAAAGCCACCTAAAGGACTCTCAGACCATGAGAAAAAGATTCTCAAGATTGAACTCTTTGGCATGAATGCCAAGCGTCATGTCTGGAGGAAACCTGGCACGATCCCTACAGTTAAGCATGGTGGTGGCAGCATCATCATGCTGTGGGGAACTTTTTCAGCGGCAGGGAATGAAGCAAAGAACAGGGAGATCCTTGATGAAAAGTTGCTCCAGAGCCCTCAGGACTTCAGACTGGGGTGAAGGTTCACCTTCCAACAGGACAATGACCCTAAGCACACAGCCAAGACAACACAGGAGCTGCTTCGGGACAAGTCCCTGAATGTCCTTGAGTAGCCCAGCCAGAGCCCGGACTTGAACCCGATTGAACGTCTCTGGAGAGACCTGAAAATAGCTGTGCAGCGATGCTCCCCATCCAACCTGACAGAGCTTGAGAGGATCTGCAGAGAAGAATGGGAGAAACTTGTCAAATACAGGTGTGCCAAGCTTGTAGCGTCATACCCATGAAGACTCAAGCCTGTAATCGCTGCCAAAGGTGCTTCAACAAAGTACTGGGTAAAGGGCCTGAATAATTATGTACATGGGATATTTCTAAAAATCATTATGGGTTATTGTGTGCAGATTGATGAGGGGAAAAATTATTCAATCCATTTTAGAATAAGGCTGTAATGTAACAAACTTTTGAAAAAGTCAAGGGGTCTGAAGACTTTCAGAATGCACTGTATGTCTATGTCATCCGTCATGTATTTGAAGATAAATATTTAGGGTCTTTACATACATCATTTTTCTGTAGTGGCAGAACCTTGTGGAATGTAACACATGGCCCGTCTTGACCCTCTCTCTCTTTTCTCCCCGCCACCTTCTCCTCCTCCAGCAGTGGAGAGAGTGATCACTCTCTGAAGATGCTGATCCCAGGCTCCATGCCACCTCTCATCCAGGAGATGGTGGAAAACTCAGAGGGTCTGGAGGGCCATGGGGCTGCTCCAGCAGAGGGGCCCCACCAGGCAGCTGTTCAGCCCAGCTCAGCCCGCAGCAGACCCCGTGCACACTCCCATTAGATGGGGGCCCACTACCACTCCCAGGCATGGACAGCCAGAAGGCATGACAACAGACGGAGCCAGCCAGCTAACCGACAGACCCACATTGTGACAAACCAGGCCAGTGTGGAGTGGGATTAGGAAGAGGGCCAAGCCTGGGCCCAGCCAGGACGGACTTTGACACTTTGACACAGGCAGGCCCTCCCCCCTATTTCTCCCCCATTTCCCAAAGTGGTCCCTCCCTCATTCCACGTATGTATTACGATACTGTATGTATTATCACCCAACAGCGCTGCCTCTGTAATGAAATACCTATCTTAACAACACCACTGCCTCTGTACTGTAGCACATTCTCAATATCTATGCCCTCCCCTGCCCTCCCACCATTCCCACCCGTCAGTCACAAACTGTACCATGTTACCATTATGATCTGGGATCAGGCTAGCTATTTCCCAATCTCTAACCACAGTTTACACACACGTGTGTAACCTACCTACCCATCTCCTTTCCCCACAACACCACTGCCTCTGCTGTTCAGTAGGAGTGGATCTGTCCTTCACAACAGATCAAATGCTGCTATTGGCCAATCTCACTGCAGCCAGTATGACAACACACAACTGTTTTTTCCCCCTGCACTCTCACTTGTAATGCAAATGGATGCACAACCAACATTTGGGGATAAAATAAATAAATAACAGTTTTGATTATGCCAGATCATTGAACGAAGAGAATAACATTTCATAAAGAACCCTGCCTGTGTGTGTTTTTAAATGTTGTTTCTTAACTGGTGGTGGGTCCACTGTCAGGCTGAAAGTAAGATTGTGGTGAGAGTTTATGATCAGCATTTCGGGGGACCAGGGACTATAGCGGGTCACGTTACTATAACAAATACACGATTCAGAGACCCTTTAAGGGTTATACTACAAGACCAGAGAGTAAACACATTAGTGGGCCAGAATTTCATGTTTTGTGACAGTGTACCGCTCTTCTCTGTCATTGTAACTCTTATTCTCGGAAAGAGTGTAGAAGATCACACATTGGTCTCTTGTACATGGAGGTAGCATTGCCAGAACATGGTCATGTATTATTTGTATTGTAACTAGAAAATAGTTCAATCTGGGGTAAATATTGCATATAATCCTTGTAATGTCCTCCAATACCTGATATTGGAGGACATTACAAGGATCAAGATGGGGACAATTCTACTCTTTATGGCATTAGGTGAGTCTTTGTGTATTACAGTAACTAAGTTGTCATAAAGGAAGGTCTTTCAAGTTCCTTACATGAATAAGACTAGAACCTATATATAGATTGGTATCTGTTGTCTCTGTGACTTCTGCTTTATCCAAGTACAGTATGATATTCTCTCTGTATAGCCTTGTTTCAATAGGCTATGGTTTATGTATTGGATATACGAATGTCTGCAATGGCATTTTAACATGCTAATTTGTGGATTCTGGTATCCATGAACGTGGCTAACGAATGACTTGTTACAGAGAGTCACAAAATCGAAACCAACCTGCATCAAATGACTCATTACCATTTCCAGTTCTTATTACCGCTTTCTAGACTCACACAATGTAATGCAGTCTGTGTGTAGCTGGTGTAGAGGAGTCAGGCGCAGGACAGCAGATATGAGTAAATAAACGTATTTTACTCAAAATAGACTAATACAATACAAAATAAGCGAGCCCACAATAAACGGACCGTATTACATAAAAACAATCACTCGCAAACAAACATGGGGGATGGGGTTAAATACTGAACAAGTAATTGGGGGATTGAAACCAGGTGTGTAAGACACAGACAAAACAAATGGAAAATGAAAAGTGGATCGCGATGGCTAGAAGGCCGGTGATGTCGACGTCCAAATGCCGCCCGAACAAGGAGAGGGACCGACTTCGGCGGAAGTCGTGACACACAACTGTGACTTGAAAGTTAGAAGTTTATGTGCTTGGTGTACATATCCCAGAAAGGATCAAATCAGATTGTGAATAAGGATGGTAAAATTGTCACACAAGCAATTAACATATGTAGATATCAATACGAAAATATAACCAACTCATCGCAGCTCTACCACAAAAATGGAAGAGGCAATTACTCAAAAAAGAAAGGAATGAAGTAGATTGTCTGCCTCCAGTTAAAAAACATTTAAACTTGAAATGACTTAAGATGTAGAGTTTTGACAACGAAGGCATATAAAATTCAAGAAGTTGGGAACAGATGTTTATGTCCCAATACCATGGAATCGAATTTATGAACTGACATACAAAACAACAATTGACGCAGTAGTCGGTACTTTTCAACTTAAACGATTATGTACAATTCCCGCCCCCCAAAATAATGCAAAAAATAATGCTATTTGACCAAAAAGGAGAGTGATGGAGTGCTGTATCAGATGATCTGGCCTCCACAATCACCCAACCTCAACCCAATTGAGATGGTTTGGGATGAGTTGGAATGCAGAGTGAAGGAAAAGCAGTGAACAAGTGCTAAGCATATGTGGGAACTCCTTCAAGACTGTTGGAAAATAATTCTAGTTGAAGCTGGTTGAGAGAATGCCAAAAGTGTGCAAAACTGTCATAAAAGGCAAAGGGTGGCTACTTTGATGAATCTCAAATCTCAAATATATTTTTATTTGTTTAACACTTTTTTGGTTACTACATGATTCCATATGTGTCATTTCATAGTTTTGATGTCTTCACTATTATCCTACAATGTAGAAAATAGTAAAAATAAAGAAAAACCCTGGAATGAGTAGGTGTGTCCAAACTTTTGACTGGTACTGTATATATAGATCATTTTTTATATTTTCCAATTTTCAAGTCCTCCAACTAGGGGAGACATGCAGACAGTCAAACCTCAGTAACTGTAACGCGAGTTATACCTGACATATATTTTGCATTAGCTTGGTTGTAGTTTATCTAAATTCAAATCTTATTTTCAGTAGTTAATTACTCTTTTGCCATGTAGCGGTGTAGCTAACTACTGAAACTACCCACTATATTTTTGTCTCTCCTGAACCACTGGGCTAAGCCGATGCACTCTCCTAACTGGCTGTCACATAGATCTCCTTACGCTGTTAACATCTGACTCTAGAGGTATGTAATTCTTCCAGTCATGTTTTATTAACATTTTGTATAATATGACATTTCAGATTTACATATGATATTTTTGATGGAGGTCGTTTTGACCTCCATCAAAAGCGAATAACTTTTTCAAAGTTACTTTATTTACACAAACTATATTCCTCTCATTGGTAGCTTTACTGTAGCTCAACTTCTTCCTCCAGTGTGAAATAATTGGTAGCTTGGTAAACTATATCTTCAGAGTAGTTTCCGCAACACTGCTGACATATTACATAGGAAAATAACATAAGACAACATCAAGTGGAGAAACTATTTCACAAAATAAAGTGTTGAGTCATTAATAGCAGAAAGCAGGATTTGTGAATTTTAAACATAGAAAGAAGGCCATAGTGTGTGAAACTGTTGGTCTGTGAGAGCGTGTGAAACTGTTGGTCAGTTGGTCTGTGAGTTTGGCAAACGTTAACCACAACAAGTGAACTGCTGTACATGAGAGGTACATCTGACAGGGCAGTTTCACAAAGGAAATGATTGAGCTTGACATACAGCGCATTTTGAAAGTATTCAGATCACTTCACCTTTTCCACATTTTGTTATGTTACAGCCTTATTCTATAATGGATTTAATCGTTTTTTTCACTCATCAATGCACATACAATACCCCACAATGACAAAGCAAAAAACGTTTTTTAGAAATGTTTGCACATTTATTACAAATAAAAAAAGAAATATCACATTTCCATAACTATTCAGACCCTTTACTCAGTACTTTGTTGAAGCACCTTTGGCAGCGATTACAGCCTCGAGTCTTCTTGGGTATGAAGCTACAAGCTCGGCACACCTGTATTTGGGGAGTTTCTCCCGTTTTTCTCTGCAGATCCTCTCAAGCTCTGTCAGTTTAAATGGACGCTGTACAGCTATTTTCAGGTCTCTCCATAGATGCTCGATCGGGTTCAAATCTGGCCTCTGACTGGGCCACTCAAGGACATTCAGAGATTTGTCCCAAAGCCACTCCTGCGTTGTCTTGACTGTGTGCTTAGGGTCATTGTCCTGTTGAACCTTCCGCTGCCGCTAAACTTTCAACCCAGTTGGAGGTCCTGTGCACTCTGGAGCAGGTTTTCATCAATGTACTTTGCTCCGCTTATCTTTCCCTCGATCCTGACTAGTCTACCAGTCCCCTGCCGCCGATAAACATCCCCCCAGCATGATGTTGCCACCACCATGCTTCACCGTAGCGATGGTATTGGTGAGGTGATGATCAGTGCCTGGTTTCCTCCAGACGTGACACTTGGCATCCAGGCCAAAAAGATCCATTTTGGTTTCATCAGACCAGAGAATCTTGTTTCTCAATGTCTAAGAGTCCTTTAGGTGCCTTTTGGCAAACTCCAAGTGGGCTGTAATGTGCCTTTTACCGAGGAGTGGCTTCCATCTGGCCACAATATCATAAAGGCCTGATTGGTGGAGTGCTGCAGAGATGGTTGTCCTTCTGGAAGGTTCTCCCATCTCTGAAGAGTACCTCTGGAGCTCTGTCAAAGTGATCATCGGGTTCTTGGTCACCTCCCTGACCAAGGCCCCTCTCCCACAATTGCTCAGTTTGGCTAGGCAGTCAGCTCTAGGAAGAGTCTTGGTGGTTCCAAACTCCTTGCATTTAAGAATGATGGAGGCCACTGTGTTCTTGGGAACCTTCAATGCTGCAAACATTTTTTGGTACCCTTCCTCAGACTTGTGCCTCGACACAATCATGTGTCGAGGACAATTCCTCGATTCCTCAATTCCTCAATTCCTCAATTCCTCGAGCTCTACGGACAATTCCTTCGACCTCATGTTTTGGTTTTTGCTTTGACATGCACTGTCAAATGTGGGACCTTATATAGACAGGTGTGTGCCTTTCCAAATAATGTCCAATCAATTGAATTTACCACAGGTTGAGTCCAATCAAGTTGTAGAAACATCTTAGGATGCAACTGAGCTCAATTTTGAGTCTCATAGCAAAGGGGCTGAATACGTACATAAATAAGGTATTTCTGTTTTTATTTTTAATAAACTAGCAAAAATGTCTAAAAACCTGTTTTTGCTTCGTCATTATGGGGTATTGTGTGTAGATTGATGAGGAATACCATTTATTGAATCAATTTTAGAATAAGGCTGCAATGTAACAAAATGTGGAAAAAGTGAAGGGGTGTGAATCCTTCCCGAATGCTGTGTATACATAACCATCCAGCTTTACAAATGGTGTAAATACCACAACAGCATATGGAAATATTGTTTGTTTGCTTGGTTTACATTTAAAGTTGTTTATAAATGTGTCAATAACTATCCATATAAAGCGTACTAACATGTACAAATGTAGCAATAAAAGTTCATATATGGTGAGTAAACATATAAAAACCTTATATTTTACTGAACATTATTATAAGGCGTTATCCATTTCGAAATGGCAATATCAGTAAATGTGTGTTTAATTGCAATGTGTTGGTTGTCTGTGTTTCTCCCCAACAGCTCATCAAATGGTGTTGTATTCATTGGCAGGTTCACACTGAACGAAAATATGCTACATGCTACAATTTCAACGATTTTACTGAGTTGCAGTTAATATAAGTAAATCAGTCAATTGAAATACATTCATTAAACCCTAATCTATGGATTTAACATGACTGGGAATACAAATATGCATCTGTTGGTCACAGATACCTTCAAAATAAAAGGTTGGGGTGTGGATCAGAAAACCAGTCAGTATCTGGTGTGACCACCATTTGCCTCATGCAGCGCAACATCTCCTTCGGATAGAGTTGATCAGGCTGTTGATTGTGGCCTGTGGAATGTTGTCCCACTCCTCTTCAGTGTGTGTGCGAAGTTGCTGGATATTGGCAGGAACTTGAACACGCTGCCGTACACATCGATCCAGAGCATCCCAAACATGCTCAATGGGTGACATGTCTGGTGAGTATGCAGGCCACGGAAGAACTGAGAAATGTTCAGCTTCCAGGGATTGTGTACAGAGCCTTGCGACATGGGGCCGTGCATTGTCATGCTGAAAGATGAGTTGATGGCGGCGGATGAATGTCACGACAACGGGCCTGAGGATCTCGTCATGGTATCTCTGTGCATTCAAATTGCCATCGGTAAAATGCTATTGTGTTCATTGTCCGTAGCTTATGCCTGCCCATACTATAGCCACACCACCACCATGGGGCACTCTGTTCACAACATTGACATGAGCAAACCGCTCGCCCACATACGACGTCATAAAGGCTGACTGTAATCTTCCTGGAACAGTTGAAACCGGGATTCATCCATGAAGAGCACACTTCTTCCGCATGCTAGTGACCATGGAAGGTGAGCATTTGCCCACTATAGTCGGTTACGACGCCAAACTGCAGTCATGTCAAGACCCTGGCGAGGACGACGAGCACTCAGATAAGCTTCCCTATGAAGGTTCCTGACAGTTTGTGCAGAAATTCTTTAGTTATGCAAACCCAGTTTCATCAGCTGTTTGGGTGGCTGGTCACAGATGATCCCGCTGGTGAAGAAGCTGGAAGTGGATGTTCTGGGCTGGTGTGGTTACATGTGGTCTGTGGTTGTGAGGCTGCTTTGCCGTACTGCCAAATTCTCTAAAATGAAGTTGGAGACGGCTTATGGTATAGAAAATAACATTTAAATCTCTGGCAACAGCTCTGGTGGACATTCCTGCAGTCAGCATTCCAATTGCATGCTCCCTCAAAACTTGAGGGATCTGTGGCATTGTGTTGTGTGAAAAAACTGCACACTTTAGAGTGGCCTTTTATTGTCTCCAGGACAAGGTGCACCTGTGTTTAATCAGTTTATTTGATATGCCACACCTGTCACGCCCTGACCGTAGAGAGCTTTTTATGTCACTATTTTGGTTTGGTCAGGGTGTGATTTGGGTGGGCATTCTATCTTCTTTTTTCTATGTTTTTGTATTTCTTTGTTTTGGCCGGGTATGGTTCTCAATCAGGGACAGCTGTCTATCGTTGTCTCTGATTGGGAACCATACTTAGGTAGCTTTTTCCCACATGGTTTTTGTGGGTAGTTGTTTTCTGTTTTGTGTCTGCACCAGACAGAACTGTTTCGTGTTGTTCCATTTGTTATTTTGTCTCAGTGTTCAGTTTAAATGAATAATCATGAACACTTACCACGCTGCGCTTTGGTCCGATCCTTCTTCATCCGACGTCCGTTACAACACCTGTCAGGTGGATGGATTATATTGGCAAAGGAGAAATGCTCACTAATAGGGATGTAAACAAATTTGTGCCCAAAATTTGAAAGAAATAAGCTTTTTGTGCATTTGGAACATTTCTGGGATCTTTTATTTCAGCAAATGAAACATGGGAACAACACATTACATGTTGAGTTTATATTTTTGCTCAGTGTACATGTGAACACAAGTCCCAAAAAGGTTTTAAGTAGCATGTTTGAATATCATTTAAATACATTTAAAAGTACACATAAAACAAGTCCAAAAAGGTTAAGTAACACGTTTGTAACAGTTCTTTCAATAGAACAGCTTTGACCATACTGGCAGTGTTAAACTGCTTATTTCATTACTCCTCATTAATCATTATTAATCATTTTTCCTATCATATCTTTTCCTCTTTGTGAGCTGGTGAAGAGATCAGGCTGGTCAATGGCACTAGTCACTGCTGTGGAGTGGAGATTCTTTACGAGGGCCAGTGGGGAAGAGTGTGTGGTCAGAAGTGGGATGTAAATGATGCCAATGTGGTGTGTGGCCAGCTGGGCTGTGGGAGGGCTGTGAGTGTCCAAGGTAGTGTCCACTTAGGTCAGGGTAGTGGTGACAGTCCTACTTGGCTGGATGATGTTGGATGTAATGGCAGTGAGAGCTCACTCACAGAATGCTCACATGGAGGATTGAAACAGCATGACTGTTTACAGTCTCAATATGCCAGAGTTGTCGGCTCAGGTAAAAGTCCCTCTGTGTTGCTATTGTGGTTGATGAAAGTCTAAATAGCTTGATTATACTTGTCATCTTGGCATTGATTTAGTTGAATATTATACTGTAAGTCTTCCATTCCCTCCTTAAAACTTCTACTTGCTACCAAACCCGGATCCGGGAGCACCCCCCACAGTAAAAAAGCTGACTAGCATAGCCTAGCATAGCGTCACAAGTAAATACAAGCATCTAAATATCATTAAATCACAAGTCCAAGACACCAGATGAAAGATACAGATCTTGTGAATCCAGCCATCATTTCTGATTTTTAAAATGTTTTACAGGGAAGACACAATATGTAAATCTATTAGCTAACCACGTTAGCAAAAGACACCACTTTTTTTACTCCACCAGTTTTTTACTCCATCAGTAGCTATCACTAATTCGACTAAATAAAGATATATATAGCCACTAACCAGGAAACAACTTCATAAGATGACAGTCTGATAACATATTTATGGTATAGCATATGTTTTTTTAGAAAAATTTGCATATTTCAGGTATAAATCACAGTTCTACATTGCAGCTGCAATCTGAAATAGCATTGGAAGCAGCCGGAATAATTACAGAGACCGACGTCAATTACCAAAATACTCATCCTAAAACATTTCTGAAAAATACACAGCATACAGCAATTGAAAGACACAGATCTTGTGAATCCAAACAATATTTCAGATTTTCTAAGTGTTTTACAGCGAAAACACAATATATCGTTATATTAGCATACCACATGAGCTAACATCACCCCAGCATTGAATCAAGGCAAAAGGGGCGATAACGTTATCACCACCAAAATATATTAATTTTTTCACTAACCTTCAGAATTCTTCAGATGACAGTCCTGTAACATCATATTACACAATGCATATAGAGTTTGTTCGAAAATGTGCATATTTAGCATCACAAATCGTGGTTATGCAATGTAATCTGTCAAAACATGGCATGCATTCTGGCCGGCGCCATCTTGGAAAGGAACCTAAGTTTACGATTATTTATCGATTAGATTGACTAAAAAAATTCAGGTTGGACAGCTAATGAAAGATGCATTGGTTATTAATGCAACCGCTGATTTAGATTTTTAAAATTAACGTTACTAGACATACATTGTGAGTTACAGCCAGACTAGTGCCGCAAAAAATGGCCGACAACTGCGTTTACATTTTTCCACATAAATACGGAATAAAATCATAAATAACTCTTACTTTTGGACGAGCTTCCATCAGTATCTTGGGCAATGTGTCCTTTGTCCAAAAGAATCGTTGCTTTGTTGTAAAACGTCCTCTTCAACTTCGGAACTAGCAGCTAACAATAGCTACACGGCACACACATGTCCAAATCCTCAAACGCAATACTAAGGAAATTCCGAAAAATAGCAATATACTTGCATAAACTGATATAAATCGGTTTCAAATAACTTCGTTATGATGTTTCTAACACCTATATCGAATTAAATCACAGACGGATATATCTTTGGTCAATAACGAGAGCTTTTGAGCATGCCATTCTGATGTCCTCTCTTGCGTCCTGGCGAGCGTCCAAAAGAAGGGACATCTCACTCCATTGCCTTTTATAAACTCTGAGAAACACGTAGAGACGCCATTCCACTTCTCATTGGTTACTGACATCCAGGGGAAGGCGGGTGCAGTTCATTTCGATCCATAGGGCACACACAGAGCTTTAAACTGATCCGAGATCAGAGACTATTTTTCAGAGCTTCGCATGTCCTGTCATGATTTTCGCTGTAGAAAGAGTTCTGGTTCACCCACAGACATAATTCAAACGGTTTTAGAAACTAGAGATTGTTTTCTATCCAATAGTAATAATAATATGCATATTGTACGAGCAAGAATTGAGTACGAGGCAGTTTAA
This sequence comes from Salvelinus alpinus, assembly GCF_045679555.1. Taxonomy (NCBI): domain Eukaryota; kingdom Metazoa; phylum Chordata; class Actinopteri; order Salmoniformes; family Salmonidae; genus Salvelinus; species Salvelinus alpinus. Next base: position 52,761,223 of record NC_092086.1, on the reverse strand, counting down.
TTTGGAGACGCAAAATGTCAAAGTTGAAACAGCACCCCCTGTATTCTCAAGAGGTTAATTTTCTTCTATCATTCCTAGTTAAAACAAATAGAAGACTGGTCAATGGGAGTGACCTCTGCTCTGGGAGACTGGAGGTCTATCAAACTGGTCACTGGCGAACCGTGTGTAACGACGTGTGGGACTTGAATGACGCTCCTGTGGTTTGCAGACAGCTTGGCTGTGAGACAGCTGATATTGCCTTAGAGGGTACCGACTTTGGTCAGGGCAGTGGGCCCATCTGGCAGGATGATGTTGGCTGCTCTGGTAGTGAAGTGCTCCATCACACAGGAGGAAGACATAACTGTAATCATGGTAACGGCACGGGTGTTATTTGTTTAGGTAAGGGAGTCTCTTTTCCTTGTCTAGACTTGAGTTTTATCAGGATTTGGTTTGAATCGTGCAGATAGGTCTCATCATAGCCAAAATAAAAAAAATCATATTACTGTAGTATTATAGCCTGCTCTGTCACCCAGTGGAGAGTTGACCGTTGCACAGAGAATCTTAACCCAGGTCATACTTGGTGCTACAGTATGTGACCCGATGCGGGCAGCCTAGAACAGATGATGTGTCTAATACAGTATGAAGACCAGCAGATACAGTGCCTTCAGAAAGTATTCATACCCCTTGACTTATTCCATGTTGTTGTGTTACAGCCTGAATAGATTATTTCTCTCACCCATCTACACCCATCTAGCCCATAATGACAAAGTGAAAACATGTTTTTAGAAATGTTTCAAATATTTTGAAAATTAAATATGTAATTTAAATAAGTATTCACACCCCTGAGTCAATACATGTTAGAATCACCTTTGGCAGCGATTACAGCTGTGAGTCTTTCTGGGTAAGTCTCGAAGAGTTTTGCACGCCTGGATTGTACAATATTTGCATATTATTTTATTTTTTTAAATCTTCGAAAACCTCCCTGGTCTTTGTGGTTCAATCTGTGTTTGAAATTCACTGCTTGAATGAGGGACCTTACAGATAATTGTATGTGCGGGGTACAGAGATGAAGTAGTCATTCAAAAATGATGTCAAACACTATTATTACACACAGAATACAACTAATTATGACTTGCCAAAACAAACGGGTTGAATACTTATTGTCTCAAGCAGTGGCGACCCATCATTCAGGGCAGGTGGTGGGGCTTGCCTAAATATTATTTTTTCAGAGGGCTTGTGTCACGTTCTGACCTTAGTTCCTTTTTTATATCTTTATTTTAGTTTGGTCAGGGCGTGAGTTGGGGTGGGCATTCTATGTTTTTCTATGTTTTGTTCTATATGTTATATTTCTATGTGTTTGCACCAGCGACTCCTGTGGCGGGCCGGGCGCAGTGCGCGCTAACCAAGGGAGCCAGGTGCACGGTGTTTCCTCCTACACATTGGTGCGGCTGGCTTCCGGGTTGGAGGCGCGCTGTGTTAAGAAGCAGTGCGGCTTGTTTGGGTTGTGTTTCGGAGGACGCATGGCTTTCGACCTTCGTCTCTCCCGAGCCCGTACGGGAGTTGTAGCGATGAGACAAGATAGTAATTACTAACAATTGGATACCACGAAAATTGGGGAGAAAAGGGGGTAAAATAAAAAAAGTTATTATGGATACGTACCACGCTGCATTTTGGTCCTCCTCTCCTTCCACCAACGAAAGCCGTTACAGCTTGCCTATTTTGTATGTTATTTTGACATTGATAGTGTCACATATCAGTTTGCAAACATTCTAATATTTTCAAATATATAATTGAGTTAATAAAGCCACATACAAACATGGTCTCTTTATGGTTTTCTTGAGTAAGGCAACTCTAAAATTCAGGTGATTCAGCATTACTCAGTGCTTTCTGGGGTGTTGTAGTGGGCCAGCAGAAAATAGGAGCATTGTGCCGTGATTGGATCAGTCTTCTATCACTAGAAAAAAGGGTTCCAAATGGGTTTTTCAGCTGTCCCCATAGGAGAACCCTTTTTGGTTTCAGGTAAAGCTTTCTTAGGTTCCAGGTAGAACTCTTTTGGGTTCCATGTAGAACCATCTGACCATCTGTGGAAAGGGTTCTACATGAAACCAAAAATGGTTCTTCAAAGGGTTCTCCTATGGGGACAGCCAAATAACTATTTTAGGTTCTAGATAGCACATTTTCTTCCTGCAAAATGCAAATACTTTGTACTGTATGTATAAAATCCATCAATCATTTGATATCAATCATTTGATTTCAATCAACATGTTCGATTATTGTGTGTGTAGCTTTAAAGGACATGAAATCCATGAAACCTGACTCCTTTTTACAAAAGCTTAAAAGTTAAATTGTTGTTGTGAGACTTCACAAGATGAACAGAAATGTTTTTTTTTAAATATGTGGAGATTTAAATATTGTACAACTATATGGTCAACATTTACAAATAGACATCCGGATGCAGGAGGCCAAAATCAACCCTGACCAACAACTTCCATTTTGAAGAACCCTATAAAGCAGAGGACGTGATAATGCAGAAATTTGGTCACATCGTTCATTATGTCAAACACACTACATACTGTACATTCTCTCTCTATCTCTAGCTCACACACACACACACACACACACACACACACACACACACACACACACACACACACACACACACACACACACACACACACACACACACACACACACACACACACACACACACACACACACACACACACACACACACACACACACACACACACACACACACACACACACACACACACACGGGTCCCCTACAATAGCATCGGTGCAGTGGCCGACATGCAGCAGCGAGACAGCCTCCGAGGGAAACCCACTCGACTGGTGTTATTTATTGAGGATTTTCTCCTCCAGCCTGGCTGACACACACTGTCTGGAGCACAAGCTGCATTACTAGGTTGAGAGAACAGCAGACATGAAGAAAAAAAGGCTGCCTAACGACAAAAGGTCCCACCTGGACCCACTCCAGAGACAACTATTTTACTCTTCCATACTGTTTGCCAGGGACAAGAATTCAGCCTTGGCATTTTATCCACACCAGCCCCGACTACTGCTCGCGCCACCAACTCACCCCGGACTGGTACCCAGACCCTGTCAGCCACTGCCCAGACCTTATCACAGACCTCAATCTACAGCAGGATTGAGCCTTCTGTCTAACATTCAGCATCCACTCTGAGTTAGACTTAGACACAAGCAGTAGTGCTGACACATAACCTTGGCAGCACAGTACAGAGTTTCTCAAACATTTATGTACCAGTGACTCATGAGACAAGGTCCCCCTCATCTTTTTTAACAAGCTCATATTTAAAACAAATACAATATGTTCAAACCCCGCTGGAGATTCAACTCACCACTGTAACTGGGCCTCTGCACGAGCCATTTTGTTTGCCTCCCTGTTATGCTGTCTGTCTGTCTCAGCATCTTGCCAGCTGTCACTCTGTGCTTTTTCTTGTTCTCTGTCAGTCTGTCTGCCTGTCTGCTTAAACCTTATGTTATAAAAGCCAAGCTAACGATTTAGAGCTCTATTCAATCAGATCCACTTTAGCCAACATCCGCAAAGCTGTTGTTTTGGCGTTGTTGGGGGTGGAACTGTGTTAGAGCTGTCAAATCCACAAGCACCTCCTGGCATTATACCTGAAGCGGACATTGCCATTGGCTGCATGGCGTCGCATGAAGAGAAATCCCATGTTTACATTTTCGAATACTGGAATCTGAGATGTTAATCTACAACTCGAATAGGCTGATACATTCTTTTGTTGAATCATTTTTTATTTGAGCGTCATTAATTATATATCGCCTAAACTTTCTTCAAATGTGAGTGGGAGGGGTGTGGCTGTGCGACAATAATCAAGAGCAGCTGCGCCCCGATTTGACAGCTACAGCGCAGTTACACCTCCGACACCGGCAAAACATCAGCTATGCGGCCATCGCAGGTTAACACTTTATCTGATTGAATCTAGGCCTTAGGCTATATTGCAAATGAGTGCCTATCATATGTGTTCACCTGAATCAACACCTATCCTACGTGTTAATTACTATTACAGGCCTCCAGACTATCATTTTCCACTGATGTCACTGGTGCCACCTACTTTTAGTTCAAATCAAATAACATGTTATTGGTCACATACACATGGTTAGCAGATGTTAATGCGAGTGTAGCGAAATGCTTGTGCTTCTAGTTCCGACCGTGCAGTAATATCTAACAAGTAATCTAACAATTTCACAACAACTATCTTATACACAAAAGTGTAAAGGAGTGAATAAGAATATGTACATATAAATATATGGATGAGCGATGGCCGAGCGGCATAGGCAAGATGCAGTAGATGGTATAGAGTACAGTATATACATATGAGATGAGTAATGTAGGGTATGTAAACATTACATAAAGTGGCATTGTTTAAAGTGACTAGTGTTATGTTTATTACATCCAATTTTTTATTATTAAAGTGGCTAGAGATTTGAGTCAGTATGTTGGCAGCAGCTACTCAATGTTAGTGATGGCTGTTTAACAGTCTGATGGCCTTGAGATAGAAGCTGTTTTCAGTCTCTCAGTCCCAGCTTTGATGCACCTCTACTGACCTCGCCTTCTAGATGATAGCGGGGTGAACAGGCAGTGGCTCGGGTGGTTGTTGTCCTTGATGATCTTTTTGGCCTTCCTGTGACATCGGGTGGTGTAGGTGTCTTGGAGGGCAGGTAGTTTGCCCCTGGTGATGCGTTGTGTAGACCTCACTACCCTCTGGAGAGCCTTATGGTTGTGGGCGGAGCAGTTACCGTACCAGGCGGTGATACAGCCCGACAGGATGCTCTCGATTGTGCATCTGTAAAAGTTTGTGAGTGTTTTCGGTGACAAGCCAAATTTCTTCAGCCTCCTGAAGGCTGTTGCGCCTTCTTCACCACGCTGTCTGTGTGGGTGGACCATTTCAGTTTGTCCGTGATGTGTACACCGAGGAACTTAAAACTTTCCACCTTCTCCACTACTGTCCGGTCAATGTGGATAGGGGGGGTGTTCCCTCTGCTGTTTCCTGAGGTCCACGATCATCTCCTTTGTTTTGTTGACGTTGAGTGTGAGGTTATTTTCCTGACACCACACTCCGAGGGCCCTCACCTCCTCCCTGTAGGCCGTCTTGTCGTTGTTGGTAGTCAAGCCTACCACTGTGGTGTCGTCTGCAAACTTGATGATTGAGTTGGAGGCGTGCATGGCCACGCAGTCATGGGTGAACAGGGAGTACAGAGGAGGGCTGAGAATGCATCCTTGTGGGGCCCCAGTGTTGAGGATCAGCGGGGTGGAGATGTTGTTTCCTACCCTCACCACCTGGGGGCAGTCCAGAACCTATTTGCACAGTTTGCGGTTGAGACCCAGGGTCTTGAGTTTAATGACGAGTTTGGAGAGTACTATGGTGTTAAATGCTGAGCTGTAATCGATGAACAGCATTCTTATATAGGTATTCCTCTTGTCCAGATGGGTTATGGCAGTGTGCAGTGTGATTGCGATTGCGTCGTCTGTGGACCTATTTGGGCAGTAAGCAAATTGGAGTGGGTCTAGGGTGTCAGGTAGGGTGGAGGTGATATGATCCTTGACTAGTCTCAAAGCACTTCATGATGACAGAAGTGAGTGCTACGAGGCGATAGTCATTTAGCTCAGTTACCTTAGCTTTCTTGGGAACAGGAACAATGGTGACCCTCTTGAAGCATGTGGGAACAGCAGACTGGGATAGCAATTGATTGAATATGCCCTTAAACACACCAGTTTGTGGCACCAGCCCATAATTTGGTCAGACCCAAATCACAAGTCATTCTCTTATAAAGTAATTCATAGTGCTTTATGAAGAAGTATAATATATAGACGACTGAGGAATTCAAGAAATAAGTGGTTTCATCTAACACGTCCAAGCAGGAACGCATGTTTCACGATATTTTGATGTGCAACATAATCCAATGATTGCCATGTATTTTGGGTTCACAATTAGACTATAGTTGCTATATTTTACTGTCAAAATAGGACTCCAGAATTTACTGATTTATTTTTGTTCAATAAAGATGAAATACTTAATTATTTATGTATGTACAGTGCATTCAGAAAGAATTCAGACCCCTTCACTTTTCCCACATTTTGTTATGGTACAGCCTTATTCTAAAATGAATGAAATTATCATTTTTTGTCATCAATCTATACACAGTACCCCTAATGACAAAGCGAAAACAGTCTTTTAGGATTCTTTGCAAATGTATTCAAAATAAAATACTTTACATACAAGTATTCAGACCCTTTACTATGAGACTCGAAATTGAGCTCAGATGCATCCTGTTTCCATTGATCATTCTTAAGATATTTCTACAACTTGATTGGAGTCCACCTGTGGTAAATTCAAGTGATTGGGCATGATATGGAAAGGCACACACCTGTGTGGAAAGGTCCCCAAATTGACAGTGCATGTCAGAGCAAAAACCAAGCCATAAGGTTGAAGGAATTGTCCGTTGACCTCGAGACAGGAGTGTTAAAGCACAGATCTGGGTAAGGGTACCTAAAAATGTCTGCAGCATTGAAGGTCCCTAAGAACACAGTTGCCCCCATCATTCTTAAATGGAAGTAGTTTGGAACCACCAAGACTCTTCCTAGAGCTGGCTGCCCTTCCAAACTGGGCAATCGAGGGAGAAGGGCCTTGGTCAGGATGAATATGTATGAACTTTCCAATTTGTAAGTCGCTCTGGATAAGAGCGTCTGCTAAATGACTTATATGTAATGTAATGTCAGGGAGGTGACCAAGAACCCGATGGTCACTCTGACAGAGCTCCAGAGATCCTCTGTGGATATGGGAGAACTTTTCATAAGGACAACCATCTCTGCAGCACTCCACCAATCAGGCCATTATTTTAGAGTGGCCAGACGGAATCCACTCTGCAGTAAAAAGGCACATGACAGCCGCTTGGAGTTTACCAAAAGGCACCTAAAGGACTCTCAGACCATGAGAAACAAGAGTCTCTGGTCTGATGAAACCAAGATGGAACACTTTGGCCTGAAAGCCAAGCATCACGTCTTGAGGACATCTGGCACCATCCCTACGGTGAAACATGGTGGTGGCGGCGTCATGCTGTGGGGATGTTTTTCCAGAGGCAGGGATTGGGAAACTAGTGAGGATCGAGGGAAAGATGAACGGAGCGAAGTACTGAGAGATCCTTAATGAAAACCTGCTCCAAAGTGCTCAGGAAACTCAGACTGGGGCAAATGTTCAACTTCCAACAGGAGAAAGAACCTAAGCACACAGCCAAGACAATGCAGGAGTGGCTTCGGAACAAGTCTCTGAAAATCCTTGAGAGGCCCTGCCAGAGCCCGGACTTGAACCCAATCGAACATCTCTGGAGAGGCCTGAAAATAGCTGTGCAGCAACGCTCCCCATCCAACCTGACAGAGCTTGAGGTGATCTGCAGAGAAGAATGGGAGAATCTCCCCAAGTCAGGTGTGCCAAGCTTGTAGTGTCATACTCAAGAAGACGCGAGGCAGTAATTACTGCCAAAGGTGCTTCAACAAAACGCTGAGTAAAGCGTCTGAATAATTGAATAAGTCAAGGGGTCTGAATACTTTCCAAATGCACTGCAATTAATTAAAGCAGAGTTCCACCCTGCATCTCACTGTTGGCTTGCCTCTGAAACTAAGCAAGGTTGGTCCTGGTCAGTCCCTGGATGAGAGACCAGATGTTGCTGAAAGTGTTTGTAGGGCCAGTAGGTGGCACTCTTTCCTCCGGTCTAAAATGAAAATATCCCAGTGCAGTTATTGTGGACATTTACTGTGTGGAATGTCGTCTTTCAGATGGGACGTTGAACGGGTGTCCTGACTCTCTGAGGTCACTAAAGAACCCATGGCACTTTTTGTAAGAGTAGCGGTGTTAACCCTGGTGTCCTCGCTAAATTCCCAATCTGGCCTTCATGCAATTTAATCATCCCGGGTTTCCAATTGTCTTATTCGTCCCCCCTACTCTCCCATGTAACTCTTCCCCAGGTTGTTTCTGTAAATGAGAATGTGTTCTCAGTCAACTTACCTGGTAAAATAAGGTTGAAATAAAACAAGATTATGTGCACTAACGAATATCATAGGCTATTTAATTTGGGTTTTAACACCTGAAGAACTAAAAACACATGAACGTCATTGCTATCACTAAATATAATACCCACTGCTTGTAGCCATGTATTCATCCAACAGTAAATTGAATGTCCTAAAAAAGAACGTTGGAGTTATTAGCTACTACCCATGATCTCCATATCTCAAATATCTTGGTTGTAAAATAGATGCTATTGAGATGAATATTGGAAGTTGAGAAATACATAATTATACCTACAGAAAACGGACCCTCCTCTCTTCGTTGTATGTTTCGAACATTTTGTTTCTCTCTCTCTCTCTCTCGAGCGCATGGGGGGAGAGGAGAGTGGCTCATTATATAAAAACATATTTTTGTGTGTGTCAATTTCGATGGGAAACCAATTGTTTGGTGCCCACAAGGATAGTAAACCAAATGTGTGTGTGTGTGTGTACGTGCTTTCTCCTGAGTGTCGTTGATTATACATAAGTGTGTGTATGTGTGAGCCTGGCTACAGGTGTGTGGGACCTGTCACCCAGCAGCATGCAGTAAAACTAGCTGTGTCTGGCTCAGAACCTAACCAGGGCTGACAAGGGACGGGGGGGCAAGGCATCAGGGCTGACACACACACACACACACCAGGGGTGGAGACACCATGCAGCTTTAATGAGCTGCCTTTAAAAACCATCACACTCCTCCTGCAGTCAGAGGCCTGACAAGGCATACTGAACACTAACTAGACACACAGCAGTCAGGGAAAGTTGGGCAGAGATGGAAAATGTAAACTGCAGCCTGATCTGGTGTATATATAGATAGACATGTACACACAGAGGCTCAGCCAAAATATAACAAACTTCACTGCAGAACATTTTCTCTTATTGCCTTGAACTCTCCTAACCCAAGCATACAAAATACATACGATTATTGAGTACTGCATTCCATGCTGGCACTCTAGCACAATGAGCAAGAGAGATCACTTGCTGGCTATCTAGCACAATGACAGAAAGAAATTTACTGCTTTTGAGGAGTGGTGTGAGGACAATCAGAGAGCTGTGACAATGTGTTCTTGAGGGGTGAGAGAGAGCATATGTGTCCTCTCCATCACCAGCCCTGAGGCAAAGCAAACTTCCACGCTGACAACCTCTGTGACACCAGATTCTCTTTAGCTCTCTTAAGGCTCCGTATTGCAGCTGCAAACCCTGGCTGTGTCTGATAATGTTACTAGCTTTCATATCCTTGCAATGGAGATGAGGATTTAAGGTCCCTCCTCCGGGCCTCCTCCTCCAATGAGCTTTAAGAGGAATTGAGGAAACAAGGATTGGAAAATGTTACTATCAAATCAAATTGTATTTGTCACATGCGCCGAATACAACAGGTATTACAACCTTACAGTGAAATGCTTACTTACAAGCCCTTAAACCAACAATGCAGTTTTAAGAAAAATACCTGAAAAAAAAGAAGAAATAAAAGTAACCAGTAATTAAAGAGCAGCAGTAAAATAACAATAGCGAAGCTATATACAGGGGGTACCGGTACGAGAGTCATATGTGGGGGTACCGGTTAGACGAGGTAATTGAGGTAATATGTACATGTAGGTAGAGTTATTAAAGTGACTATGCATAGATAATAACAGAGAGTAGCAGCAGCGTAAGGAATGTGTGTGTGGGGGGGGCAGTACAAAAATTATGGGTAGCCATTTGATTAGATGTTCAGGAGACTTATGGCTTGAGGATAGAAGCTGTTTAGAAGCCTCTTGGTCCTAGACTTGGCGCTCCGGTACTGCTTGCCGTGCGGTAGCAGAGAGAACAGTCTATGACTAGAGTGGCTGGAGTCAATGACTAGCATTCTCACAAAAGTGTTAATTCTGTCCAGTTGTGAAAGGGCAGTGTGGAGTGCAATAGAGATTGCATCATCTGGGGATCTGTTGGGGCGGTATGCAAATTGAAGTGGGTCTAGGGTTTCTGGGATAATGGTGTTGATGTGAGCCATGACCAGCCTTTCAAAGCACTTCATGGCTACAGACGCGAGTGCTACGGGCCGGTAGTCATTTAGGCAGGTTACCTTAGTGTTCTTGGGCACAGGGACTATGGTGGTCTGCTTGAAACATGTTGCTATTACAGACTCAGACAGGGAGAGGTTGAAAATGTCAGTGAAGACACTTGCCATTTGTTCAGCGCATGCTCGGAGTACACATCCTGGTAAGCCCTGCGGCCTTGTGAATGTTGACCTGTTTAAAGATCTTACTCTCATCGGCTGTGAAGAGCGGGATCACACAGTCATCCGGAACAGCTGATGCTCTCATGACTGTTTCGGTGTTACTTGCCCTGAGCAAGCATAGACGTTATTTAGCTCGTCTGGTAGGCTCATGTCACTGGCCAGCTCTCGGCTGTGATTCCCTTTGTAGTCTGTAATAGTTTGCAAAATCCTGCCACATACGACGAGCATCGGAGCCGGTGTAGTACAATTGGATCTTAGTCCTGTATTGATGCTTTGCCTGTTTGATGGTTGGAGGGCATAGCGGGATTTCTTATAAACTTCCGAGTTAGAGTCCCGCTCCTTGAAAGCGGCAGCTCTACCCTTTAGCTCAGTGATGATGTTACCTGTAATCCATGGCTTCTGGTTGGGGTATGTACGTACAGTCACTGTGGGGACGACGTCATCGATGCACTTATTGATGAAGCCAGTGACTGATGTGGTGTACTCCTCAATGCCATCGGAAGAATCCCGGAACATATTTCAGTCTGTGCTAGCAAAACAGGCTAGCTATCATATCCTTGCATTAGTGAAGAGGATTTAAGGTCCCTTCCCCGGGCCTCCTCCTCCAATGAGGAGTGCTTTCTCAACAATGATTGAGGAAGCAAGTAAGAATTTGACAGCTCTCTCCATCCCCCCTCCCCTCTCCCTTGTTCCATTTTCCTCAAGACACTCTTCTCTCTCCATCTTTCCCTTCCTCCCCCCTTCCCTGCCTTTCACACCCTCTCTTCTGACGTTGTTTTCAGCACCTTCAAATATATTATTGTCTTGCTACTCTGTACATCTGCACTCCTTATTTAATTGAATTATATTGGCGCTAACCTTCCTTTAGTCACGCTTCTGTCTATTTTCTCGCTAAGTAAGAAAAGCTCCATTAAATCATTTTTTATCCTCATTTCTATTTTTTTTCCTGTTCATTGAGAAAGGTGCAAGTGAGTCTTCTCTCTCTATCCATCTCTCTTCTCCACTCTACTTAATGGATGTCCTCCGTAAACACATTTTCAATTCTTCTACGTTTTGGAGATTCCTCCTTCTATTTCAGCCATATCAGACATCAGGCATGTTGCTCTCTCTTGGAGATCATAGCCTTTGAGAACAGAGTCTTTGCTTAGCCTACAATTGGACTCTTTAGGCCTATTTTACGAAGGCTGACAGACAGTGCAGCTGAAGGTCGACTTATTCACATGCAAATTAATTACTTAAAAATCATACAATGTGAATTTCTGGATTTTTGTTTTAGATTCCGTCTCTCACAGTTGAAGTGTACCTATGATAAAAATTACAGACCTCTACATGCTTTGTAAGTAGGAAAACCTGCAAAATCGGCAGTGTATCAAATATGTGTTCTCCCCACTGTATATGTCAACTCACCCCTTGTGTCTCTCACTTGCTGTTTTGCAGCAGCAGTCTTCCAACGACCTTCCGCATTCCCACCACCACCAACTGAAGGCCCCGTCATCTGAACCCAGTTCTCCAAGCTGGGGGTGTTGATGCCAGCAGCCCAGCATAGGGCAACCTGTCATCAGCATCTGGCTCCATGGCTCCAAGGAGCATTCCTTGGAGACAAGGCCTACTCCAAACTATTCAATAACATTCTATATTGCATTTAGTGTCCAGTTTGAAGAAGCACTCATTGCATATGGACTGAGGCCTACACTAATAGAAAAAAGGTTTCCGAAACGGTTTTCGGCTGTCCCCATGGGAGAACCCTTTTTGGTTCCAGATAGAACCCTTTTTGGTTCCAGGTAGAACCTTCTGTGGAACAGGTTCTACCTAGAACTATGGGACAGCCAAATAACCCTTTTATGTTCTAGATCGCACCTTTTTTTCCTAAGTGTGAAGGTCTACTTGGAAGCACACAGAGATGGTCTATAGTTTGGTAGGTCAGCATTTTGTAGATTCTTGTTATCTCTGAGACGAACAGCTAGGAACCCCCCATTAGCAATTACTAATTAGTCATTAGCAGCCTACTTCCCATGTGACCATAGGCTATTGTATTGCTCGGATAATTGTTAGGGAAACGTAATTAAGCGCTGGACATTTTTAGCTTTCTCAGCCTTTACACACTTCCCTTGAAGGCTATGCATGACATTAATCATGGAAAGGTTTCCTGCCTCTAAGAAGTCACGACGTGGGTTCACGGGCACAGCAGAGCGCACAGCGCAGCAGTAACAAATAGCCATGTACTGTAGCAGGCGGTGTATGTGTTGTGAGGAGATGCGATGCTTCGACGCCCCTGTGCCTGCGTTTGACGGCTCATATTCCAATTTAAGCCGACAAGAATAGGTTACGGTTTGGTAAGGGACCATTTCCCCTGTGCCCCTCTTTGTATTTACAGTCGTGTTAATTCCTTCAACAACTAGATAGCGGGGAGTGGAGAGGCAACAACCATCGGTATTGAATGTTGGTAAGCAGACTCCAGTCCATTGGGCTTTTGACGCGGATTCTCGGGCTGCGCTGCATTGCTCGCGAGTACTGTAATCGCAGCTGAGATATGGACGCTGTTCTGTGAAGCATGCTGTACTGACAAATGATCTCCTCCCGGACAACAAAAACTGAAGTGGTAAGAAAGCTCTTATGTTTGCCAGCCTTACATTTACATCTGATGATAGAATGAATGCATATGTCCTTTATACATAATAAGCAAAAGTTTCATGGAGGAGTAACGTTATATTGCATTGAGAAATATGGAATCGTGTTGTCTGAAACATTGTATTGCGTTATTGTTGGGGACCTTTTCATTTTTCATTGTCATGATGGAATATTGAGGTGCAGCTTACATTATCATATCTCAAGGGGTATATGATATTATTTTGTAAACTACATATCAATATCATAAAACACTTCCAATTTAGGTCAGTGGCCTAATGAATTCATAATAGTCTACTGTATGTGCCAAAGGTTCATTCCTTTGGCATATGCAGAATGCATCAATTTAGCCTTAATGTTGTGGAGAGTAATGACATGTAAATGTAGGCCTACCTTTGTGTACATTAATATTTGATTATGTACATTCATATGTGCCATATCAATATTTGATTTATAAAGTTCCCACATTTTGAATAGTTGAATGTATTAGAACATTGTCTGCAAAGGATTTTGTGTGATGTCTGGCAGTCCGGCTGACAGGAACTTTAAATAAGAACGGATTCAGAGAAACTAATTCACATGCATAACAGAAGATTAGAGATACTTTAGCCAAAGTTGGTAACTGCACAGCTATAATAACCCTCATTTGGGTAGAGGGTCCGTGCATCATGTACTAGGACCAAGCTGAATATTGTTTTTCTTCTCCCAGTATTCCTACAATAAGACTTCTAGGCTGTGTCCACTGTGGAAAAGGGGTTTCTGACTGTGTAAGCCCTGCTCGCAGCGGCAAGCCTCGTGAGACAGGTTCTTCTATTGCACAAAGGTTAACCATGTGAACGTCAAACCAATGACTAGAGAATATCCATCACTGCACTGAGGAGGAGGAGGAGGAGGAGGAGGAGGAGGAGGGAGGAGGAATCAATAGAGGATAACATCATGAGGCCTTCCTTCGCTCGATAATTGCAAGTTCCCCCATATCACTTACTGGGAGGATAGTCTAATCTAATGCATTCAAATGTTATTCTTGTAGTCAGACAGTGAGTGCACATTGTACACCAGGCCCTGTGGTTCGGCTGTATTTTTACTATACTTTAACAGTTTATACAGTGGTAAATCAGTATCTTATTGCAGGACTCGTAAGTAACTGAGAGAGTTAGTCAATTGGGACCAGCACATTGGTGGCATGGCAGAGCTGCAACATTTGTTTTCGATACTCTCTTGGCCTATATAATACTAAGTCGTTAGGAAAAAAACGGATGTAACTGAGTAAATGAAGTACTGAGTCTACTCTCGGTCACACACATACACACAGTCGCACACTGTAGTACACACACTATAGTACAGTCACACAGTGTATCAATCCATTCCACTTAGATAATTGGGGTTCTGTATCGTTTGGAATTAGTGGTTGTCAAGTTAATGATGCTATGTTTAGCCTCTCGTCATTTTCTTTATTAGGTTGTGCCCCTCTCCTCCTTATGCATTCAGCAGAACCCTAATAAACCAGACTTCTTCTGATCAACTCAGACAGGGAAACTTACTGTATCACGATGACATGCTGTGACAGGCACCACTAATACGGTTGTTATATGGTCCACTCAGGCCTCCCAGACACTCGGCCATCCCTCACCCTGACTCTGAGAAGACACACAAGAGACACAATCCTTCATATTGAGCCGTGCTGCCTTTCGTAATGTGAATTTAAGAGCCGCTCTTAGATTATGTCATTTGTAAAACAGCCTAAGTGGAGTCTGTCTGGTCAGATAGAGCTCATTTCCCAGAAACTGAACGAACAGTACATTATGTTACAGTACATTATGCCCCTATGCAACAGGCCAATCTGATTGGATGGGAGCCATGTTGGATATAAAGATGCCAGTTACTGTTTTATGTCTTTTCAGTTATCAGTCTTTTCTTTGACTCAGCTGGTTTTGTAAATGGGTGAATAATCCAGGAGGAATATATGTTTCCATTTTAATGTGCAAGATTTACAATTCTCAACCTACGACGAATAAGAGCTCTCTTAAGGTTTAGGCCAGTGTTTTCCTAACTTTATATCCCGTCAGATCTGCCTGTTGCGTACAGGCATAATGTACTGTAACTGTTCTCATCAAGCTTTGATTATTTGAATTCGCTGTGTAGGGCAAAAACCTAAACGTGCACCCAGGGAGTCCTCAGGACCGAGTTTGTGAAACCCGCTCTAGGCTACAGGTGTGAAACTGTGAGCGTCCAGTCCAACTCATACACTTTCTCTGGGGTTTTGTGTCAGTGGAGAAACACATTCTATGTGGCCTTTAGAGAGGATTAGTAAGACGATACTGGACTGTGGCATTTACTGCGCCTCAGCCTGCCTCAGACAGCGCTGCTCCAGAGTCTATTACCTGAGTCGGGCACAGTACTGATGGGCCCGGAAACATTACATTGATTGACCCAAAAGGAACTTACACTAAATGGACCAAAGATTACCTACTTACCGTTGCAGATATAGCCTACATCCTACATCCAAACAGACTTAGGCCTAGATTCAATTAGTTCCAGCATTAGGGCTCTATTGAAAAGTTCCCGTGTTAGCGGAGACTGCATTCACGGTCAATGTGCATATGTCGGCCAATCGGAAATTACCTTTACTTTTCTATCGCAACAATCTGGAACGCTTCAACGACACAGATTGAATAGAGCCCTTAACTCGCGGTAACCGACAACTGCATAGCAGTTTTATTGCTTTTCTTTAGCCGATGTTGGAGGTGCAACTGCGTTGGCGCTGTCGAATCGGTGAGCGGCTGCCCTTGTCGTCATTGTCACGAAACCACCCGCCGTGTTAGAAGTTCAGAACGAGAAAGTGACACTCATTCAATTAATCAATAAGGGTTTGATATCAGCCTAATCGATTTGTCGATTACAACACACACATTGGTCGAACTTGCATAGGATTTCTACTAATGCAACTCAGTGCATCCAATGGCAATGTCCGCTATAGTCGCCTGGAGCCGCTTGCTGATTGGACAGCTCCAACACAGTTCCACCTCCGACATTGCCTACATAAAACAATAATACTGCTATGCAGTTGTCGGTTATCAAAGGTTAAGGCGCATCTGATTGAATGTAGCCTATAGCCTACATCCAAACAGAGTTGGTGCTGTACGGTAGGTGCTAGAGGCCCAGAGATATTCACTCTGAATCCATTAGAGGCTGACAGTACTTTGCCATCTGAAATAACCATGACCATATATCTTTTGAGCGTCAATCTCCCTAGTTCCACTGAATCAGAGCAGGATTGTGGTAATGCCAAGTCACTCCACGGCAACGTTGAAGTAGGACAAGAGAGAAAAAACATGCCAATCAATGAGAGTTCCATCTTCCATCACAGCACTGGCAGGAAGCACCTTATCTGTAATCTGTATGCACGGATGACGGCGTCGCTGATCTCTATCCCACTCCTCCTCTACACTACAGCTGTGTTTTGTCATTTTCTGTTCGTCAAGACACAAGTGCCAATTCATTACAATTAGCCCAGTCAGGATCAAAGTGGGTTAAAAATAACACGTGGCACTTGTATGGCTATTAGGATTACTCACACAGAGATGGTTCTGTGTTGCTTCTGCCACATTAGTGTCATTTGCAATCACTTGTTGTCCTCGTTCCTTTTCTCCATTATTTTCTCTCTGACATTTTTCCTCATTGTCTCTCAGGCCGGCTGGTTGGTGAAGCTGTGACCTATGCAGGGTTGTCTTGGCTAATGGTCCAGGGGCTGTGTACTTCTAGGAGGGTATGCCTGTATCCCACCATGCCGCTGCTGGCAGAATGGCTGCTGTGCCACTCCTTGGTGGCATGCCTGCTGCTGCATAGCCTGGCACTCAGCTCCACCACCGCGGGCCTCCACGGGGCGAACACCGGCTGCTCCGAGAGCTGCTACTGCTCCGAGTCGGCAGACGGCGGGAGGGTGGTGCGCTGCAGCAACATGCGCCTGGCGGAGGTGCCGCATGACCTGCCTAACGACACCCGCCGACTTTACCTGGACGGTAACCTCCTCACCACCATCCCCGCCAACGCCTTTGCGGGGCTTCCTTTGCTCAACGAGCTGGACCTCTCCCACAATGAGCTAACTCAGATGGAACCGGGGGCCTTCCGGGGTCTGGTCCCCTCTCTCAGGAGCCTGGATCTGTCCTCTAACAGACTGACCACCCTGGAGCCAGAGGTCCTGGGGGGCCTGAGGGCCCAGGCCAACCTCACCCACAACCCCTGGCACTGTGACTGCCGCCTCCAGGTGGCTATGCCTCGGCTGGACCTGGAACCGGCCTCACTGGCTGGCGTGGTGTGCCACACTTCGGAGCCCAAGGACGTCGGCGTAGATACAGGGGTGCCCTTCGTCATGGTGGCGGCCGACCTGGACCTGTGCGCAGGGCTCAAGAGGACCACGGACGTGGCCATGCTGGTGACCATGTTCGGCTGGTTCGCCATGGTCATCTCCTACCTGGTGTATTACGTCAGGCACAACCAGGAAGACGCACGGAGACACCTGGAGTACCTCAAGTCCCTTCCCAGCAAACTGGACAGACCAGAGGAGTCCTCTACACTCAGCACAGTGGTGTGAGAAGTAAAATACCAGACCTGGGTCAAATGCATTTTGTCAAGTACTTTCACATTCTGAAAATGTGCTTGATTGAGCTTAATTGTTGTGCTAGGAGGTAGTTTGCACCTTTGGGACTATTCTATTGTAGTCGGTAAGCTAAATCAAGCGAGCCTGTAGTATTTGAAAGTATTTGACATATATTTACCTAAGTCAGGTGGAGACAAAGGAAATAACAGCCAAACACCTCAAAAGGATCAAAAAAGGAAATGCCCAAACTTGGAAATAGACCGGGATACTAGTGTACTGTACAAGTTTTCAACCTGTTCATCACAAGTAATCCACTGGAAACACAATACCTCACGGTAACATTTTCATTCAAACAAATTCACACTCTTTGATAAATGAAGGCCATTAAATTCAATTTTTTTTCTCACATAGCTGTTTGTTATACGAAACAAGGAATTATTTTACACATACATTTGTGAATATTCAAAATGTACTTGCCAATCAGTCTCGGTCTTTATGTAAGATACTCTGTATTTGAAAATGATTTAATTCCAACGAGGTATTGAACGTTTGTCAAGTGCATAACTATTTCACAATGGACTGCCGAGGGCACCGTTTTGTTGTTATTCAGGAATGCATGACGTCATAAAATGTCTCCATATTAGTCATAATACTGTGCTTGGCAGTTTAACAGAGACGGCATTGTTCTTCCAGCAGCTGCACTCATTGAATGTTGGATCTTTATTTTCTGGATGACAACCCCATGTAATCGTCAAACCTTTTACCAGAAAGAATAAAATCATGAAATGCTCCTTCATTTTTATTTTGGCCACAATACCATATTTATTCACAGTTATATTGCATGTAATGTTTAATTTCACACTAAGTCTGCCTGAACATATCACATTTTCATTCATTTTAAGTGAACAATGTGTTGATTATATTGAATCGTGATATTTGACAGACCGTAGTGCACGATGGCAAAACTAGTTTAGAAATATGAAGTGCGCAACTTCAATCAGTGGGTCCAAAAAGTAATTTTATAAGAAAGAGTTCACTGTCTGAAGTCTTATTTCAATTTCCTCCAAGCCTCATGAATTCTTTTGATCTCACTAACAGGTATGTCTTTTAGAATTATTCATCTGCTTTAGGGACAGACTGCACTAAATATGGCTTCTGTCACACACACACACACACACACACACACAAACATGACTAATGGCCACAAAGCACACGGTAAAACTTCACACCCTCAGGCTGAAATTAAAATGATGGATTTGAGCCTTGCTCAACGTTTGGAAACTGGGCCTGCCAATGGGATCACCCCTGGCCACATGACGTAGGATGGGAACAAACACAGAATGGTGTTTTCCTGTCCTACTGGAACTATTAAAACCCTGCCCTCTGACCCTGGTACAGTATCTAGCCACAGTCTGTCTGCTTTCTGTCTGTCTTAAGTGCTCATTTGTGGAGGATGGGAAGATGGGGGTAACCTTTCTCTCCCTTGCGTTTGTCTGTCATCCTGAGCTCTTTAATGACCATGGGGACGTATACACCACCAACCTGATGCTGAACCCTGAAGGTCATTCGCACACACACACACGCACACAAATAAATATAGTTCACATAATAGCCTGTTCAATCTTAAAAATGTCAGTCATGAGCCTTACCAGACTCAGATACATTACCCTCATTAGCATGTGTTTATTTGCATGGACAAATGCACTCACTCACATTACCATACATACTGTAATAGGAGAATGTTTGTACATGGGTGCTATTTACGCAATAAGGCATGAGGGGGTTTGGTATATGGCCAATATACCAGGGATAAGGGCTGTCCTTAAGCACGACGCAACGCGCCTGGACACAGCCCTTAGCCGTGGTATATTGGCCATATATCACACACTCCCGAGGAGCCTTATTGCTATTATAAACTGGTTACCAAAGTAATTAAAGCAGTAAAACTAAATGTTTTGTCATACCCGTGGTGTACGGTCTGATATACCACGGCTTTCAGCCAATCAGCATTCAAGGCTCAAACCACCCAGTTTATAAGAGTGTATAGCCTACTGCTGAACATTATCATATTGGTAGTCTAGCCTCTCAGCTGAACATTATTACACACACACACACATTCCCTCTCACTCTCTCTCCTGGATGTAAGGCATGCTTGATAGGTGACATTCAAACAGTGTCCAGGTGTCTGAGAACATCCCTGTCACCACTGTGACTGAAACCAGAGTCATTGCTCTGCTCCTCAGTTACACCCTGTATTAAGTGAGAAGGCTTTCTCTCAGGAGAAGGAAACGCAAATGTCCTACCTTCATTTTTAAATGCTGTGTCCTCTGGGAAATTAAGAGATTTCCTGACTGCTTTTGATTGTAAAGTGTAAAGTGGCTTATTGTCTTGTAGTTAGACCTACTGTAGTCAATTGGAAGGTATTGTTGTTTAATGAGAATTGAGGACTCATTTGCATTGTGTTAGGCGAATAGCTCATACTCCTGAAAAGTAGAAGATGGGTATAGGAACACACACACACACACACACACACACTGCTTCTGAGCTCATATCCAACCCTTTCAGAGTTACTAAACTCTCTCCTCCCCAGCTGGTTAATTGCAGGTGAAGGGAACAAGTCCTCTTAGTCCATCTCCCTGAATGAGCTTTGTTGTTTCACTGATTACTTCTGCAATGCAACACTCGCTCCATTGTTTACAAAAGGAAGATAGTACGAAGCAGAGAGAATGACGCTTCGGTTTGCAGCTCCTGATTAGATCTCATAACTTTTGTCCTCTGTCTCCCTCATTTCCTAAATTGCTTTTGTGTTCTGTTTGCTTGATTTCACCTCTGTAATCAAGTCCACTAATTGCATCTAATTTCAATCTCCAGCTGTGTATGATATTATGTTGCATCAAAGGTTTTAAAATATATATATATAAAAATATATAATTCTCTGAAAGGAACTGTCTCTGTGGGAGTTGTGAAGGGGCTCCATGCTTGATGCAGCATTATCTTATTTCTTCAGATGCATTCCTAAAGCCCCTTGTTATCCCACTGACTAGCTAGCAGCATGAACACCTGCATCCAGTCCGTGTGGTGCAGTCAGTGGGGCGGCAAACCTGTGTGTGTGTGTGTGTGTGTGCGTGCGTGCGTGCGTTTACGCTCTCTCCGTTGGTGTTCTGAGTGGCACTGATTCTGTACGTGCTGTTGTCCGAGATTAACTGTTTGTGTGTATTACCTCAGAGCCTGTACATCATAGGCTTTCATGAATGTCTGTGTATTTGTGGTGTTAATGTCTTTGATGGAACTTGTCTTTGATGGTGTTTGTATTGGGAGATTGCATGTCAAAATACAGCTTGTTCTTTATTTATGATGTGAGCTTCAAGGAATGAGTGTGTGTGATTTAAACTGAAAGTGTGTGTGCGTGCGTGCGTGCATGTGTGTGTGTGTGCGCGCACATGTATGGTGGGTGTGTATGTGTGCCTGTGTGCGTGCGTACCCACCCTCTAAATGGGTAACCTTGCCTGGGGCGGTGTCACCACTGGGAGCTTGGCCGACCGCAGGAGCCAAATCATATCCTGCCACAGTCTCCTGCAGAACAAAACCCACTCCAGCTGGTAAGCGAGGCCACTTTGTCCCCACATCACTAATGCCATGATTTAGCCTAGATTGATGTTATACTTACATTGTTCCCTAGCCAACGAAGAAGGAGCAAGTCTTGAAAACGGAATCAAGGGTAACACCCAGCCTTGGCTAAGGCCTCCCATAATCTATTCTGTCCACCTACAATTACTGAATGGATGAGCGCTCTGACCTCATCTCTCTCTCCCTCTCTCCCTCTCCCCCTCTCTCTCTCTCTCTCCCTCTCTCTCTCAGCCTTGCATTTAGACTGAATGTTGTATTTACTGCATGGTAGAGCTGCAGACTCAAGGCTACAGCTCTCAGGTTTTGTGTGTGCTGGTATAATGACAGGTCTGTGTAATAATGAGCTTGGTCCACACTTCCCACACACTGTGGTAGCTGCTGTTCTAGTCTGTGGCATTCCATCCTCTTTGATAGATACAGGTAAAATAGCTAAACTAATCAGAATGGCCAGTGTAGTGTAGGGCTAGCCAGCCACTTAGCAATTCAATTCTAATTTCGCCTGAAGCAGCTGAATATCCTCAAATTGGTAGTAATTTAATTTTGGTTCCGCAAATGATTACAAAATAATAATTTGTGTACTTGCAGCGTTAGGTTTTTGTGAAAGTGGCATGATTAGTAATAGTAAAGGATGGATTGCCTTTCTTGTAAAAGGTATGGGAAGGGGAATTGAATGAAGGCTGTCACTCACTGCAATTTCCTAGTGAAAAGCATGAGCTGACACACACATGTTTGTGAAGGGGCTGACTAACCATGAGTAAGCAGCAAAAAAAAAAACATATATATATATAGAGAGAGAAAGAAAGTTGCACACTATATGCAACAATTCAATGGGTTAACCTAACCTACTGTGACGGCCTCTCCCCGCTCTGTCTACTGGGTTTTGCTGTGCTTACTTCCTGCAGGACATTGGTGGGCGGAGTAGGAGAGGTGGGCGGAGCTGGGAGAGTCAATCAGTGCTGATGGGACACACCTGCGACAGCTCAGCTGTGGCATAAAGCCACTGTTTTCCCCATTCAGCTAGAGATTCCTCTCTCCATGCATCTCTTTGGTTGTTTAGTTTGTGGTTTTGGCAGTTGACACCTCATTTATAACCGTCATGCCTCATCTGATTATTGTTGTGAGTGCTTACTTTATTTATGGAATAAATTAATTTGTTATTCCTTTCCCCAGTGTGTGGTTTCCCATTGTTTGTTACAATCTTGAGCCAGGTTGTAACACTACCTACCTCATTGCAAGAAAACACCACATCAGTGGTATTGTATTAAGAATTGGCAGTGGGTGCCTACCACAATATTAAAACCTTGTTCCATTAATGCTGCATGTATCGTACTTGTTATCCTTGCCAAAATCATGTCAAATGTGCACGTGTGGACTGGCAATGTATTAATGCGTTGCTATTGTTCTCTTCATAGAGTTTACAGTTGATCCAAGTGTTACATTTGTAGAGGGGAGAGCATTTCCCCATCAGGTAATGAGACACAGGCCATTCCGGATAGGGTGTCACACATCCATCCAATCTAATGGAGTATGCTCTGTCTCCACCAACTCCCTGCTTCTCTGGCCTGCTCTGGATCAGGTGTATATCAGGTGTCCGGATGGGCTACTGCAAGGTGGTCCTGCCTGTGTAGAATGACGACTTGAATGATAACTGTATGTGCACTTGATTGTGCTGTATTATACAATGGGTGGGTCTAATCCTGAATGCTGATTGGTTAAAACCGCATTCCAGACAGTGTATTATAAAGCAATAAGGCCCGAGTGGCTGTGGTATGTGGCAAATATACCACGGCTCAGGGCTGTTCTTAAGCACTACAGCCCTTAGCCGTGGTATATTACCATATACCACAAACCCCCGAGGTGCCTTATTGCTATTATAAACTCCTTACCAACATAATTAGAGCAGTAAAAATGAATGTCTGTCATACCCGTGGTAGACAGTCTGATATACCATGGCTGTCAGCCAATCAGCATTCAGGGCTCGAACCACCCAGTTTATAAGCAATCCACTATCCATAAAAATGATGCTCATTCATGATTTCGACTGGCTGAGAAATGCTGCCTGTCTGTCTAATCCCAACTCCCAACTGGTTTATTACTATGTGACAACTTGATGTTTATCAAGTTTATCAAATGTTTATATTGAAACAATGTTGCAAATGTCGGAGAGACAAACAGCAAGGTGTTATGGGAATTTTATGAATAATGACTAAACGTAGAATTATAACTAACAGAATTATATCCTGTCTGATGAAGAATGTTTGTCCATAAGAAAGAGGGACTGTTAGTAGGCAAGGAACTGTGGCAGACAACTTGTGACCACTGTGAAACTGATAACAGGGATGGAAGTCTCCCCACCCAGGGAGGGGAGAGACCTTGGGCTTGTTGTAGATTGTATAACAGGTGGCAGACAATGTATGAGAAGAAGAATTGTGAACTATGTTGCTATTGTATCTGAGAGGAGGAGGGACGTTTATGACGAAATGTGAGATATATAGACCAATGTACCGGAAATGATAAGCAGAGCTCTCTAAATAAACATTCCTGAAAATTGTAGCTGGGCCTCCGCCTGATTCATTTCAACCAGTTTCTTACAAATTCTGAGTTTCAGGCTGAGTAATTAATTCAATTGGGTATTATGAACAACTGAGAACAAAATTCTTGTAACAATTGGTCCTTCGAAGCCGGAACTCAATATCTGTCCCTGCCGTCCGAAGGTACCACGCCGTAATACCGTGCACAGGCGGGTCATTGACCCGTAAATTAAAGACCTGTCCCCTGACATTGGGGTTCCATAACAGGCCGGTATATACCTAAGGTCGGCAGAGACGGTGACGGGATCCAACATACATTTCCCAGTCTACAAGACAGGTCAGTAAATCTTTATTTACGAATTTGGTGGGAATGATTTAAGATATCTTGGATTGGATGTTCTAAAAATGCTTAGAATTAATCAATAATAGGTGCTTGATTATTCTTAACAGATTCACTAGGTTTACTTTGTGTTGTAACCAAAATCGATAGGAGACAGGTCCGCATTGACCTGAGGTAAGGTGCACTACCACAAATAAAACTAACTTAATAGATCCGGCCACCTTTGTGACGGCCTGCAAGGTTTGTTAAGTAGGGATATTAAATAAGTGTTGTTAGATAGGACGGTCGTTTTGTACAAATAGGATAACTTATGGTTAACTGGCATAAACTAGCCATAGACCCCATTCAAAAGACATACCTAAATAAAGTCCTAATACCTAAATAGTCTATCTGTATATGGGAAGTAGTCTGAGACTATGAAAAGTAGCGATAGATATATTAAAACAGGTGTGGATATAAACTAGGCTTGGTGAGAAAGGAAGTTGATTCTATGCGAACAAGATAACTTAACCTATTCAATACTGAAATAAAGTCCAAAAATGGAGAAAGGAAGGGAAACCTAATATAGCGGAGTGAGATACGAGATAATGACGTTAAAAGAACAAGCAACAACCAAAAAATAGGCTGCTGGCTAAGGATTTATCACCCCTGGAAAATAGCTTATAGGTTGTAAACGGTGAGACCTAATATCCGATCGACACCACTATAGATAAAGTTTCAAGAAAGGAAAAGCACACAGGTTAAGAGATAGCAACATACACACCAATAGTGAGACACACATAGGAGTAATTTAATCAGAATTAAAGAGCCACACACATAGATTGTGATAACAACTATAAGTAATTAGGTAACGGTAAACAGCACATACATAGATCTTAGATATCCATACACCTAGAGTGTAAGAATAGATCATAGAAATACATAGACATAGATTGTGAGCATAAAGAAAAACACACATAGATTGTGCAGGACAAAACTATAGCAATTGGATAACGGTTAAAAAAAGCACACATATAGATCACAAAAGTAGATACATAAGAGAAATGGCAATGAGACAGAAAAAGGTCAGTAGGAAATGGTTGTGTGGCTGTAAAAGGAGACGGGACCCCAGGACAGGGGGCAGCGGTAGTTTTACAGTGGGCTGTAAATACAGAGACAACGAGAGAGAGAGAGTAAGGAATATCCTTGCTGGGGAAAAGCTTGGACCTTTAAATTAGGGCTATTTTCTGGGAAATTGTCTCTGTACCAGAGTTTGCGACTACAGACAAATATAATAATAGGGTTGTCTACGGGGAGGCTCCGTCATTCCAATAGGGATGGTGGTTCAGCGGTAAAACTTTTGCCTACAACGCGTGAGACTCGGGTTCGTAGCTCAGCCTATGCACCAATAGACTAAAATTCATTATGATTGTAATTTAACTATTTATAGGTTTTGCCCGGAAAGATACGGTTGTTAGTGTTTGTTTAAGATAAAAACTGAACGTTTTAATAGCTTGTTTAGGTTCAATTGAAAGACTAAGTCATTCAAAATAATAGCGAGGCGATTTCGATGTAATACGTTATGTTGCCTAAATGATCTGATGGAATAATGTATTGAGACTGGAGTCGTATTTAAAATGCTGAATCATAGAAGAGACAATTACCTAAACCTGATGAATTATGAATAATAACGGAGAGATACGATAAAGCTGTGCCCATCGAATGTTTTCATTCTTATGGATTGACTGACATACGTTATAAATTTAGCAAAATACGTGGTACTTTTACATTTTGGAGTAGAGAAAGTTGGAAGGTTTGGTGTTGCTCTTGCAATAGACTTAAAGCGGAGCTCAATTTGAGTAGGGGGTATGTTTGCGTAATAGCGTAAAACTGTGTCATTACGTAGAATACACAATAACGTTACTCAAATTGATTTGACAGTGGTTCGGATACAGACTCCCACTCTTTTCTGTACTGCTGGCAGTACAATTTTGATTGAGAGATGTTGATTGATGTTGTAAGTTCTGTTCAAGATCAAACATTCGTGACCAACTATATTCCTTGGGTTTGGCTTGTCGAACCCGTACTACTGCTGCTGCAGTCAGCCAACAATGATTTGCAATTCAGCAGCTGAAATTGCTGCTGCCTGGGCACGGGCTGAGCGCCTGCTGCTGACGTCACTCACAATGCACTTGTGCAGCCAGACAATGAGGTTGTGACTGAGGGTGGGACAGAGAAAATTGTTTGTGTCATTTAGAGGGAAAATGCGTGCATTATAGCTTTGAGTCACTTTTCAAAAAGTTGCTAAAAGTTCCAAATACATTTTCAAAAAGTAGCTAAATTTGTCAGGGTAGTCTGAAAAGATGCTAAATCTAGCAACAAAATTGCTAGGTGGGCATCATTGGTTGGTGTGGCTCACTGGGCTATATTTGGCTGTAAGAGAGGGAGGTCTGAATAGTTTAATCGTAAAAGTTTTGTGATAGTTCCCGGTAATTAATTTTTGGTTTGATTGTTTAGGTAACACCAGTGAATTTGAACAAGAAGTTAACGTATTCTAAACATTATAATCTGTTTCCATTATGTGGAACCATGTCCGGTCGGTAAAGGGGATTACAGGTTAGTTAATTTTATTTTAAAGGGACAGTGCACGTTAATCACAGTTGTGGGTATCTAATGGCAGGATATTCCTATTAAGAATTTTGGGAGACTGTCTGCAAACGGACTGAATGGGTTTCACATATGACCATTGAGGAAATTTAAAACTAATGATTGGAAGGAGTACAATGGAATGATTATTAGGTTTTGTTTGTAGTCAATGGTTGGATTTCTGAGTCCGGGTAGTCTGACAGTGTTTTTTCTGGGAAAAGGAATGCTTTATTGTCTTCATTTGTGATACTGATTTTAAGGTAAATTGAGTAATTGATAATTATGAATGAGTTTATAGTTCTTTGACATAGTTGTAATTTGAACCAATGAGAAGAAAGAAAAGGCATAGCCTTGGATTAACGGTAGACTTATATTAAGTATTTAGAACATAATCCAGGCCAACAGGACAGGGATATATGACATCTGTGGTGATTCCGAATTATTGAGAACACAGAGATAACCTTAATCAACCTATGTAATTACTTTGAAGATGGCCACCATAGACAGGTCATTTTTCCAAAAATCTATGAGTTCAGACAGTGAGACACTTAGTCAAGATTTGGCAACAACCCATATAATTGACAGACTGTTATGAGAAAGTGCGACAGACAGATAGGAGAAAGGGCAGACGGAGGAGCCCTCCCCGCACTGCTGAGACCTTGAAGGTTTGAGAGCAGAGAAGAGAAGGTGGAAAAGGGGGGCCAGGAAATGAGCAAGATAGGAGTGACGCAGAATGGGTAGATAACAGTACTGAGTGGAGACAAAAGGGGTATGAAAACATAGTTGGTTTCAGTAACTAAGGTATTAAACACGGAAACATTGCCCAGAAATTATTCGACACAGCAGGCCGAAATAGTAGCATTGACCAGTGCCTGTGAAATAAGAAAGGAGAGAAAGGTTACTGTTTACATAGACAAGCACATATATATCTAAGACCATACAAAGCAGCACAGATAACTCTTAAAGTAGATAAGACACTTGACAGAGAATTGATACAGGATATACATGAACGAACGCCCCAGGGAGAATTGGACATAAAGAGAATGAAAGAGGCGCTCCTACATGATAAGGTCAGACATAAGGATAATTTACTAATCTTACCTAAGTCATTGTTTAGATAATGCAACATATATTAAATTATTGATGAGACTGATTTAAGATTAGTCCATGTTATTGTTAGATAAAATACAGTGGACTCCCGAAGGAGAGATTTCATTAGTACAGAAAACAAATGCTATGTTTAGCATTCGTTTTGGCTTTATTTAATCATTAGAAGATTTTTATTTAAATAAGTAGAAAGTTGACAGGGATATATGGCATCTGTGGTGATCCAGAATCAGTGAGTTTTCTGGGAATGATAAACTATTGTAGGGCGTGGGTCCCACACTTTGCATTATATACAGGGATACTTAGTGATTTGATCTATGGTAGGACTATGGCAGCAGAATACACAATTATATGTTGACAAAAGAGGAATTTGGCACAAAGGGAACCTCTCTATATACCTCTCTGTAATAATTAAGGCAAAATATTAGGTCAAGATATTATCCCTAGAGTTGGTTTACTAGGATATATGTCTTTAAATAATGGATGACATTTTAGCTAATCAGGTAGAACAAATAAAATGCCAGAGTTAGGGACCAGAACAAGTAGACATAGAAGTTGAAGATATACTAGCAGAACCCATGAGAAGACTTTCTGGTAACCAAACCCGTATGTCCAAGATTTTGTGTCCAACAGGTGAATGACAGGAGAAGGTGATTCACTCAATCCAACCAGGAGACTGGGGGTGGATCCAGTCCCTGAGGAGAATAGACGGGAAGCAGCCCCGTTGGGAAGGCCCATACCAGGTTCTGTTAAACCACCGCCTTTGCCATTAGAATAGCTGAGAGAGTCACGTGGGTCCACGTTACCCACTGCAAGAAGGCATGTACACATATAAGCACTGCTGATCACACACAGAGTTAGGAGAAGAACCGAGAACCAACAGGGTCCGGGGGTTACCTCCTTAAACGAAGATTTCCTATCCCGACCGTTCATCTCTGTGTGTGCTCCTAGAAGTGTGAGTATGGGGTGGTACCTAGCAGACCGACTAAGGGCAGGAGAGGGTTGGCGGTTTTTGGGAAGAGTGGGGGCTCTGAGCTGCATCCTAGTCTTTGAAACCTTTCTGATACATCCAAATCTACCACCTGTCGGTACTAATTATATGACGCCATTGTCATTAAGAAGAAGTAAAAGATAAACTATATAATTCACTGATGAGTGACTAACAAAATAAGGAGTCAAAGAAGATCGAGATGTAGGATTTAAGGTAAACATTAAACAATTCCCTAGGAAAGCAAATAACTGTACAGTTGGGTTGGCCAGATTGAAGTACTCGGCCAACCCACCTCGGTTCACTTTAACTTCTGATGAGTGCCAGTGTTAAAGATACAAGAATGGCACCGAGAACTTAGATTATTTGAATGGCTGAAAGGTAATCGTTAATGTGACGAACTTAGGTTTGGAAGGACAGGAGACAATTCTTAACCTCACAGCACCTATAACTGATATAGGGTGGGCTCGTACCAGCAAAGTACGCATACGATAGAAACTACCAAAAAGGGTGGTCAGGAAATTGCGCCCCGGGGTTATTGGTCAAACCAGTTCGAGTTAGTCATCAGAGGCCAGTTATAGGAGGCTAAGTAGGCACAGGAGGAGTTTTGACTAGGATGGGAGTTTAGATGGATGCTATTGGCATCCTCAGGGAAGTTACAGATTAATACAACGCTATGGATCAAATAGGTGAAGACTTAACCACTACATTATATTGGTGGTTGACAATAAATAAAAATGTGGATTGGATTAATGACATCTATTATAAGCAACAGAGATTCATGAATGAGACTGGGGATGCAGTAAAGGGGTTCTCTGACCAATTATCCGACACCTCCATCATGGCATGGTAAAATAAACTGACTCTCGATATGTAAATTGGCAGAAAAGGGCGGGGTATGTAGAATGATTGGGGTTCATGGCTGTATGTTTATTTTTTTTAATAACACAGCTCCAGACGGATCAGTAACCAAGGCTCGGGTAGAGAACTATGGGGTGGATAATTCTCTTACAAATTGGTTTGACAGTATGTTTGGGAAATGGAAAATTGTCATAATCACTGTGTTGTGGGCCACTTTCACCTGTATGAGTGTTTTGGTTCCGTGTGAATGCTGTTTGATTCTGGGTGTGAAAGGTCTCATTTCCAGGACTCTGGAGAAATCGATGACACTACAGATCGTGAGATATGGACCGATTCCGAGCTCTGACCAGTGGAATGATGAATACATGTCCCCAGACCTAGTAGATGGACCCGGCTCCTTCACATACGAAGAGCCTATGTTGGATGAAACCATTTTTTAATGTTTAGGTCCCTTCTTGTTTTTATGTTTAGACTGTTTTTTGATGAAGATTATAACAAAAATCCTGATAAGAAGAGTTATGATTCTGATGTAGGCCTAGAACAGTCATTGTAAATACATATATTGGTTTTGTGTGGTTGATTTTGGATAACAATAGGTATTTCTAATAAAAATAGAGGTGGGATTTTTAATATTTAGTCAAAGTGTGGATTGTTATCTAATAAAATAGATGTGTGCTCGTGTGTATAATATTTAGTCAAAGTGTGGATTGTTATGGGAATTTTATGAATAATGACTAAATGATGTATACATTTAACGTAGAATTATAACTAACAGAATTATATCCTGTCTGATGAAGAATGTTTGTCCATAAGAAAGAGCTGTAGGTAGGCAAGGAACTGTTAGTAGGCAAGGAACTGTGGCAGACAACTTGTTACCACTGTGAAACTGATAACAGGGATGGAAGTCTCACCACCCAGGGAGGGGAGAGACCTTGGGCTTGTAATAGATTGTATAACAGGTGGCAGACAATGTATGAGAAGAAGACTTGTGAACTATGTTGCCATTATATCTGAGAGGAGGAGGGACGTTTATGACGAAATGTGAGGTATATAGACCAATGTACCGGAAATGATAAGCAGAGCTCTCTAAATAAACATTCCTGACAATTGTAGCTGGGCCTCCGCCTGATTCATTTCAACCAGTTTCTTACAAATTCTGGGTTTCAGGCTGAGTAATTAATTCAATTGGGTATTATGAACAACTGAGAACAAAATTCTTGTAACACAAGGTTTATACAAATCAGCTTCAATTTGAAGTGATTGTTTTAGCTGTGTTGCTGGCTAGCTCCTTTGAACAACAGTGTCCTGACGAGAGAGCACATTTTCATAGCCAGGTGAAGTTGCGCCTCATTAGCTCATTGTTATGGATGTATCCAAATAAATGTCACTAGAAAACAGCTTAAACAAATGCAAAAGAAGCTACTGTTGTTATTCTGGCTGGACTTTTTGACGTGACTGTAAGTTAGCCGTAGTTGGCTAGCTAGCAAGCAATGGATAAGAATGTTGCCAGCCAGTATGGCAATGGAACATTTAGAACGAATGACAGGGTCGTGTCCATAGATACAGAACAAAAAGAATGACTGGATTGCGTCTATAGAACAAACGACCAGCCGGTTTGGGAAGCAACACTAGTTCTGTGTCGGGACTATATCTTGTGGAAGGATGCAATAGTATGAATAAATTTATCAAAATAACGTTTTTTTTGCTTCAAGTCTCAAATCAAATTGTACTTGTCACATGCGCCGAAAACAACAGGTGTCGACGTTAGTGAAATGCTTACTTACAAGTCCTTTAACCAACAATGCTTTAAGTTAATAAAAAAATATAAGGGTTAAGTAAAAAATAGATAAGTAAACATTTGAAAATACAAGTAACAAATAATTAAACAGCAGCAGTATGTGTGGGGGCACCGGTTAGTCGAGGTAATTGAGGTAATATGTACATGTAGGTAGAGTTAAAGTGACTGCATAGATTATAAACAGAGTGTAGCAGCAGCATAAAAGAGGGGTCTGGGTAGTCCTTTGATTAGCTGTTCAGGAGTCTTATGGTTTAGGGGTAGAAGCTGTCATTAATCCTCCTTGAGCTAACTTATTCTTCATTAAGGGTATCGCAGCCCAGTTGTACATTTTATGTTCTTTACACATTGTGGTGACATTGCTGTTCTATACACACAGGATACACGCACATACACTACATGACCAAAAGTACGTGGACACCTGCTCGTCAAACATCTCATTCCAAAATCATGGGCATTAATATGGAGTTTGTCCCCCCTTTGCGGCTATAACAGCCTCCACTCTTGTGGGAAGGAATTCCACTAGATGTTGGAACATTGCTGCAGGGGCTTGCTTCCATTCAGCCACAAGAGCATTAGTGAGGTCGGGCACTGATGTTGGGCTATGAGGCCTGGCTCGCCGTCGGTGTCCCAATTCATCCCAAAAGGTGTTCGATGGGGTTGAAGTCAGGGTTCCATGAAAAACAGCCCCAGACCCTTATTCCTCCTCCACCAAACTTTACAGTTAGCACTATATATTCGGACAGGTAGAGTTCTCCTGTCATCCGCCAAACCCACTTTTCCGGCTGAGCCGTCGCTGCTCCTAGACGTTTCCACCTCACAATAACAGCACTAGTAGAGCAGAAATTTGACGAACTGACTTGTTGGAAAGGTTGCATCCTATGACGGTTCCACATTGAAAGTCCCTGAGCTCTTCAGTAAGGCCATTCTAGTGCCAATGTTTGTCTATGGAGATTGCATGGCTGTGGGCTTGATTTTATACACCTGTCAGCAACAGGTGTGGCTGAAAAAAACAAATCTACTAATTTGAAGGGGTGTCCACATACTTTTTTTTACATATAGTGTGTTACACACTTTGAGCAGCAAACTGTATTATTTGACCAGACATTAATAATCTGTTTTTACTTTTCATGAAAAATATTGCCAAAGGTTATATTTCTCTAGAAGTAGGTTAACTAACTACTAGCAGCATTATGAGTATCGAGCCACTGACCAGACCCTAGTTGCTCCTTATTACTCAGATGACATTAGTAGTTCTGGCAATGACCGTATCCACTCTGACGATAGCGACACACCCCTACTGAGAAGATCTGCTGAGACAAGGTATGATCTCACAAAGACCCCCCCACTTCGCCTACCCCCTCATTCAGACATGAGGAAGTCCACAGTTAGAAGGCGAACAACCCAAACCAGGACTGAGGTAAAGGGCGATGACGTGATTAACACACCTGAGGTCCAATGCATTGTGGTAGAACATATTATTAGGAGTGACACCGCTACAACATAGCGGCTACGTTCCTTCTCAGGGAAAGTACCAAAGCCCCCAGGTGAAGCTGACTTTGAGACATGGTGTCTGCATGTTGAACTGATGTTTCAAGATTGCCCCACTACATACCCACAGGGGCGGTGGATCCTGGAGAGTCTGCTTCCTCCAGCTTCAGATGTGATGAGGCTACTTGGCTCCTCTGCATCCCCAAGAGCCTACATGAAGCTACTCGATTCAGTTTCTGGACTAGTAGAGGATGGTGATGAGATATTCGCCAGGTTCATGAAGAAAATCAAGGTGACAGGGCATCAGAATATCTACAGAGGCTGCAGTTGCTTCTAAGTACTGCTGTGAAGAGGAAGGGAGTGAAACGGGCTGACGCCAACCATCAGCTAGTGAAACAGTTCAGTCGTGGCTGCTGAGACCACTAACTCTAGGCTTGGGCGCTATACTGTATATACCATGTATACCATGTATAGGGTGTTCGGAAATAGCCACGGATGTTTTTTTTTACTGTTTAAACTAATTATTTGAAAAATAAATTTGACATTTGAATATTTGTGGCTACTTTTTAAGTAAATACCTGCAGTCAACTTGTGCAATATGTCAGGAGATAAAGATTCCGTTTTTCATTTCACCTATCATATAATTTTTCATTATGAAGCTAACCACACAACGATAAGAGACCGGAGCCTTGGGCTGGATGGATGCAATTGATGGAGGGGAGAGGGTGTGGGTAGAGGGAAAAGGAAAGACAGAACCGGACAGAAAGCGACCAAAGGAGACAGAGCGAAAAAGGCCATGAGTAATAGTTCATAGCCAAGGTTTCTCAGCAATAGTAATAGTAGTACCACAGTCTTTTCTATCTGATACTATCTGTGCTCATCGTACCTCCTCCAGGAAGCTGAGTAGGAACTCCTTGCCGGCGGCATTGGAGGTGTAGAAACCAGACACAGCCTTGTGCAGCAAGTTGGAGTTGAGGCGGCGGCTGGTGGAGGGCAGGGCACGCAAGGCC
The DNA here is from genome assembly GCF_045679555.1 of Salvelinus alpinus. Taxonomy (NCBI): domain Eukaryota; kingdom Metazoa; phylum Chordata; class Actinopteri; order Salmoniformes; family Salmonidae; genus Salvelinus; species Salvelinus alpinus. Next base: position 52,727,328 of record NC_092086.1, on the reverse strand, counting down.
CTCAGCACAAAGCGAGGCTTTCATCAAGGTTTTATTCTTAGAGTTCTCTTCAACCTCTCCCAGACACCATCTTTGAAGTAAGATGGGATCCTGTCCTGTAGGGACTTGAGGCCATCTCCTGAGATTCATCAGCTGTCCGAGTGGCTGGTCTCAAACGATCCCGCAGGTGAAGAAGCCGGATGTGAAGATCCTGGGCTGGTGTGGTTACACGTGGTCTGCAGTTGTGAGGCCGGTTGGATGTACTGCCAAATTCTCTAAAACGTTGTTGGCCTCTGGCTTATGGTAAAGAAATTAACATAAAATGATCTGGCAACAGCTCTGTTGGAAATTCCTGCAGTCAGCATGCAAATTGCATGCTCCCTCAAAACTTGAGACATCGGTGGCATTGTGTTATGTGACAAAACGGCACATTTTAGAGTGGCTGTTTATTGTCACCGGCACAAGGTGCACCTGTGTAATGATCATGCTGTTTAATCAGTTTCTTGATATGCCACACCTGTCAGGTGGATTGATTATTTTGTAAATTATAAATGATCTCTAATAGGGATGTAAACAACATTTTAGAGAAGTAAGCTCTTTGTACACATGGAACATTTCTGGTATCTTTTATTTCAGCTCATGAAACAGTACATGTTGCGTTGACTATTGTTTTTGTATATACAGAGTTATGAGTTGGAGAAGAAGGCTCATTAATTGTACAGACAAAAAAAAATCTAACTAGCAAGTATAACTGAAACTGAGAAGTGTGATGACATTATCTTTCAATAATGACACTTGATGTTGTATACACATTCCCGATACAAATATTTAATATTATCCGAATTTTCAAAATGCACATATATGGTTATAAGTTGCAAGGTTTCACAATTATTATCAAATGGTCAAATTATGAAAGACCGTCCTAAGGACATGCGAGAGAAAACAATGCCAACAATTCAAGGATGCAGAGTACATAAGTGACATATGCTCATATTATTGAACAGGTAGTGGGTCTCCCCTTTGCAGTCTGTTTAGGTACACACCCTTTCTTCACATACAACACCCACCACATTCATATTGGCTCCTATGCCACTATGGGCTTGTGTGGGTGGAACAGGCTTTGGTTTGTGGACCTCTGTCTGTGTGAGATGGCATGTCCCCTTCCTTTTGGAGAGAGAGCCACACGGTGGCAGGAGATGGCACAGCATGGGACGGGATCGCTGCATCGCTCCTCCACTACCTCCCCCACCATCCTCCCAGACTTTGATGTGTCTCTCATTACTCTGCTGGCATGCTAGCACTTTCTCCATTTCCATGGTAACGGCACATTCTTGTTTACCCCCTTGTGCAAACGATCCCTGATCTATCCTCTCTGTTTTCTCTTTCAAGGCTGTGAAGGGAGTTGTGATTATATGACTTTATGGCACATCTCTTGCCTTTGGTTTGGTGTCTTTACAGTAGATCTGTGTGGCATGTGAACATCATCTGAACATCATACTGTTCAGATGATCAAAGAAATAATGTAGAAATAGCAATCAGTGTAATTACTGTATGTGTACGCCGACGCTTTTAAAATGGTCATAAACGTTGTGAGTGGATTGGCTCACAAAGTAAATTATCCCACTAATGATGTATACTGATCAAAAATATAAATGCAACATGTAAAGTGTTGGTCCCATTTTTCATGATCTGAGGAGTATTTCTGTCTGTAATAAAGCCCTTTTGTGGGGAGAAAAATAATAATTCTGATTGGCCGGGCCTGGCTCCCAAATGGGTGGGCCTATGCCCTCACAGGCCCACCCATGGCTGTGCCCTTGCCCAATCGTGAAATCCGTAGATTAGAGCCTAATGAATGTATTTTAATTGACTGATTTCCTTCTATGAACTGTAACTCAGTAAAACTTTTAAATTGTTGCATGTTGCGTTTTTGTTCAGTATATATGTGTCAATGTGAGAAATGTACTTCATATAAATGACCACATAGGCTACAACTCTGCAAAAGCACTGTAGGTTTACAAGACATCATTGATTTCATCACAGCTCGCCATAAATTGTTTGGATTATTTAAGGACGATTAGTGGAGCCCTAAAAATATGCGATTTCTCTCTAAATTGGATTACATTTACATTTACATTTAAGTCATTTAGCAGACGCTCTTATCCAGAGCGACTTACAAATTGGTGCATTCACCTTATGATATCCAGTGGAACAACCACTTTACAATAGTGCATCTAACTCTTTTAAGGGGGGGGGGGGTTAGAATGATTACTTTATCCTATCCTAGGTATTCCTTAAAGAGGTGGGGTTTCAGGTGTCTCCGGAAGGTGGTGATTGACTCCGCTGACCTGGCGTCGTGAGGGAGTTTGTTCCACCATTGGGGTGCCAGAGCAGCGAACAGTTTTGACTGGGCTGAGCGGGAACTGTACTTCCTCAGAGGTAGGGAGGCGAGCAGGCCAGAGGTGGATGAACGCAGTGCCCTTGTTTGGGTGTAGGGCCTGATCAGAGCCTGAAGGTACGGGGGTGCCGTTCCCCTCACAGCTCCGTAGGCAAGCACCATGGTCTTGTAGCGGATGCGAGCTTCAACTGGAAGCCAGTGGAGAGAGCGGAGGAGCGGGGTGACGTGAGAGAACTTGGGAAAGTTGAACACCAGACGGGCTGCGGCGTTCTGGATGAGTTGTAGGGGTTTAATGGCACAGGCAGGGAGCCCAGCCAACAGCGAGTTGCAGTAATCCAGACGGGAGATGACAAGTGCCTGGATTAGGACCTGCGCCGCTTCCTGCGTGAGGCAGGGTCGTACTCTGCGAATGTTGTAGAGCATGAACCTACAGGAACGGGTCACCGCCTTGATGTTAGTTGAGAACGACAGGGTGTTGTCCAGGATCACGCCAAGGTTCTTAGCACTCTGGGAGGAGGACACAATGGAGTTGTCAACCGTGATGGCGAGATCATGGAACGGGCAGTCCTTCCCCGGGAGGAAGAGCAGCTCCGTCTTGCCGAGGTTCAGCTTGAGGTGGTGATCCGTCATCCACACTGATATGTCTGCCAGACATGCAGAGATGCGATTCACCACCTGGTTATCAGAGGGGGGAAAGGAGAAGATTAATTGTGTGTCGTCTGCATAGCAATGATAGGAGAGACCATGTGAGGATATGACAGAGCCAAGTGACTTGGTGTATAGCGAGAATAGGAGAGGGCCTAGAACAGAGCCCTGGGGGACACCAGTGGTGAGAGCACGTGGTGCGGAGACAGATTCTCGCCACGCCACCTGGTAGGAGCGACCTGTCAGGTAGGACGCAATCCAAGCGTGGGCCGCGCCGGAGATGCCCAGCTCGGAGAGGGTGGAGAGGAGGATCTGATGGTTCACAGTATCAAAGGCAGCCGATAGGTCTAGAAGGATGAGAGCAGAGGAGAGAGAGTTAGCTTTAGCAGTGCGGAGCGCCTCCGTGACACAGAGAAGAGCAGTCTCAGTTGAATGACTAGTCTTGAAACCTGACTGATTTGGATCAAGAAGGTCATTCTGAGAGAGATAGCAGGAGAGCTGGCCAAGGACGGCACGTTCAAGAGTTTTGGAGAGAAAAGAAAGAAGGGATACTGGTCTGTAGTTGTTGACATCGGAGGGATCGAGTGTAGGTTTTTTCAGAAGGGGTGCAACTCTCGCTCTCTTGAAGACGGAAGGGACGTAGCCAGCGGTCAAGGATGAGTTGATGAGCGAGGTGAGGTAAGGGAGAAGGTCTCCGGAAATGGTCTGGAGAAGAGAGGAGGGGATAGGGTCAAGCGGGCAGGTTGTTGGGCGGCCGGCCGTCACAAGACGCGAGATTTCATCTGGAGAGAGAGGGGAGAAAGAGGTCAAAGCACAGGGTAGGGCAGTGTGAGCAGAACCAGCGGTGTCGTTTGACTTAGCAAACGAGGATCGGATGTCGTCGACCTTCTTTTCAAAATGGTTGACAAAGTCATCAGCAGAGAGGGAGGAGGGGGGAGGAGGGGGAGGAGGATTCAGGAGGGAGGAGAAGGTGGCAAAGAGCTTCCTAGGGTTAGAGGCAGATGCTTGGAATTTAGAGTGGTAGAAATTGGCTTTAGCAGCAGAGACAGAAGAGGAGAATGTAGAGAGGAGGGAGTGAAAGGATGCCAGGTCCGCAGGGAGGCGAGTTTTCCTCCATTTCCGCTCGGCTGCCCGGAGCCCTGTTCTGTGAGCTCGCAATGAGTCGTCGAGCCACGGAGCAGGAGGGGAGGACCGAGCCGGCCTGGAGGATAGGGGACATAGAGAGTCAAAGGATGCAGAAAGGGAGGAGAGGAGGGTTGAGGAGGCAGAATCAGGAGATAGGTTGGAGAAGGTTTGAGCAGAGGGAAGAGATGATAGGATGGAAGAGGAGAGAGTAGCGGGGGAGAGAGAGCGAAGGTTGGGACGGCGCGATACCATCCGAGTAGGGGCAGTGTGGGAAGTGTTGGATGAGAGCGAGAGGGAAAAGGATACAAGGTAGTGGTCGGAGACTTGGAGGGGAGTTGCAATGAGATTAGTGGAAGAACAGCATCTAGTAAAGATGAGGTCAAGCGTATTGCCTGCCTTGTGAGTAGGGGGGGAAGGTGAGAGGGTGAGGTCAAAAGAGGAGAGGAGTGGAAAGAAGGAGGCAGAGAGGAATGAGTCAAAGGTAGACGTGGGGAGGTTAAAGTCACCCAGAACTGTGAGAGGTGAGCCATCCTCAGGAAAGGAACTTATCAGGGCGTCAAGCTCATTGATGAACTCTCCAAGGGAACCTGGAGGGCGATAAATGATAAGGATGTTAAGCTTGAAAGGGCTGGTAACTGTGACAGCATGGAATTCAAAGGAGGCGATAGACAGATGGGTCAGGGGAGAAAGAGAGAATGTCCACTTGGGAGAGATGAGGATCCCAGTGCCACCACCCCGCTGACCAGAAGCTCTCGGGGTGTGCGAGAACACGTGGGCAGACGAGGAGAGAGCAGTAGGAGTAGCAGTGTTATCAGTGGTAATCCATGTTTCCGTCAGTGCCAAGAAGTCGAGGGACTGGAGGGAAGCATAGGCTGAGATGAACTCTGCCTTGTTGGCCGCAGATCGGCAGTTCCAGAGGCTGCCTGAGACCTGGAACTCCACGTGGGTCGTGCGCGCTGGGACCACCAGGTTAGAGTAGCAGCGGCCACGCGGTGTGAAGCGTTTGTATGGTCTGTGCAGAGAGGAGAGAACAGGGATAGACAGACACATAGTTGACAGGCTACAGAAGAGGCTACGCTAATGCAAAGGAGATTGGAATGACAAGTGGACTACACGTCTCGAATGTTCAGAAAGTTAAGCTTACGTTGCAAAAAATCTTATTGACTAAAATGATATAGTACTGCTGGCTGGTGAAATAGGCTAGCTAGCAGTGGCTGCGTTGTTGACTTTGTTTGAAAGTGTAGCTGGCTAGGTAACCTCTAACTGGCTAGGTAACCTCGACAATTACTCTAGACTACACAATTATCTTGGATACAAAGACGGCTATGTAGCCAGCTAAGATCAAACAAATCAAACTGTTGTACTGTAATGAAATGAAATGTAATACTACCTGTAATACTACCTGTGGAGCAAAGCGGAATGCAACTACTCGCTCCAAACCAAACCGGAAGTGCGTATCGTAGAGGGAGAGGCAATAGAAGTGTTGTTTCTTGTATTATTGTCTTTTGTGTCTTTAGAGGACTGCTTCACCTTAATGTCCCCTTTCCCTTTTCTTCTGTCCTTATTTTGTCCCACTTTGTCCCTTCTTTGTCCCTTCTTCTCTTCTGCCAACTAGACACTCCTTGTTAGCTAGCTAGCTTCTTTCAGGAATGTCCCTAGCAACTGCCTAGCAACAGGTAAACAACTTAGCTAGCTAAGAAAACGGTATAATTTTATGAAAAATTGTTACTTTTTCAAAAGCCTTTCTTCTTTGTTTGCTGCTTGTTTGGTCTCCTATTCAGTTTGCAGTTTTCTTTTGATTTTTTTTCGATGTACTTTACTCTAAAAAAACATTTAAATTTCAATATTTGTAGGAGCTCATCTTTTCAGCTGCTGCTGCTTAATTTGGAACTCCGGAATTTAAGAAAATGATTATTGTTAACAGATCTCCCTGTTTTATATCTACTTCAAAACAACAATTCGTACTAAAAGTAGCGTTACAGTGAAAATTATCACTTTCATCAGCTATCTATTACTTTTGACTGCTCGATATTGTCAGGATCAACTAGTATGGTATGTCCCCATAATCCTTTGCGCGTCACAATAGTTGCCAGTCATTCTGCCGACGAGACGAATGTGAGTGTTGAATGGAGTCAAATAAATGTGAATTCTACGTCGTTTATTTTGACATGTCTTATTGATAGTTACGTTGTTACTTTTACTTGCACGTTTCATTTCAGACAGTATGAAAGAGACAACAGCCAAGAGACGCGAGAAATCCAAGGACTCCAAAGCTGATAAACAGAAGGATGCGGGCCCCGAGCCGCAGGATGTGGAGATGCCGGAGGAAGACTCGGCTACTGCAGAAAAGAAACCCAAGGAACTTGATACCCTCACACTTGAAGGTAGCTAGCTAGATGGTTAGCTGAGCTTTAACACAAATACTGAAAAGGATACATTCAAACTCAATGTCAGATACTGAATATTGCAACTGCTTCGTGTTTATGCTACCTACTGTACTTAATCTTAGTTAGCTAGTTAGCGTTAGCAAGCAGTTGTTAGTCAATGTAACTAGCTAACGTTAGCTTATTTGCTCTGTTTAATTGGCAATATTTTGTTCAAATGTAGCTATACTGAGAGAATATAGATAGCTGACCTACTTAGCCTGTTTACTATATGGTCTGACTTTTATTCACTCGCTGTAGTAGTAGCTAGCTAACTGGGTATCTAACAAAAACAAAACCCCCGAGTCATAGCTAGCCAGCTAGTTAATTAATCAGTTTGCTAGCCATGTTTACTTCAATGTGTGTCAGTTGGAAATCACTACTGTCAAAGCAGTACTTTTTTGTATCTCCAACTGTAGCTAAGTCGCTCTGGATAAGAGCGTCTGCTAAATGACTTAAATGTAAATGTAGCTACCTAGCTTGCCATGTCAGTAACTACATTGTATTTTAAATTATTTTCAGTTTTGAGATAAGTGAAAGAACTGAAATTAAATGTCAGATTTTTCTGTATCACTCTTCCATAAGTCTTTCCTTATGACCTTACTCCCCCTCTCCCGTTGCAGACATCAAGGAGCATGTAAAGCAGATAGAGAAGGCTGTGTCGGGCAAGGAGCCTCGCTTTGTGCTGAGGGCCTTGCGTGCCCTGCCCTCCACCAGCCGCCGCCTCAACCCCAACGTGCTGCACAAGGCTGTGTCTGGCTTCTACACCTCCAATGCCGCCGGCAAGGAGTTCCTACTCAGCTTCCTGGAGGAGGTACGATGAGCACAGATAGTATCAGATAGAAAAGACTGTGGTACTACTATTATTGCTGAGAAACCTTGGCTACGAACTATTACTCATGGCCTTTTTCGCTCTGTCTCCTTTGGTCGCTTTCTGTCCGGTTCTGTCTTTCCTTTTCCCTCTACCCACACCCTCTCCCCTCCATCAATTGCATCCATCCAGCCCATGGACACCGAGGGAGATGTCCAGTTCAGGCCCCGTACAGGGAAGGCAGCTGCCACCCCCCTGATCCCTGAGGCGGAGGCCTACCTGCAGCTGCTCCTGGTGGTTTACCTCACCAACAACAAACGCTACACAGAGGTGGGCTGACTGAGCTCACACGCTCTCTCTCATGCATGCACAGTACATATTTATATTGGATTGAGCTCTGAATTCTCTTTGGTTTTACATTGCTCACCATCATACCATAGTCCTTAGAAATAGGTTATGACTGGTTTAATGCCCGACTGCCTGTCTTGGTTGTTAGCTTCTTACTTTTCTCTCTGTAGGCCCAGAAGGTGTCAGACGAGCTCTTGCAGAAGATCGGCCCTCAGAACCGGCGGGCTCTGGACCTGGTGGCTGCTAAGTGTTACTACTACCACTCCCGCGTCTACGAGTTCCTCAACCAGCTGGACACCGTGCGTAGGTAAGCCCACCAACACTTTCACTGACTGTTTTTGTTTTTTCTGACTTAAACAGATGGGGAAAGATGGAATTTGTTTCAAAAGGCAGTAGGCCAGTTTGGAACCTATCCAAGTCAATATGTAATGCCTTTGATCGATTTTTAAACAAATTAAACCCCTTCTCTCGCAAAGTTTCCTGCACACGCGCCTGAGGACAGCCACCTTGCGGCACGACGCCGACGGCCAGGCCACGCTGCTCAACCTGCTGCTGAGGAACTACCTGCAGTACAACCTGTACGACCAGGCTGAGAAGCTGGTGTCCAAGTCAGTCTTCCCCGAGCTGGCCAACAACAACGAGTGGGCCCGCTACCTCTACTATACAGGTGAGGGGGAGGAGCCCTAAGCATACCAATATCTGTTTAAATAAATCATCACCTGTGATTAAACTGTAAACATTTTATTAGTTGACGACATCAGAAGTTTAGTTTAATCACATTCAATTGAATTATCAGGCCACTACGCCTCTACAGATTTTGAAGTGACTAAGAAACTTCCTCAGAATATGAATTAATTTGTAGTTGTGGCCTTAGTTTGCTGCTCTTCCACTCTGATCATTCTCTCCCTCCCAGTGGCGTAAAGTACTTAAGTAAAAATACTTAAGTCGTTTTTTTGGGGTATCTGTACTTTAACTTACTATTTATATTTTTTGACAACTTATACTTTTACTTCATTCCTGAAGAAAATAATGTACTCTTTACTCCATACATTTTCCCTGACACCCAAAAGTACTCGTTACATTTTTAATGCTTAGCAGGACAGAAATTGTCAAATTCACACTTATAGAGACCATCCCTATTATGTTTCAGTGTTGGAGTGTGCCCCTGGCTAGCTGTAAACAAATGTAAAACAAGTTATTCATACTTTTACTTTTGATACTTGTCGGTTTTAGCAATTACATTTACTTTTGATAAGTAATTAAGTATATTTAAAACTTTTAGACTTCTACTCAAGTAGGTTTTTACTGGGTGACTTTTACTTGAGTAATTTTCGATTAAGGTATCTTTACTTTTACTAAAGTATGACAATCGGGTACTTTTTCCACCACTGCTCCCTCGACCCTCCAGGTCGTATCAAGGCTATCCAGCTGGAGTACACAGAGGCCAGGAGGACCCTGACCAACGCCTTGAGGAAGGCCCCCCAACACACAGCTGTGGGCTTCAAACAAACAGTCAGTACACACAGCATGCAGTTTTTCCCTAAGTGCAATTATTACATTTTAGTCTTTTAGCAGACACTCTTATCTAGAGTGACTTATCGAAGAAATTTGGATTAAGAACCTTGCTCAAGGGCACAGCCGACAGATTTTTCACCAAGTCGTCACACGGATTTGAAACGGCGACCTTTTGGTTACTGGCCCAACTCTCTTAACCACAAGGCTACCTTATTTAAAATTAAAATAAATGAAATACACTTTTGTTATGGTTTTACAGTTGTTGCTCAAACTGTATTTATATAGCACATTTCTTACAGGGGATGATGCATTTCTTTTTTTAAATATATAATATTTAGTTTTACATTTTTCCTAATTTTCTTTCTCCACTTCATACACAAACGTACACACGCGAACAACAACTTAGACGCACGCAATGACAACATCTCATCTGCCAAGACCCCCATGCTCACCCCCCCCCACCCCTAAGGCCTGCATTATTGGCTGTAAATTGTATCAATTTGTTTTTCTCAGTCGCTAATGCTATTTCAATATTTCAATAATAATTCAGCAGATACATATCAAAGTGCTTAACAAATAAAATAGCCCACAAAAAAAGTTTGTTCACATCTCTATCCCTATCAGGTCCACAAGTTGCTGATTGTGGTGGAGCTGTTGCTTGGGGAGATCCCAGACAGGCTGCAGTTCCGCCAGGCTCCACTGAAGAGATCCCTAGCGCCCTATTTCCTGCTCACGCAGGGTACGTTTGCGGGAAAGCTGGGTCATGAGAATGCATTTTAAGTGTGAGTAAGATTTCAACCCTGGTCTCTGTTCCCACACAGCTGTCAGGACGGGTAACCTGGCCAAGTTCAACCAGGCCCTGGATCAGTTTGGAGAGAAGTTCCAGGCAGACGGCACCTACACCTTGATCATCCGCCTGCGACACAATGTCATCAAGACAGGTCAGTGACCAGGCCTTTCACTTCGGGCTATTCTTCCACATTCTCAGATGGCTTCCTCTTCTTTTTAAGTTTTTGGTCATGGCTCTTCATTTTTAATACCTGAATGACTTGTTGATATTTAAAACCATCTCTCCCTGTAGGTGTGCGTATGATCAGCCTGTCATACTCTCGTATATCTCTGGCAGACATCGCTCAGAAGCTGCAGCTGGACAGTCCAGAGGATGCTGAGTTCATAGTGGCCAAGGTAACATGACATATTACAGCCATACTCAATTGGTGGACCATTATTCGAACCCAGATTGGGGTCAACGCGGTCTAGGGGCGTGGATCAGAAAACCAGTCAGTATCTGATGTGACCATTTGCCTCATGCAGCGCGACACATCTCCTTCGCATACAGTTGATCAGGCTGATTGTGGCTTGTGGAATGTTGTCCCACTCCTCTTCAATGGCTGTGTGAAGTTGCTGGATCTTGATGGGAATTGGAACACGCTCTCATACATGTCGATCCACAGCATCCCAAACATGCTCAATGGGTGACGTTTCTGGTGAGTATGCAGGCTATGGAAGAACTGGGACATTTTCAGCTTTCAGGAATTGTGTACAGATTCTTGCGACATCATTTTCATGATAAAAAATGAGGTGATTGCGGCGCATGAATGGCACAACAATGTGCCTCAGGATCTCGTCACGGTATCTCTGGGCATTCAAATTGCCATCGATAAAATGCAATTGTGTGCGTTGTCCGTAGCTTATGCCTGCCCATACCATAATCCCACCGCCACCATGGGGCATTCTGTTCACAACATTGACATCAGCAAACCGCTCGCCCACACGACTCCATACACACTTTCTGCCATCTACTCGGTACAGTTGAAACCGGGATTCATCTGTGAAGAGCACACTTCCCCAGCGTGCCAGTGGCCATCGAAGGTGAGCAATTATCCACCGAAGTCTATTAGGACACTGAACTGCAGTCAGGTCAAGACCCTGGTGAGGATGACGAGAACGCAAATGATCTTCCCTGAGGCTGTTTTTGACAGTTTGTGCAGAAATTATTTTGCTGTGCATACCCACAGTTTCTTCGGGTGGCTGGTCTCAGACAATCCCGTAGGCGAAAAAGCCAAGTGTGGAGGTCCTGGGCTGGCGTGGTTACATGTGGTCTGCGGTTGTGAGGCCAGTTGGACTGACAAATTCTCTAAAATGATGGAGGCGGCTTATGGTAGAGAAATTAACATTACAGCTCTGCTGGAAATTCCTGTAGTCAGCATGCCAATTGCGCGCTCCCTTAACTTGAGACATGGCTTTGTGCGCTTGTGTAATGATCATGCTGTTTAATAATCAGCTTCTTGATATGCCAAGCCTGTCACCCATCACATTTGAGAGAAATAAGCTTTTTGTGCATATAAAAATGTCTGGGGTCTTTTATTTCAGTTAATGAAACATGGAATCAACACTTTACAACACTTTTTTGCGTTTATATTTTTGTTCAGTGTATATATTGTACATTTACCTTAAGATCATGGTATTTTCTAAAGAGCATTAATAGAAAAGCACATCGCTTCTGTGTGGTAAATATGGCATGCAGTCCTCAACTGTCCTAAGCCACAGTTGGCAATGGAAAACTACCTCAGTCTCTTACTGATTTTTCTCTCTCCCGACCTCATCCCTCTTTTCCAGGCTATCCGTGATGGAGTGATCGAAGCCAGCATCAACCATGAGAAAGGCTATGTTCAGTCTAAAGAGACCATGGATATCTACGGTACCAGGGAGCCCCAGCTGGCCTTTCACCAGAGGATCTCCTTCTGCCTGGACATACACAATATGTCTGTCAAGGCCATGAGGTTTCCACCCAAGGCTTACAACAAGGACCTAGAATCAGCAGAGGTGTGTACCAACCTTGTACTACTCCTTGTATTAGCCCCTGAAATTGACCCTCGTGAGAGTTCTGTTGGAGATGGTAGGAAATTGTTCTTTATCTGTTCTACTGAACTACCAGTATACTATATTTTACTTTTGTGACCACAAGGGGGTAGTGTAGTCAACTACTTTTTGTCATGTTATATTTGGGGCTAGAATTTCAGACCTAGATGTGTACTATCATTTTAAAATGATTGCTATTTGCAAACTTAATCGTTTTAAAGATGCACTATGCAGAAATTACTCCGCCATTTTCTGGTTGCTAAGTCTTAGTCTGCCTAATTTCAGTTTGTGAGAATCATTGTACCATCTAAACCACTGAAATATATTTTCCATAACCAAAAATCTTATATTTTCAGCTATTTGAAGCTGGTGTACAGATGCATAGCACACATAGAACAGATCTACCGCTTAAACTTGCTTTCAATGAGTGACAGATCTATAACACACATTTGTGTGTGAATTTGGTCAGGTCTCCCAGAAAGTTACCTATTGCAGCTTTAAATTGTTGACATGTTCTTCTGTGTGTTTCCATTTCAGGAGCGCAGAGAGCGGGAGCAGCAGGACCTGGAGTTCGCCAAGGAGATGGCCGAAGATGACGACGACAGTTTCCCATGATCCTCTGAGGGGAGCAAGTGCAAGGATGCCTTGATGTTTTTTCCCTTTCTCTCCCCCTCCATCCTCCCTATTGTAATAGTTGTTTTTGTTTATTTCTCTGCAGGCAAAAGGCCATTATAACGTTATATATCTGTGTTAGCATTCTAACATACAATAAGAACACCTCTATTCAACCCTACCACTGGTCCTCGTTGTCCCTGCTTTTAGACTTTGCGTGTGACTGTTAACTTGCTGGTGGAAGCATTTGGTGTATCTGTACTGAGTTTGAGGCCAGCACACAAATAAACAGTCTTTGTCATTTTAAATTCTAATTTGGTGAACACTAATTTGTACAGTGTATGTCTGGAAAACTAAGAGCTGTTTGGCACAGAGCAGCTTGTATTTGTAAGCTTTTCTGTCAGGAATGATGTTGGGTCCTTGATTTGTTATTCTTGCTGCGCAATGCAATTCAATATCTTGACAGCTGCCCTTTCTAAAATGCAGAAATGGAAACTCATATTTCAAAATACCTTGAGGGAAATCAATTAATTTGTTGGCCCTCTTGAGAACTGCGTGCCATTGAGCTCAACTAGTTAGATTTCTCTGCCTCATTGTTCACAGCTCCTGTTCCTTCCCCTGATTTCTTCATTTAGCTCCCTCTTCCTCCTACCTCAGGGTGCATCCCAATTATCAAAAAAAAAATCAGGAAGTGTGCACTTGTTCCATTCGCTTCATGGATTTTAAAAGAAATGACTGGTATAATACAGTGCATTCGGAAAGTATTCAGACCCCTCACCTTTTTCCACAATTTGTTACGTTACAGCCTTATTCTAAAATGGAGTTTTTTCCTCAATCTACACACAATACCCCATAACAAAGCAGGTTTTTAGAAAAGGTTGAAAAATTATAAATAAATGGAAATATCACATTTTACTTAAGTATTCAGACCCTTTACTCAGTACTTTGTGAAGCACCTTTGGCACTAATTACAGCCTTGAGTCTTCTTGAGTATTACGCAACAAGCTTGACACAACTGTATTTGGGGAGTTTCTCCCATTCTCTGCACAACCTCTCCAGCTCTGTCAGGTTGGATGGTGAGTGTCACTGCACAGCTATTTTCAGGTTTTGTATGCTTAGGGTTGTTGTCCTGAACCTTTGCCCCAGTCGGAGGTCCTGAGTGCTCTGTAGCAGGTTTTCATCAAGGATCTCTGCGTGTTGCTCTGTTCATCTTTCCCTCGATTCTGACTAGTCTCCCTGTCCCTGCCTCTGAAAAACATCCCCACAGCATGATTCTGCCACCACCATGCTTCACCGTAGGGATAGTGCCAGGTTTCCTCCAAACGTGATGCTTTGCATTCAGGCCAAAGGGTTCAATCTTGGTTTCATCAGACCAGAGAACCATGTTTCTCATGGTCTGAGAATCCTTTCGGTGCCTTCTGGCAAATTCCAAGCGACTCATGTGCCTTTTACTGAGGAGTGGCTTCAGTCTGGTTACTCTACCATAAAGGCCTGATTGGTGGAGTGCTGTAGAGATGGTTGTCCTGGAAGGTTCTCCCATCTCCACAGAGGAACTCTGGCGCTCTGTCAGTGACCATTGAGTTCTTGGTCACCTCCCTGACCAAGGCCCTTCTCCCACAATTGCTCAGTTTGGCTGGACAGCCAGCTAAGGGAGAGTCTTGGTGGTTCCAAACTTCTTCCATTTAAGAATGTGTTCTTGGGGACCTTCAATGCTGCAGAAATGTTTTGGTACACTTCCCCAGATCTGTGCCTCGACACAATCCTGTCTTGGAGCTCTATGGACAATACCTTCGACCTCATGGCTTGGTTTTTGCTCTGACATGTACTGTCAACTGTGGGAGCTTATATAGACAGGTGTGTGCCTTTCCAAATCATGTCCAATCAATTGAATTTGCCACAGGTGGATTCCAATCAAGTTGTAGAAACATCTCAAGGATGATCAATGGAAACAGGATGTGCCTGAACTCAGTTTCGAGTCTCATAGCAAAGGGTCTGAATACTTATGTAAATAAAAGTTTTTCTGTTAAACTTAATAAAATATATACATTTGCAAACTTTTCTAAAACTGTTTTCATTTTGTCATTATGGGGTATTTTGTGTAGATTGAGGAAAGCATTTTTATCCATTTTAGAATAAGGCTGTAATGTAACAAAATGTGAAAAAAGGGAAGGGGTCTGAATACTTTCCCGAATGCAGTGTATAAACCAATCATATAATGCAATCATCTACCAGTCATTTCCTGTCAAATTCATGAAGTGAACAAATGCCCATGCCAACACCAATCCAGTGCTATTCAATATGTGCAGACTAGTGAATGAGTCATACTTCAGGAGGAGGGAGAGATTATTGGGACACAACCGTAGACATATGGTTCAAGGCCCTTGCAAGGTAAGGTAATTTGTGGAAAGTCAGTTTAATTCGTACACCAATTGCCATTGCATCTATGAAAATAAGAAATGTTTGTCTTTGATAAAGCGTGACAGTAGAACCTTAGTGCATGTTTTTGGCCATTTATCAATTCATTGTATTATAAAAAATATATACACCTACTGGCTGCTTGTGATCATTTGTCAAATGTGTTTTAATTTAAGTTAAGATATAGAATTTGATAATACTTCAGAAAGTTGATAGGTTCAAAGTGGACAAGATCTAGAGCATCTTGCTTGATTACTCAATTGCTAAGGTGACAATTGAATATTAAAATGTCAAGGTGCTCTGCAACATGGATTCATCATATTGTCAGGGATCAGTCATCATGATGTGTTCAATATTCACGAGCTTAGCATTACTGGTAGGCACAACAACTGGAAAAGGCCTAGCCTACATTAGAAAAAAATGTATACCATCAAAAGAAGCGTATAGCAATGTCATGCCAATTCTTGAAGCGATATAGGTTATTCATGAACGGCATGATAAATGGTACATTAAGACGCTGGGAATGAGGTCAGTTATTGCCTAAGAAAATTATTTGTAGTCAAGAACAGCGAGCACACCTTGCAATCAAGATGTGTGTGGACTTCCTGTCATTGCGCAATGCACATAGCCTGAAGTAAGACTACTTGACTTTCTGCGGAAAAAAACGATTTCACAAATGGGGATATTCGTCTTTAATATTTTTTGAGGCAATAAAATATGGACTAAGCATTTGGTAACGCAACCTTATATCCTCTGTATAGGCCTACTCAGACGGTAGCATACGTAATATGTCGAATTGCTACAACTAGAGTTGTGAAATGATGTACATATATTTTTCCTGGGTAATGTAGCCCTACGTGAACGTCACTGAAAACGCCATGAGGCTGTTTGAGTCATTGCTCGCCATGATGTCAACAGCTACACGTGCGAACTTTCTCTGCAGTGTATTTGGATGTGCGACTGTTTTGTAGAGCGCAGATAGCTACGTTCAAGCATAGCCTATTGTCCGCAGCACGACTGATCACTTCAGGCTTTGAATTTGATCAAAAACTCATGTGACATTCTTTCTGAATTATAGGCTACAACTAATTTCCCATTCACAAATGTAAATTAAAAAGCAAGATAATAATAACAATTATAGCCTATAGGCCTGTTAATCAAGTCAAGTCACCAGCTAGGCCTATTTAAAGTGCATTTCATAATTTTCAACACACTTTACAGATAAAACGTTGTTTAATAGATGGGGTTAAGACACATACAGTTAAACATCAGGGAGTGCTGTAGGGCAGGAGTGACAGTAAGTCCAGACCATGACAGCCAGGTGGAGGTGGCAATTAATAGCTTTGTTTCATTTATTTGATTCATTATGTGCAGCTCAAAGTGCTTCACAATAAGCAATAGGAAATAAAATAATATTGGCCTAGTAAAATAAAAATAATAGCATTATAATAGATGTAAAACAGCAAAATAGAACAATTAGGCTTAGCCTATACTTCGTTTCTGTATTGATAGCCTAATAGGCAAGTTGTATTTTTTTTATCATAAGCGCAGGTTTAATCCTATGCATTATATATTTGCTCATGTTCTGATTTTCAAATCAAATGTTATTGGTCACATACACATGGTTAGCATGCGAGTATAGCAAAATGCTTGTGCTTCTAGTTCTGACAGTCCAGTAATATCTAACAAGTAATCTATCAATTCCACAACAACTACCTAATACACACAAATCTAAAGGGATGGAATAAGAATATGTACATATAAATATATGGATGATCGATGACTGAGCAGCATAGGCAAGATGCAATAGATGGTATAAAATACAGCATATACATATGAGATAAGATATGTAAACATTATTAAAGTGGCATTATTTAAAGTGAATGCATGCCAAGCTATCACAAGGTCAGCAGGAGGTCGTCCTATCATCTCTTAAGGGATTTTATTCAATATGTAAAACTGAAGCGTTACATATTCCGCGATAGAAGTGTAAAGGAAGCCTCATTTCCGATCGAGCTGACATATGCAGCGTTTACCGTGAATTCAGTCTCCGCTAAAGCGAGAACATTGCCTTTACATTCAATCACGCTGTAAATCTGAACTTCCGCAATGCAGATTGAATAGAGACCAAATTATTAGTCACTCACTATTGCAGGTTTACAATGACCCTTCAGTGGAAATTCCCATGAATCGTACTATCATTCATATAAATACTTCAAGTCTCCTTCAAGTCTTTAGCCAAATAGACTAACCATACTGACACAGAATGAACACTCTCAAAAGTAAGTGATATTGTATCTTATATTTGTATAAATACATTTGACTAGGACACTGCATTTGTTCTGCTTGATGCAACTTTTTTTTTACTTGGAAACAATATTTAGTTTTTTTTAATTATTGTCTGAAGAAAGTCATAATAGCTTGGACATATTTTGAGTGGTTGTCTCCAGGCATTTTTAATTGTGCATGGATACTGTGTAACTCAATGTACTATATTTGGCACGCGCTCCTTTCTTGCTTACGGTTCTGCGCGGCACTGGCTGTACGTCACAGTGCAACTTATTAAGGATCTGTAGCATCGTAGAGTCGTTCTGCAGCTGTTTTTTGTTTCTCAAAGTTGTAGGTCTGCTCTGCTGTTCGGCTTTTCTGGTCCGGTCCGCGCATATTCCAGAGAAGTCAATGGACCCAAGGAGTTTGGTCGAAAAAATATTAGGCAACATCCCTGTGGTTCACGGGTCCAGTGTCAAAATCATGGTAAGTCTATGGGAGGGCGATGATGCCCTGTTCTTACCTGGTGTGTATTGTCTTTACTGCATGTCATTTATCGCAAA
This sequence comes from Salvelinus alpinus, assembly GCF_045679555.1. Classification (NCBI taxonomy): domain Eukaryota; kingdom Metazoa; phylum Chordata; class Actinopteri; order Salmoniformes; family Salmonidae; genus Salvelinus; species Salvelinus alpinus. The sequence continues at coordinate 52,709,367 of NC_092086.1, read as the reverse complement.
CTTCTATGGGTAAACTTACGCAGCTTTGCATGGTCTTTAATGCTCGATTTGAGTTGAAATCACGTTGACCGTTTGATGAATTTGTATCATGCAAATGTTGTGGTTTGTTTTTTTGCATAAAACAAACCCTAGCACGCGACAGGCCACATTTAAACTGAAGAATGCAAAGCATGTATCTAACAAAGATCAATATCACATTTAGCTGCAGCTACATTTAGTCAATTCAATCATGCCTTGTATCTGCAGGCCAATTAAGGAAAATATAGGTTTAATTAAAATGCAAATCGGATGCATTTCTTTGTGCTTTTAAACTTGCGGTGGTTGGTTTTACATCCAGCCATGACCACTAACACCACAGATTCCAAAAGTGCACTAACCATAACTTCTCTCTGTTTGATCTGCAGTCTACCCATAGACCTACATTAATGCATTACATTGGAGCCAGCTCTATAACCACACCACTCCTGTTCTCCTAGGGCCTGACCCTTGACCCGTCCAGCCAGTCTAGGAACATGCCGTACCAGTCCATGGTGACCTCCCTGGGCATCCCCGCAGCACCAGAACTAAGGACTGTCTGCAGACCCCTAAACCAAATCGACTTCACCCTGGTGAGTACGTGTGTGTGTGTGTCAGTGCTGGTCGGTGCCATTTAAGATGAGGGAGGTTGATTCTTTTTTTTAATGAACATGGCCTTATTTCTATTACAGCGTATCGGATGACTGTAATTCATATTCCATTCACCCAGCTCAATGTAACATCGCTAAGTTTAGACTACTACATGATACAACATTTTTCCATACACCCATCTGGAGGTTGCTACAACCTAGTCTATTAATGTAAGTTCACAACGTAGGTGCACAGGTCGAGAGCCGCCTTGCACACTCTTGCCTGCATCTAGCTGATTCCCTTTGCTTGTGGACTTCAGTGCACAACACATCAGCTATCTGTGACCAGCTGAAAAAACCTTTTCAAGCAAACCTTTATATCATAACCGCTACACACAGCCTACATCGTTGTCACCATATTATCTGACGTCATAGTCAACATAGCTACTATAACTAATGCGCTAGTAAACCCGCTACAATCATGCAGTACAGTGTTGGGGGTGAGAGCTGTGACCCTCCTAGGTTTTGTATTGAAGTAAATGTACCCAGAGGAGAATGGAAACTAGCTCTCCTCCAGCTACACCATGGTGCTACCCTACAAAGTGCTGTTGAGGCTACTGTTGGGTTGTAATTTGAAATACTTGCTACACCAGAAGTTAATGGTTATCTGTATGAGGAATGTATATGATGGGGTCAATTGAGGGTGGATTTGAGCCATGGGCTTGGAGAGTTACTAAGTGAGGGAAAAGGCAATCACATGGTTGCGGTCACTGATAAGGGTGGATAGCTGTGGATTAGTGAGGACAGGGGGCCGAGGTCAGGTCACATGAAGGGAAAATTAACAGTTTATTACACACATCACTTAACTTTCTGCCTAGCAACAAAGATGTCATGTTTAGAGAAAAGGAGGAGACTCCGCCTAAAGTCGGGTGTAAATACTTGTGCTGGTGGGAACATGTCTTGTTTACCCCGTTGGGTAACGTTGGTTTGAGCTTTTCCTAGTTGTCCGTTAGTTTTTACTCTGTTTATTTAGAACCTATCACTACTGTAGACTTTCATTGCAAAACAGTGTGTTTTAATCAATTATTTGGTGGCGTGAATATATTTCGTATCTTTATGAAACTCACTGAGGACAATGGTCCTTCCGTTCCTCCACGTATGTGTGTGTGTGTGTGTGTGTGTGTGTGTGTGTGTGTGTGTGTGTGTGTGTGTGTGTGTGTGTGTGTGTGTGTGTGTGTGTGTGTGTGTGTGTGTGTGAAGGGGAAACAATGCTATGGTTCTGCTGAATGTTAAAGATAGATTAATAAAGCTGACATGGTTAGTTCGGACACGTTTCTTTATTGGTTAGGTGTCTGACCAGCTGTGTGCTTCCGCCTACAGGAGGTGTGTCTGAGCAGTATGTCTGCGGGGCTGCAGCTGTATCAGGATGTGCTGGGTGAGCTGAAGGAGCGTGTGACCACTGACAAGGTGACAGGACTCCTGGCTGACATCAGAGACCTGCTGGCCCAGGTCAACAAGGTGAGACTGAAACACACACACACACAAACTCCCTAAGTAATAAGAAGTAGACACATGCATGCACACTGGCACAAGATCCTAGAGGTCCTACACTTATATCATCACACTTGAGATGTTCATTTAGGTTAATAACCTTCTGTATGTGTGTGTTTTTGTGTTGTTCAGATGCAGGAGCCTGGCCAGATGAGCAGTGTGGCCCAGTACAAGGCCTCGGGACTGGCCTCACGTCTCCCAGGGGACTACGAGGTTCAGGTTGCAACTCACTTTACCCTGCTGCAGCTCCGTGACTTCACACAGAACCTAAAACGCAGCCTGCGCAACATCGAACACCTGAATTCCAGGCCAGGGCAGAGGGTCTGAACTGTACTCTACAGCAGCAGCAAAACCTGTGCAGAAGCCTATTGGACTTCTAAGGCAACTGCGTAGTGATGGAATTTGGCTGAAACATGTTTCATTTCTGTTCGAGCCTGCTTCAGTCTTTCTATCTAATCTGTCCATCAAGGTCAAACGGGACATTTGAAAACATGAAGCAAGCGGAGCACTTTATTTATCTGAGATAGGGGATGGCACCAAAACCAATTGTGTAGCGTCCCTGTATCTGCCAAGGTCTTCACCTCATAGTATAACTGCAGGTAGCTGGTTCAAGCCTTGCTCTATCTGTTCCCCATCAATTGGGACAATAGCAACTGGTCAAGGACTGAGTGCCTGCTTTTCTTCATCTCTTTCTCCCCATGAGGGTTTTGTTCTTAGCTTGTTCTGCCACTCAACACCACCTCTGATTGCTTTCTCAGACTTTCCTTGAGATAAAGCATCACCGAGAGCTGCCAGACAGTGGCAAGTCCCCGACAGTTTCTGAGATACTTATTTATACTTAAAAATATATATATTTATATATTTATGAAGTACTGGGATATCATTTGTTTGTGTATTTGAATTCATTTGTTTGCGTATGCAGGTATTTATTTATTTGTAATGTATTTATGTATTTATACTGTATGTGTTTTTTTACTGATTGATACTGTCCTCCAGAGTCTTTTCCTGGTGGGTGTCAAGAGATTTGTACTGTATGTGGTTTGGCCTCTGCCAAGGTCATTTTTTATATATACCAGGAGCTCCGATCTCCTTCCCTTTGTTTTATTTATTATTATATATATTTTTACAGGACAATAGGAAGTCGGAAGACATGTATAGAACAAACAGTGAGGAAGAGCTTTAGACGAACGGCCGAGTTGCGACTTGATCCCGTCGCCTTGGAGGCATGTGTGGTCTGGGAATCGAGTGTTACCACTCGAACCAGACTCCGGCACGAGAGGGTTATTAGTCAATACAATCACCCCTAGAGTCATTTCCTGGTAGGTGTGTCATTCCCTGTTTAGGAAGTTCCTATTCTAGTTTTTATAAACACAAGACAAACGTCACACAAGTGCAAATTGATGTTAACCGACATTGTGTGTGTTTTAGTCATCACTTGTAGTGTCGTAAACATCACACTTGGTGAAAGCCTAGAATGTTATTTATTTATTTTGTCTAGCCCTGATGATGAAATATACTCTTCACACTGAAGTATGTAAGACATTGAACATGTTCTAATGTGTGTAGTTTAAGAAGGTTGAATGGTACTTGTGACAACATACTGTTTTTTTCTCCAACATAGTAATAAACCTTTAATGTGTAACAAGAAATGGGTTACTTTTCTAATCTCTGTTTCGTCAGAATGGAAGCTACCTGGAGCAATACAGTGTACTCAGTTAAATAAAGGTAAAAAAATATATATATATATATATACTCAGGAAGGATTTCCTGCAAACACACTTGTGTCAAGCATCCAGGCTGTTAGAATGTGATGTTGGCCGACTAAGCTTTCCTATGCTCTCGTCTCATAAATATACAAACATTGTAAGCTTCCAGGCTGTTCACTGTTTACATGCCTTGTTGTTTTCTGGGAAGAAGCAGGGAGCGTTCCCATTGTTGTTACAGCTATAGTAAGCACTTTGGTCAATCTGGAAAGCCAGAGTGATGATTCAGATGTTTCTTGCTTTCCAATGTTGTCCATGACTTGATTGACCATTTTGAACAGATTCACAACATTGTCATAGAGCTGTGAAGAACTGTTGGAGACTGCAGAGCTTTCACAAGAAGCAGGGATGAGAAGAGGGAACAAATCAAATCAAATTGTATTTGTCACATGCCCCGAATAAAACAGGTTTAGACCTTACTGTGAAATGCTTACTTACAAGCCCTTAACCAACAATGCAGTTTTAAGAAATTACCTATAAAAAAAAAGAGATAAGCATAACAAATTATTAAAGAGCAATGCATATAGTCTGGGTAGCCTTTTGATTAGCTGTTTAGGAGTCTTATGGCTTGGGGGTAGAAGCTATTTAGGAGCCTCTTGGACCTAGACTTGGCTCTCCGGTACCGCTTGCCGTGCGGTAGCAGAGAGAACAGTCTATGACTAGGGTGGCTGGAGTCTTTGACAATTTTTAGAGCCTTCCTCTGACACCGCCTGGTATAGAGGTCCTGGATGGCAGGAAGCTTGGCCCCGATAATGTACTGGGTTGTACGCACTACCCTCTGTAGTGCCTTGCGGTCAGAGGCCGAGCAGTTGCCATACCAGGCAGTGATGCAACCTGTCAGGATGCTCTTGATGGTGCAGCTGTAAAACCTTTTGAGGATCTGAGGACCCATGCCAAATCTTTTCAGTCTCCTGAGGGGGAATAGGTTTTGTCGTTCCCTCTTCACGGGTGTGCTTGGAGCATCTTAGTTTGTTGGTGATGTGGATGCCAAGGAACTTGAAGCTCTCAACCTGCTCCACTACATCCCCTTCGATGAGAATGGGGGCATGCTCGCTCCTCCTTTTCCTGTAGTCCACAATCATCTCCTTTGTCTTGATCACGTTGAGGGAGAGATTGTTGTCCTTGCACCACACGGTGAGGTCTCTGACCTCCTCCCTATAGGCTGTCTCATCGTTGTCGGTGATCAGGCCTACCACTGTTGTGTCATCAGCAAACTTAATGATGGTGTTGGAGTCGTTTCTCGCCGTGCAGTCATGAGTGAACAGGGATGTAATGAGGTGCGTGCTGGTGGCAGGGAAGTCAGGCGCAGGTGAATGAACTTGGTATGAACTGAGTATTTCAATAAATGCTCACAAACTCCGAAAACCAACATTTACAAAAGAAAGAAAGTGGGTACAAAACCCGTCACACACCATAACAAACTTAGCACCAATACATACAACGAACAATCACCGACAAGGACATGAGGGGAAACAGGGTTAAATATACAACATGTAATTGATGGGATTGGAACCAGGTGTGAAGGAAGACAAGACAAAACCAATGGAAAATGAAAAATGGATCAGTGATGGCTAGAAGATTGGTGACGTCGACCGCAATCATGAGGGGAAAACAATCAGGGAAGCTCTTTTCCTCTGAGCCTGTGTATGCCTTTGCTAAAGTGTCAGTGAATAAGTTGCTGTTCACTGACACAATCAGGAAAATGCTCATCCAGAGGCGGCATGTTAAATGTGCAACCAGAGGGGAAACAATTCTAGACCCCCTTTACTCCACACACAGAGATGCATACAAAGCTCTCCCTCGCTCTCCATTTGGCAAATCTGACCATAATTCTATCCTTCTCATTCCTGCTTACAAGCAAAACTGAAAGCAGGAAGCACCAGTGACTCGGTCTATAAAAAAGTGGTCAGATGAAGCAGATGCTAAACTATAGGACTGTTTTGCTAGCACAGACTGGAATATGTTCCGGGATTGTTCTGATGGCATTGAGGATTACACCACATCAGTCACTGGCTTTACCAATAAGTGCATCGAGGACGTCATCCCCACAGTGACTGTACGTACATACCCCAACCAGAAGCCATGATTACAGGCAATATTTGCACTGAGCTAAAGGGTAGTGCTACCTCTTTCAAGGTGCGGGACTCTTATAAGAAATCTCGCTATGCCTTCCGACGAACCATCAAACAGGAAACGCATCAATAGAGGACTAAGATCGAGTTGTACTACACTGGCTCCGATGCCCGTCGGGTGTGGCAGGGCCTGCAAACTATTACAGACTACAAAGGGAAGAACAGCCGAGAGCTGGCCAGTGTCACGAGCCTACCAGACGAGCTAAATAACTTCTATGCTCGCTTCGAGGCAAGTAACACTGAAACATGCATGAGAGCATCAGCTGTTCCGGACGACTGTGTGATCACGCTCTCCGCAGCCGATGTGAATAAGACCTTTAAACAGGTCAACATTCACAAGGCCGCAGGGCCAGACGGATTACCAGGACGTGCACTCCGAGCATGCACTGACCAACTGGCAAGTGTCTTCACTGACATTTTCAACCTCTCCCTGTCTGAGTCTGTAATAGCAACATGTTTCAAGCAGACCACCATAGTTCCTGTGCCAAAGAACACTAACTGGATCCTGGACTTCCTGACGGGCCGCCCCAAGGTGATAAGGGTAGGTAACAACACGTCCCCCACACTGATCCTCAACACGGGGGCCCCTCAGGGGTCCGTGCACAGTCCCCTCCTGTACTCCCTGTTCACTCATGACTGCACGGCCAGGCACGACTCCAACACCATCATTACGTTTGCTGATGACACAACAGTGGTAGGCCTGATCACCGACAACGATGAGACAGCCTATAGGGAGGAGGTCAGAGACCTGACCGTGTGGTGGAAGGACAACAATCTCTCCCTCAACGTGATTAAGGCAAAGGAGATGATTGTGGACTACAGGAAAAGGAGGACCGAGCATGCCCCCATTCTCATCGAAGGGGATGTAGTGAAGCAGGTTGAGAGCTTCAAGTTCCTTGGCATCCACATCACCAACAAACTAAGATGCTCCAAGCACACCAAGACAGTCGTGAAGAGGGCACGACAAAACCTATTCCCCCTCAGGACACTGAAAAGATTTGGCATGGGTCCTCAGATCCTAAAAAGGTTTTACAGCTGCACCATCGAGAGCATCCTGACAGGTTGCATCACTGCCTGGTATGGCAAATGCTCGGCCTCTGACCGCAAGGCACTACAGAGGTAGTGCGTACGACCCAGTACATCACCGGGGCCAAGCTTCCTGCCATCCAGGACCTCTATACCAGGCGGTGTCAGAGGAAGGCTCTAAAAATTGTCAAAGACTCCAGCCACCCTAGTCATAGACTGTTCTCTCTGCTACCGCACGGCAAGCGGTACCGCAGCGCCAAGTCTAGGTCCAAGAGGCTCCTAAATAGCTTCTACCCCCAAGCCATAAGACTCGTGAACAGCTAATCAAAAGGCTACCCAGACTATATGCATTGCTCTTTAATAATTTGTTATGCTTATCTCTTTTTTTATAGGTAATTTCTTAAAACTGCATTGTTGGTTAAGGGCTTGTAAGTAAGCATTTCACTGTAAGGTCTACACCTGTTGTATTCGGGGCATGTGACAAATACAATTTGATTTGATTTGTTCCCTCTTCTCATCCCTGCTTCTTGTGAAAGCTCTGCAGTCTCCAACAGTTCTTCACAGCTCTATGACAATGTTGTGAATCTGTTCAAAATGGTCAATCAAGTCATGGACAACATTGGAAAGCAAGAAACAACTGAATCATCACTCTGGCTTTCCAGATTGACCAAAGTGCTTACTATATCTGTAACAACAATGGGAACGCTCCCTGCTTCTTCCCAGAAAACAACAAGGCATGTAAACAGTGAACAGCCTGGAAGCTTACAATGTTTGTATATTTATGAGAGAAGTTCATGGGAAAGCTTAGTCGGCCAACATCACATTATAACAGCCTGGATGCTTCACACAAGTGTGTTTGCAGGAAATCCTTCCTGAGTATATATATTATTTTTTTTAACCTTTATTTAACTGAGTACACTGTATTGCTCCAGGTAGCTTCCATTCTGACGAAACAGAGATTAGAAAAGTAACCCGTTTCTTGTTACACATTAAAGGTTTATTACTATGTTGGAGAAAAATACAGTACGTTGTCACAAGTACCATTCAACCTTCTTAAACTACACACATTTGTCAGGACCCGGTGCGAGAAACAGTCACTAATAATTGGCAGAACCCAGAAGATGAGGCAGACACAGCAGTACTAGAGATGGTGGTTTAATAAAAAATAGATATCTTCCAAAATACAAAAGAAAATCCACAAAGTGGTAAAAACAGCAAGGGAAAAAACAAACCTCAAAAGACCAATCCAAAAATACACGAGAACAAAACCAGAGAACCTCTGGAAAATCCAACAAGAGAAAAATGTTCACAAAGGCTGGGGCTGGGTGCTAACATACAAACACTGAGCAAGGAACTAAGGAACACACAGGGTTTAAATAGTAACAAGGGAATGACTTACAGGTGCAAACAATAATTAGGGCAAGAAAAACAAAAGGTACAAAAAAGGTGCAAGGGGGACATCTAGTGAACAAAACCAAACAGTCCTGGCCAAAACCTGACAACATTAGAACATGTTCAATGTCTTACATACTTCAGTGTGAAGAGTATATTTCATCATCAGGGCTAGACAAAATAAATAAATAACCTTCTAGGCTTTCCCCAAGTGTGACGTTTACGACACTACAAGTGATGACTAAAACACACAAAATGTCGGTTAACATCAATTCACACTTGTGTGACGTTTGTCTTGTGTCAATAAAAACTAGAATAGGAACTTCCTAAACAGGGAATGACACACCTACCAGGAAATGACTCTAGGGGTGATTGTATTGACTAATAACCCTCTCGTGCCGGAGTCTGGTTCGAGTAGTAACACTCTCGATTCTCGGACCACACATGCCTCCAAGGCGACGGGATCAAGTCGCAACTCGGCCGTTCGTCTAAAGCTCTTCCTCACTGTTTGTTCTATACATGTCTTCCAACTTCCTATTGTCCTGTAAAAATATATATAATAATAAATAAAACAAAGGGAAGGAGATCGGAGCTCCTAGTATATAAAAAAATGACCTTGGCTGAGGCCAAACCACATACAGTACAAATCTCTTGACACCCACCAGGAAAAGACTCTGGAGGACAGTATCAATCAGTAAAAAAACACATACAGTATAAATACATAAATACATTACAAATAAATAAATACCTGCATATGCAAACAAATGAATTCAAACACACAAACAAATGATATCCCAGTACTTCATAAATGTATAAATATATATATTTTTAAGTATAAATAAGTATCTCAGAGACTGTCGGGGACTTGCCACTATCTGGCAGGTGTTGCTTTATCTCAAGGAAAGTCTGAGAAAGCAATCAGAGGTGGTGTTGAGTGGCAGAACAAGCTAAGAACAAAACCCTCATGGGGAGAAAGAGATGAAGAAAAGCAGGCACTCAGTCCTTGACCAGTTGCTATTGTCCCAATTGATGGGGAACAGATAGAGCAAGGCTTGAACCAGCTACCTGCAGTTATACTATGAGGTACAGACCTTGGCAGATACAGGGACGCTACACAATTGGTTTTGGTGCCATCCCCTATCTCAGATAAATAAAGTGCTCCGCTTGCTTCATGTTTTCAAATGTCCAGTTTGACCTTGATGGACAGATTAGATAGAAAGACTGAAGCAGGCTCGAACAGAAATGAAACATGTTTCAGCCAGATTCCATCACTACGCAGTTGCCTTAGAAGTCCAATAGGCTTCTGGCACGGACGACCCCCCCTCCGGTCCTCCATCCATGTCTGCACAGGTTTTGCTGCTGCTGTAGAGTACAGTTCAGACCCTCTGCCCTGGCCTGGAAGTCAGGTGTTCGATGTTGCGCAGGCTGCGTTTTAGGTTTTGTGTGAAGTCACGGAGCTGCAGCAGGGTAAAGTGAGTTGCAACCTGAACCTCGTAGTCCCCTGGGAGACGTGAGGCCAGTCCTGAGGCCTCGTACTGGGCCACACTGCTCATCTGGCCAGGCTCCTGCATCTGAACAACACAAAAACACACACATACAGAAGGTTATTAACCTAAACGAACATCTCAAGTGTGATGATATGAGTGTAGGACCTCTAGGATCTTGTGCCAGTGTGCATGCATGTGTCTACCTCTTATTACTTAGGGAGTTTGTGTGTGTGTGTGTCAGTCTCACCTTGTTGACCTGGGCCAGCAGGTCTCTGATGTCAGCCAGGAGTCCTGTCACCTTGTCAGTGGTCACACGCTCCGTCAGCTCACCCAGCACATCCTGATACAGCTGCAGCCCCGCAGATATACTGCTCAGACAGGCGGAAGCTCACAGCTGGTCAGACAACTAACCTGGACCATGTCCAGTAGACTTGGACACAACCCAGTCAAATCAAATCAAAGTTTATTTGTCACGTGCGCCGAATACAACAGGTGTAGACCTCTTCCCAAGTTGGATGGAGAGCAGTTGGATTTGAAAGAGCAACAGGAGAGAGATGGAAGAGGATAACGATTCAGTAGTCCAGCCAAAGACAGGCAGTGGAAAGACAACCTGGTCTCAGAGCCTTTTGTATTATTCTGTACGTAAAACCAAGACACTCCATTTAGTATGATATGTTAAGTTTGGTATGGTTACATAAGACAGATGTTTACTTAGTAGGGTGGTTGGTCGGGGGTATAATGCAAACGTCTAGCAACCCAAAGGTTGTGAATTCGAATCTCATCATGGACAACCTTAGCATTTTAGCTAATTAGCAACTTTTCAACAATGTACTACTTTTAAGCTACTTTTCAACTACTGAGCATTTTAGGTAACCCTTCCCCTTCCCCTAACCCTAACCTTAACCCTTTTAGCTAACCCTTCACCTAACCCTAACCTTAACCATTTTAGCTAAACCTTCCCCTAACCCTAATCTTAACCCTTTATCCTACCTCCTAAACATAACCTTAACCTTACCCCTAACCCCTAGCCTAGCTAACGTTAGCAAGCTAGAATTTGTAACATATCATACATTTTGCAAATGTGTAACATATTGTGCAAATTCGTAACATATAGCATGAATTGTAATTTGTAACATATCATACGAAATGGGTGATGGACATCCACAAATGTACAGTCGTGGCCAAAAGTTTGAGAATGACACAAATATTAATTTTCACAAAGTCTGCTGCCTCAGTTTGTATGATGGCAATTTGCATATACTCCAGAATGTTATGAAGAGTGATCAGATGAATTGCAATTAATTGCAAAGTCCCTCTTTGCCATGCAAATAAACTGAAGCCCCCAAAAAACATTTCCACTGCATTTCAGCCCTGCCACAAAAGGACTAGCTGACATCATGTCAGTGATTCTCTCGTTAACACAGGTGTGAGTGTTGACGAGGACAAGGCTGGAGATCACTCTGTCATGCTGATTGAGTTCAAATAACAGACTGGAAGCATCAAAAGAAGGGTGGTGCTTGGAATCATTGTTCTTCGTCTGTCAATCATGGTTACCTGCAAGGAAGCATGTACCGTCATCATTGCTTTGCACAAAAAGGGCTTCACAGGCAAGGATATTGCTGCCAGTAAGATTGCACCTAAATCAACCACTTATCGGATCATCAAGAACTTCAAGGAGAGCGGTTCAATTGTTGTGAAGAAGGCTTCAGGGCGCCCAAGAAAGTCCAGCAAGCGCCAGGACCGTCTCCTAAAGTTGATTCAGCTGCGGGATCGAGGCACCACCAGTACAGAGCTTGCTCAGGAATGGCAGCAGGCAGGTGTGAGTGCATCTGCATGCACAGTGGGGCGAAGACTTTTGGAGGATGGCCTAGTGTCAAGAAGGGCCGCAAAGAAGCAACTTCTCTCCAGGATAAACATCAGGGACCGACTGATATTCTGCAAAAGGTACAGGAATTGGACTGCTGAGGACTGGGGTAAAGTCATGTTCTCTGATGAATCCCCTTTCCGATTGTTTGGGGCATCTGGAAAAAAAGCTTGTCCGGAAAAGACAAGGTGAGCGCTACCATCAGTCCTGTGTCATGCCAACATTAAAGCATCCTGAGACCATTCATGTGTGGGGTTGCTTCTCAGCCAAGGGAGTGGGCTCACTCACAATTTTGCCTAAGAACACAGCTATGAATAAAGAATGGTACCAACACATCCTCCGAGAGCAACTTCTCCCAACCATCCAGGAACAGTTTGGTGACGAACAATGCCTTTTCCAGCATGATAGAGCACCTTGCCATAAGGCAAAAGTGATAACTAAGTGGCAAAACATCGATATTTTGGGTCCATGGTCAGGGAACTCCTCAGACCTTAATCCCATTGAGAACTTGTGGTCAATCCTCAAGAGGCAGGTGGACAAACAAAAACCCACAAATTCTGACAAACTCCAAGCATTAATTATGCAAGAATGGGCTGCCATCAGTCAGGATGTGGCCCAGAAGTTAATTGACAGCATACCAGGGCGGATTGCAGAGGTCTTGAAAAAGAAGGGTCAACACTGCAAATATTGACTTTTTGCATCAACTTCATGTAATTGTCAATAAAAGCCTTTGACACTTATGAAATGCTTGTAATTATACTTCAGTATTCCATAGTAACATCTGACAAAAATATCTAAAGACACTGAAGCAGCAAACTTTGTGAAAATTAATATTTGTGTATTTTTGTCCACGACTGTATTACATACCATACAAAACGTAACATATCATACTAAATGGAGTGTCTTGGATTTACTTACAGAATAATGTGAAATCCTCTGAGACCAGGTTGGGAAAGAAGGTAAGTTAAAATTACAACAAATACTGGTTCCTTCCAGCACTGTAATATAATAATATGAATATGAACTCAATCTCAACATTTGCGTTGGCTCATTATTGGAAATAGCACATCCACCCTCCTCTAATGCTCCACAATTTCAACAGGACCTATTCTATCCAAGTTTTTGAATGGATGTTAGTCCTGCATGGCTGTCTGTCATAAAGTGAGATTTGTTTTCTTCTAAGCGACAAGAAAGTCAACTGGCAGGAAGCGCTCGGCTGAGCGGCATGGCACAAATAGGCCTACAGAAGCAGGTTAGAGATTCAAGACAGTTTTAAATCCACACAATTACAGATTAGCAGTTTGATAGAAAAAAGTACTATAATGTCATTATACCATCAGTATCAGTATTGACAATATATATATATACTGCGTATACAGTGGGGAGAACAAGTATTTGATACACTGCCGATTTTGCAGGTTTTCCTACTTACAAAGCATGTAGAGGTCTGTAATTTTTATCATAGGTGCACTTCAACTGTGAGAGACGGAAAAATCCAGAAAATCACATTGTATGATTTTTAAGTAATTAATTTGCTTTTTATTGCATGACATAAGTATTTGATACAACAGAAAAGCAGAACTTAATATTTGGTACAGAAACCTTTGTTTGCTATTTATATAGGCACAATTTATATTGGCATATTCATACATATTACACTCACTTTAGGATAACCTTGTAGAAAAACACATTACACACAGACTATCTAAATAAAAAACCGCAGCACCATGGCACAGTCAAATCAGAATGAGGAGATAGGCGCAATGAAGCCTGTCACGCCTGTTGAATATATGTAAAAGAAGTTTCCTGCTGTGGAATTTACAGTCACTTTTAAGAAATGGCGTGTTTGGACTGAGATGGCAGGAGAAAATAGATATCCAATGGCTGGATCATTCAACAAGACGAGGTTGGATTTAGTCAAGGAGATAATTCAGACAAGAAAATTTGACAAAAAGAAGATGATGACAAAAGAGTACTCTTGTATCAGAAATTGTGATTGAAATGATTTTTCTGGAAGGACAGATCTTCATGAACAAGACTACCGTGACCAAACTAAAACTAGAGAGAACAATAGAATGCGGAAAGAAAGAACTGAGTCAAGACAGAGACAGAACAGGAGTACTCCCCACTGCCCCGCCGCCGTATAACAATCAACCCAAAGGTACCCTGGGTGACTATACACAGATCTACCCTCTTATACTACTGACAGAAGAAAATGGCGAAGCAAACACAATTATCCTCAAAGGAACTCTGAAGGAGGTGGATGACACAGCAGCAGCAAGCGGTATGAGAACAATAGAATTGGATGAAAAAAAGGAGGCACAGTTCCTGGAGGGAGAGTCCCTCGTCACCCCATCTCACTCCGCAAAAAGGGACAGACTGGCAAACCATAAACATATGGCCGCCTGTAGAAAACAAACTAACTACTAAAGAAATAAAAGTAAAGTACAAAGTTTTACCATCCATGGAGGACCTATTCAGAGACCAGAGAGACAGGAAAGAAAGAAAGAAGAAGGAAAACTGGCAAATAATAAGTTATATACATTACAAAAAGAGAAAGTTGATAGATCTACAAATGCTAATTGATGATAAGATTAAAGAGACAATGGACACAGATGATGTGGAGGAAAGTCAAAATCTGAAATATGAGGTCAGACAAGCCAAAGATATGGTAAGACGATACCAGAGGGAGGTGGAAGAGTGTGAAGAAGAACTGAGAGATAGAAAGGGAGAGACATTTTCCATGCCCTTGGTGTATCGTACAGGTCCAGGGGGACAGGTGACTCAGGAATACAAGGCTTGGAGTTTTGGAGACCTGGAAACAGCAGTGAAAGGCATGCCCAGGATCTCGAAAGGAGGGGATGGGTGGATACAGACTTTTGAGCATTTACACGGGCACAATGGAAACCTGTGCCTGAGGAACCTCAAGGCGCTACTGGCAAGGATGATGACACCAGGGCAATTGGAGACGCTGTTGTTGAGAGCCCGCATCGATGATGCTCCACCTGAAGCCGTATTGAGTGAAGTCCGAGCACCCCTGTGGAGGACTCTAAGATATGAATACCCCCACTGTAAGAGATATGACCAGGCTACCCCATGTGGCCCTCGACGAAAACGCAGATTCCGCAGAATGGCTTGAAAAGTTTAAAACAATATGGAATGAGGAACTCGGAGAAAGATATGACCAGAATGACACTGGAGAACGCATGTTCTATGATTATACTGAAAAAAAATTGCCCTGAACCCATCAGAAAAAAGGTTGAAGATGAAATAGGATGGGACAGAAAGACTGGGGGAGAGAAAGAAGAGTATCTCAGACACTGGTTCAGGAACTGGAAGAAACAAAAGTATGATGAGAAATCGAGGAAAGGAGGACTAGACACTGCACTGAAGAAGGTCCAGCTTGCCCAGATCGAGAAAGGGAGTGGTGGGTTTACTCACAATGTGATGGCTGCTCAAATTGTTTCTACAGGCTCATCACAACCTGCACAACCCCCCCCCCCCCCACCCGTGAACCTGGTGCCTGCAGGGTATGTGCCTTTTTCTCCATTGAGTTTTATGGTGACACAAAAACATGGTATGGCAGAGGATATGAGCCCGCCAGAGCTCCTCGTGACTGGAGCAACACTCAATGCTGGACCTGTGGAAAGTTGGGGCATATAAGTTCCCAGTGTGGGGGACATGGAAGAGGAAGAGGTTATAGCAGGGGCAGAGGAAACTTTGGGCCTGGCAGAGGGAGAGAAACTTTTGATAATGCACATCCTGGAGTGTATTACCCACCATGGCAACAATATGCTCCTCAGCCACAGTACCACTCACCCGGAGCTGAAAATGCTCCCCAGGGGCCACTTATGCCCCATGAACAAGGAGGACAAGTTAATGATGGAGGACAGCCATGGCCAATGGGAAATCAGAACACCAATGGTTCTTATTTTCCTCAGAATTAAAAACGAAGGTGCCTGACTCCCCTGCTCCAGTGTCCCCAGTACGAATTCAAAGATGGAAGAGAAGAGCCAACGGTTATCTCAACATTACTGGACATGACCTACCATTCCTAATAGACACTGGAGCTCATTGTTCCTGTACATGTAAACCTGGACAAGTTGTTGGAGCTTCCCTAAGCAAATCATCAGTAACGATAACAGGGACATCTGGACAGCCCAGGGATGTGCACCGGTCAAAGACTTGTTTAAGAATCTCTGCTTGACTCTGACATGGTGTTGTTTGTTGATGGATCTGCCTATATAGATTAAACCTCAGGGTATCAACATGTAGGATTTGCTGTAGTAGATGTGGGAGGTGATATTGAGGTTATACGGCCCCTACCAGACCATTTATCAGCGCAACAGGCAGATTTATTAGCTCTGACCACAGCTTGTGAATTGGGGGAAGGGAAGGCTTTTACTGGCTATTCTGACTCAGCATATGTTATTGGGGTTTGTTTGTCATGGTGTAGGGTTTGGAGAGCAAGAGAGTTTACTAATACCACAGACACCCCTATTAAAAACAGACCTTTTTGTTGAACAGTTGTTTGAAGCTATGTGAAAACCTAACAAATTGGCTATTGTTAAGGTTGAGGCATACACGGGTCCGTGTGATAATGCTAGAATTAGTAACAGCATAGCTGATGAGGCGGCCAAATTTGCTGTTTCCCTTTGTCACACACGTGCATTTTATTTTTTTAGTTGGTTGTATCATTTGAAACTACTGATCTTGATAAACAGCAGCAGACTGATATTCTCAATCACCAGGTGTGGAGGGAGAGAGGGTGTGCTCTCTGTCCTAGGTCTGGCTTATGGCTACATCTTTTGTCTGGCATGCCCTGTTTATCATCAACCATGGTTTTGTTATTTTCCGATTGGCTCATGGAGTGAGCCATTCGTCAAAAGGGGGATATGAGAGGAGAATGGAGGAGGAGAATGTTTGAAAATGTTAAATTGACCCAGAATTTGAATCAGCACGTAAAACAGTTTATTTATCGTTGCGAGACATGTTTGTTATATAATATAGAAAAGGGAACTCCCCTGCAAACAGGGAAGTTCCCCACTCCAAAAGGATCTTTTGTCAACATAGCTATGGATTTTATAGACATGATAGAGCGAAAAGAAAGATACTGCCTGGTGATAATTGACAGGTTTACCAGGTGGGTGGAACCATCCAACTGCATTGCGCGAACAGTTGCAAAATTGCTAGTTAGGAAAATTATACTCCGGTTCGGAATGCCTGAGATTTGTCTGCAGACAATGGGACCCATCTCATAGGAGATGTGGTTACCCAAATGGCCAAAATGATGAGTGTTGACCAGAAGTTTGTGTCCATCTATCAACCGCAGAGTAACGAGAGTTACTGAGGGCTAATAACATGAAATGCTCCCATGTCAAACTATGCCATTCCACGGGAATGACAGGGGTAGAGAGATTACCTCTTGTCCTCATGAAAATACGCAGCGGCCTTAACAAAGGTATTGGGTGTACACCTTATGAAATGTTAACAAGACGACCAATGAACACCCCAGGGGTGAGACCTATGACTGACCGATAGATAGACATAACTGAGATATAGTGTGACCATCTTGAGTACATGAAGGAACTAACTTCTGTTGTAAGTTTTCTCCACTCACACTAGGAAAGCAGCAGAACCAATCCCAGGTGAAGACCCTGACGAGCTACCCATAAATGTTGGAGAATGGGTGGAACTCAGGGTCCAAAAGTGAAAATGGAACCAACCACGATGGATGGGTCTGTTCCAGGTAACCATGGTAACACCAACAGGGAGAGGTCCGGCTGGCATCATCTCTCCCACTGCAAGAATCTCCCAGAGTGGGAGCCATGGATGAGCGACTGGAAGGAGGGAGAGCAGGGCCCCGAGAACATCTGGAGGAAGAAAAAGGTCCGATCCAAAGGACAGGAGCAGAAGGCCGAGACCAAAGGCCAGAAGAACCAACAGACGTTTCAGCCACAGAACTTGAAGAGTCATCAGATGTCGAGAACACCATCATACACACACACTATGGTTGTGAAACAAGAAAATCGCAACCATGGAAAAACACATGCAGGGTATTTGTTGCTCTCCAAATCTACCCGTTCCCTTTATGGACCGGGATGTGGAGAATAATAAATGGGTGAAAACAGTGACATACATAGGATTACAGTGGAGGGGGAACACATCTGGCACACGGGTAATGATTTTCCAGAAACCCACCTCCACAGCATTTTTGTGGGGAACCCAGGCAGTACCAATTGGAAAGAATGATTTTGGGTGTAGATTACTCCATTTTATGAAAAGGAACAAAACTAGGGCTTGACAACAAAAAAAGCAATTATACTATTCTGATGTTGGTCAAAGGGGGAAGGAAGCAGCATGGGAAGTTGTAGTAATGGGTAAATGGATTAATAATTTGACATACTCCATGCAGGTCCTTACTAATTTGATAAAACAGGGTTTTACTCAGTTGTCACTAAATGTGCAGAATTTGAAGGCAGTAAGTGACCAGAGACGAAATGGCACATATTGGCTAAAGACAGAGGGGCCTACAGGTCCCTTGGAATAAACAATGAGGATAACTGTGTCATGTTGCTTCCTGACTCCTCTGACAACCTGACATCTATTATTAATGACCTGGCTAAATTAGGAGGTACTCTGTGAAAAGCTGACAACACCATCTTTGACCAAATTAGACACTGGTTTAATGGTGTATTTGGAAACGTGATGGGTAAGGTAATGATGTCCAGGTATGCCATGATTGTTCCGCTCCTGGTAGGTCTACTGTGTTTTGCTTTTGATTTATGTATAATAAAGTGTTTGGCTAGAAAGACTGTGGAACATTTGGGGATTATAGGACACATGTATGTAGGGGTGGTCACAAGAAGGGAGCAAACTTACCTAATGTGGTAGAGGGAAGATATGAGAGATACTAGAGCTTGTCATGAATACTGTATATGGGTCAACTGAGAGAAGAGTATAGTGATAGGAGAAACTATGATAAAGGGGATTGTAGTGTGTTAGACTGACAGCAACAGGTGACAGGTGTAAACATTTCCAGGATAGAGGAAGGCATGGGAGCACTTTTTGAATGAATGTGGGTATGCAGTGACAAGGTGTATCTCACTTTACCTCCCGGATGGGGGGGTGTTGTTATTTGGGGAGAACAGAAATGTACATGTTAAAGAATGCCAGTCACCGATCTTTTCAATGAAACAGGTAAAACAAACTCTGGGGAACTGCAGTGTGCCAAACGACTCATCCCAGACAGTCAGGAAGCCTATGGTCATGTCCTACACCCGGGTGAGATTTTGGACACGAGGAATGGGAGTATAGCCAGATTCACCCACCAGCATTCCAGCAACCACGGGAGTCGTTTCACCCGTTAGAAGGCCATCGCTGGGATCAAATAGATCTGGGGGATTTGCCTAATCTATTTGATTTCAGAGGAGAATATTATGATTGAAGCTGTGAGACTAATTAGTCTCAAAGGGGGAAATGTCAGGATTCACCTAGGGGTCATTATTTGGGGCTGTACAAATGTTTGATGTATTAGAATAATTGATTATGCTTATGTTATATTAATAGAAGGGGAGGGGTTATAAGACCCCTCCCTCACATTTATAGGGTCCTAGACTACAGATTAACAATAAATATTAATTATATAGTTTTAGAATTGTTCCACAGTTGTTTGCTCTTTTTCTCTTATAATGTGTGACTGAGACAGAACTCTGCAGGGGAGTGTGGGAGATAAGAGACTGCTCAGACATTCCACAATAAATCAACTTCGGGAAGGGGACATTTATTGCCTAGCTTTTAGATAAACACTGAAACTCTATGTTTGTATAGCTACAGATGCAGGGTTTTGGTCTCAGGAGTAAAAAGGTAATGACGTAGTCAGTGACATCACTAAGGCGGGACTTCGGTTTAATAAAACTACTTGAGACCTTTTGTATGATGCAGAACTTACTCATAAACATGCGTGCCATATTCCTGTTTGTCAACTTCTGTCTGCAATTGCATTGATAAAGGTTTTTGAATTATTTAATTAAAGATATTGTCATAATGCTAATTTCACCAATGAACCAATGATTGACAAGGTAGGACGTAAGGAACGAACCTAACAATACTAAATGGAGTGTCTTGGTTTTACATACAGAATAATACAAAAGGCTCTGAGACCAGGTTGTCTTTCCACTGCCTGTCTTTGGCTGGACTACTGAATCTGTATCCTCTTCCATCTCTCTCCTGTTGCTCTTTCAAATCCAACTGCTTTCCATCCGACTTGGGAAGAATGCAACATTTTTATTTTTTCTATTTGCTAAAACATGTACAACCAGTACAGGCCCGTTTAAACTGCACCCTGAATTCGGGAATTGCAGGTGTCATAAAGTGATAATGATAATGTCATAAATATAGTCCTACTGTACCTGATTGGCTAGGTGCTATTCTATAATGCACCCACTATAGATAGCCTATTAGCAATAGCACTAATAAAATTTAAAAAAGCCAACTGATATTTACTCCTGAGGTGCTGACTTGCTACACCCTCGATAACTACTGTGATTATTATTATTTGACCATGCTGGTCATTTATGAACATTTGAACATCTTGGCCATGTTCTGTTATAATCTCCACCCGGCACAGCCAGAAGAGGACTGGCCACCCCTCATAGCCTGGTTCCGCTCTAGGTTTCTTCCTAGGTTTTGGCCTTTCTAGGGAGTTTTTCCTAGCCACCGTGCTTCTACACCTGCATTGCTTGCTGTTTGGGGTTTTAGGCTGGGTTTCTGTACAGCACTTCAAGATATTAGCTGATGTACGAAGGGCTATATAAAATAAACTTGATTTGATTTGATATATAGGACTATTATATGACTAATATGCTTATCAATATCAGTTGTTATGATTATTACAACTTTTTAAAATGTATTCATAGGCTAATGACATAATAGGCCCACTGCTGATTATAAAATGTTATAAACTGCATGGTTCGAGCCCTGAATGCTGATTGGCTGACAGCTGTGGTATATCAGACCGTATACCACAGGTATGACAAAACATTTATTACCACTCCGTGTTGCGTCGTGCATAAAGAACAGCCCGTAGCCATGGTATATTGGCCATACACCACACCCCCTTGTGCCTTATTGCTTAAATAGCTTACTGATTGAGGCTATAGAGGCCTAAAAGTCCTTAAAACATTTTAATTATGTTCGTAAACTGTTAGCGCCACCACGATGAGAATATATAGCTAAATATGAATGATTTGTGTTTTTATCAGCGGTCTCACTGTTAGACACAAGATGATGCAGTAAATGAATCCTGCTCTGCATTGGGCTGAGGGAGCTCGTCCCTGCCCCTGAATGTTTTAGCTACTTAACAGGAATTTGAGAAGAGCACTTATCCAAGTAAAAACAATCCAAAGGCTACAAGCCAGTAACCATACCGCTATTGCAATATTTTAGTGCATAACATCTTATTTCCAATGTATTTACATGTATTTCAAGGACTAAGCCTGTCTTACTGTCATCCATAAGTGATCCACTTGAAGTTTTTGTCCTTGTCAGCTCCATGGAAGAACACTAATTACTAATGAGGACTGATGAAAAGTAACAGACTTTATAACGGTATTACGTCACACAACCTAATGTTGTGCATGACCTCATCAAGGTAGTTTTGTTCGTGAGGAGTGCGGGGACTGGGAACAACATGGGGGGGGGGGGGGGCAAGGATATAGGCATGGTGCTGTGATAAGAGCAATAATTCAAGGATGTGTTGGCTATGTTCCTTGTTACACCTTTAGGCCAACTATTAGCCTAAAGCTCCTAGAAGACACTTTGAGGAAATAATTCAAAAGGGAAATAGCCTCTAATCTTTAAAAACCTCTTGACTTTTGTGAACAAATTGAGCGCATACAATTTAAACAGACACTAACATCACTATACCTCTCATTTCTGAAAAGGATACCCCTTTCAGTGCATACAAAACAAGCCAACGTGACCCTTGAGCTCTTGTTCAACACGTCTGCATTTATTAACAATGACAGTAAATGATGTGAGACAAACATGATGAATTTTAGGACTTTTTACCCCTCTTACTCATTGTGTTTGCAAACCACAAAGCAAGGATGGAACAAATAATAATACAAAAAGGAATGGAACCAGTTTCCTTCCACCTCAGAGGAGGGCAATGCTATTACACTTACTAATGGGCCATGGTCAATAATGCAAGAGTCTCTAGTATGAAGCAGAGATCCAGAATGAGTTTCCAACAGCATTTATCTGGCATCTTGAATCTCATGCACTTGAAGTAATGACAAAGTGTACAATGGAATGTGAAAAGATGAGACACCATACGATTCATCTGGTCGAGATCACAATATAGAGCTCCTGATTCATGCCCTCATTGGCGTGGTTTATGGGTACATGTGGTTCCCCTTTCCTATTCTGAGGTACAGATATGAACATGCATTGCCCAGCATATGTACTGTATTCTAATTCTGCCTCGAGGGGTACTATCAGAACTGGAATCACAAAGATGCTAAATGTTGTGTCAAATTCAAAGATCAGCTTCAGTAAACCACATCCCTTTTTCACCCAGCCATTTCATTGGTCAACTATCCCATTTCTGACACGTTTCCCATTGTTGTAACTTTACTGACAGCATAGCTAGCCATGGAATGTTCATGGATGAACATATTTCATTTAGTCCAGTTTGTAGTTAAATGATACTTGTCCAGAGTGTCTGCCCGCCATCTGAGAGGTGAGAGAAGGAGTCCATTTGGTGACGAAGACTTTACAGGCAAGTCCGTTTGGTTAGGTCCGTTTGAGATTCATACATTAACAGACCCAGTAGCAGCGTATCTATCTGAATGTGTTCTATGCAGTTCTCTTTCTTTTGGTTAGTAGAGGTCAACAGTTTTGATTCACAACTGTAGGGAAAGGTATTCACTATGAAGATGGATTTAAAAAGTAAACATATACTGCGTATAGCCAAGAGGAAAGCGCAAAGTAGCAATAATACCATTGGGGACAGTGGATATAAAAGGTCTTGCGATGAGAGAGGCACTGCTTATCTCTAAGTAGGACCATGTGTGTTCCATACTGGCACACTCACTATGTTACGACCAGCATCCTATACAAGCATACTGTATGGAGTTAGTAGGCCATACAAGACGAACACAGAAAAGTCCTTTTTTGGATTGTGTTTCCTTTCGCTTAAAAAAGGTCAAATTCCGCCATTTCATCTCAATATGAATTAATTTCTGGGTAACATCTAAGTACCTTACTGTGATTGTTTTCAATTAAAATCATCTAAAAGAAACAAAAATACTTTCTTAGCAAAGAGCAATTTCTCAAGCAATAATTGTTCTAGGACTGCCTGGGAGTGGTCTGAGTGGGCAGGGGAAAGCTGAAAACTAGCTGTTTGGAATTCTATTAGCTAATTAGGGCAGGCCTAAACTCCATCCCACCAAAACAGGCAGAAATTCCCAGGCAGTCTTTTCAAACAGCTCTTACACTAAAAGGGAATTATCATAATTTTCAACATTTTACAGTATTATTCCAACCTCATAGTATGGAAATATATACTTTTATACAGGAAATCATGTTTTGACTGCACTGGGCCTTTAAGTCCCTTTTAAGTTCTGTTCAATGCCACTTCTCAGCATGTGGAAGTTGTTCACACATCGACTCCAATATTACCTAATACTGCAAAATATGGTCATAAAACGTGTCAGCTTATTCCAGAGATGGCAAACCAGGAATTTTTCACTACCTGATGACCTAGTATGCCTTCTCTCAATCAAAACTCACTGAAAGTGTGACACCTCCTGGCTTAGAGCAGTACTGCAACATAACAGAGCAGTACATAACATCGGGCCCATGAAAACACTGTCAAATACATCTGGTTTCATAGTTAAAATAATACAAATTTGACATTAAAATGATACAAGATTAAAATAATAATAGGGCCATTTTTAAGATTAAAAAATGAATACATAGTGGGGGCAAATGAGTCTGACGTGTTTGTGCTACTAGGGGACAGTGAAGTAAGTGATGACAGGAAGTTCCAAATGCCTAGTCTTAGATAAAAAGACACTGTTGACAAACATGAGCAGCAAAGAGGGAGCAAGGCAGCTGACTGGTATTATTGGAGAATCAAGTGAGAGCATCGCGTCTACAGACAAAGACCTTTTACTGCACCTCAGTAGTCCACAGTGGCCTCCTCCTGTCTCCTTCATCTGCACTGACCTGAGATACACTGGACAGGTGACAGGAGAAGGTAGGAATCAGATCAGACACACGGCTTTGCTTTTACCTTCCCGGTGTTTTTCAGATCAGATACACTGCTTTGCTTTTACCTTCCCTGTGTTTTTCAGATCAGATACACTGCTTTGCTTTTACCTTCCCTGTGTTTTTCAGATCAGATGAAGTGAAGAATAGGAGACAAGATAGGAAGCCACTTGAGACTATTGAGGCATGCTGGAGCGTCCCCCCCCCCCCCCCCCCCCCTGCCTCCGTCGATCTCGCTCTCTTTCATAAAGCTGCTAGGTAACAACATTTCCCAATGGTTCTAGCTACCCCAACATTACACAAAGATTGACATCTAGTCCCCAAATTCGAAGGGCTGCAACGTCTGGGGGCTAGATTTAACCCCCTTTGCTAATCTAGCAGTGATTCCAGATGCAAACGTTAGAGCGTGAGTAAGACCTTACTGGTTGGGGGCGGGAAAACCCCGGATTCTGAAATTCATATAGAGTGAAGCACAAAGTCAAATAATACTGACCCTCTACGTTATCAGAACCCAAGGTGAGACATACGCAAGTAAAACCACGGGTAACACAATTGAACTGTTAACCTTACACATATTCACACCCTGTTTACCATTTTGCTAATAGAAAAGGAAAATGCACCCACTTTGCGTGTCCTATATCCACTTGGAATTAGACCATCTTCGGTATACCCAGTCTTCTCGATGCTTACGTCGATTCCATTCAACACCCTCCCACCCCAGCCACATTGCTTAAGCTTTTTAAGCTATTTTAAATATATGTAAAGAATATATACAAAACAAGCATATCATCACTGTACAAATGAACTTGAACCCAACCTGAGTCTTTCCATCATACAAGGGGAGCAGTCTAGCAAAAAAGGGGAAGCGGCCATTTTCTTTTGTCCAGTTAGTAGAAATCAAGAGAGATCATGCCATACAGCAGAAGCAGTATATTCAACAGTATCGGAGGAGAGTCTCTGTCATCAATACAGTTTCTTCTGTCCAGTTCTGTTCCCCACATCCACTAAGTCTAGAATAGACTAGAAGCATTAAGTCAGTAGGGGCTGTATTTCCTGGTTAGTTATTTTACAAGTGATTAGACAAAAAGAAGAGCATAGAAGACAAGCAACCTCCTTCACAGATTGATCAGTTGGGTAGTTGAATGTGGTTCAATGCAACAAGGACTCCAGGTACTGAATAAGGAGCATATTGGGATTGTTGACGCGGCTCGAAGCAAATGACAGACATCAGTTTAAAAAAAAAGAGTATTCAATTTTCCCTCGCAGGTGTCTTTGAACCCCCCCACCCCCCTTCAAACCGCTGCCCCTGAAGTCTTCCTTTCTCCATTATTTTCTTCTTCCTTTGTCGTTCTTACAATCCGTCAGGGACAACGTGGATTGGAAAAAGGATGGCCCAAGTGTGAAGGCATTGCTCCTCCTTTCCCTCTCTCTGCCAGAGGTTTAGGAGGGATCAGAGGTCTTCAGAGCATCCACCTTGGTCTCCAGGTCTGTGATCTGAGGAGAGGACAGAGAGTGATGGAAGGGGCTTTTATTACACACAAAATGTCCAGGCAGAATGATCATAACTCAGTAGCATCCTCTTGCTATGCATCTTGATTAACCAAAGCAAAATGTCTTACATAATTATTGAGAATTTCATGAAATGTTTCCACATACAGTAGAACCTAAATATACAACACCTTGTCCTGGAGGTTGTCTGCCTCTTCCTTATGAGTGGCCTCTGTCTCCTCTTGGGCTCTGCGCTGAGCCGTCTCCTTCTTCAGATACTCAATCTCCCTGAGACACAAAGCGTGGTTAGGCTGAATCCTGCACATCCATCCTCCTACAAACCAGAGAATCCGATTCCTCTACCTCCTACAAACCCCAGAACCCCCCATTCCTTTTCCTCCTACAAAACCCAGAAACCCCCATTCCTCTCATCCTCCTACTAGTGCTGAGCATTAGTGCTTTTTTGAGGTTGGTTCGGTTTCGGTTCAATTATACAAAAATTGTTCACGGTTTTTGATTTAAAAAAATGGGGGGTGGGGGGGTTCAAAACCAAAAACAGTGAACAAATTGCCAAAACATTGAAAACAATCCAGTGTCTCTGTCAGGTCCACATTGGGAAGACATCAATAGAATTACTATGAAATAACTCAATATATCAGTTGTGTATATTATTTGGGTTTTATTTTATGACTTTATTATTTTTCATTCAGTCATCTCATCTCAGGCAATAGCAGCCAGCCAGCCAAACAACCATCCAACGTTATCTCGGTGCTCCCCATACTGTACTATCTGACGAACCTAGTAGCTGTAGCTGCCTAATAGCTGGCTAAGTATGCTGTCTGACAAAAAATAATTTTACTAGTTCCGTTTCCGCCAGTCAACTTCGGTACAACATATAATGGGGGAGTCGCACTCTCGTGACTTCAGTTGAAGGATCTACAATCACGCCTGACAAGGCCAACCAATGAAATCTGCGCCTCGCTGGAAGCCCTGCCTTCCATAGGTGATAAGCGTGAGGGTAGGAATCATTCTTTCAATTATTCCGCTCAGTGTGAACAGGAATGATTCACGCTACTAAAACAAACAATTTGAAAACGAGACTGCCTTACGTTGCGCCAAATAAACTGTCCCATAGTGGTAGAGCGTGCTCATCCTCTGGAACTTGTGTGCTAAACTATTTGTTCTCATTAGTTTTCTAATCACAAACAATTATTCTTCAATTTGCTGGTGCAATGAGTAAAATGGCTAAGAAAACGCACGAGACCAGATGGCTAAGCCGGGTTGTGGTCGAGATCATGCCCCCAGTCATGTGGTTATAGTATTTCTCTGAAAGATACCTACGATCTATGTGTAGTTTGTCTCAGCTTGCAGAACGCTCAGGCGGCCCTCGCTTAAACCAGTCCGTGTGCGCATTGCCACATACTGCGTACAAACTCCCTGGAAAGACGTGAAGCATTATTGGGGGGAGCTTGGAATTACCGATAGACTTTCCTTAACCGGATGCCGGTGTGTGCCGAAAATCCCCCCCCCGCCATAATCCCCCCCTTCTAATTTCCTTAATTTTGTGGCTAGAATCAAATACTTTCTGTGGCACACATCAGTCAAATACTTTCTATAGAACAAACTTCACGTCAGGATAGGCAACCGAAATGAATCATTAATGTATGTGTGTTATATTAAACAGAGGGAGTAAGACGTTGGCAAGCAATAAACATTTCAGAACAACTATGGCTGAATTATTATCCTTACACTTTCAAAAATACTAGTCGAATAAGACATGGGAGAGATGACGAATTTTGGCAAAGAGATTTATGTATAGACTAATACAAAATTCAGTAGCTGATTTAGGTATGGGCGACATGGGCAGCCGCCCAGGACGGCATCTTGCCGGGGGCGGCACAGGGAGTGCGGGCGCGGCAATGAAGAATGCGGCGGGGGGGAGATTTTCGGCACAACACCTGGGACAGAGGTGCCGGAGATGGATTGGGTGGTCGGAGAAAATGTCTTGCCTGCCTGGGTGTCGGGTATGCGGTGGTTGCCTGCACCCAACCTGGCTCCTGTGTGCTCTACTCGAAGAGAGAGCGTGGCCAGGTTCGCTAACTCACTTTTGTACATCGCGCTGGTCTGTACAATTGACCTTATTTTAGCGCCCAAAAAACGTAATACTTCCAGATCAACTGTAATACCAATACCACGGTAAAGCACAATTTCTCCCCTTTCCAACAAAATCAATGACGAAACCTTCATGATGCCGATCTCTGCATGATTCAAGAAGACAATGAGCTCCGT
Organism: Salvelinus alpinus; assembly: GCF_045679555.1. Lineage (NCBI taxonomy): Eukaryota > Metazoa > Chordata > Actinopteri > Salmoniformes > Salmonidae > Salvelinus > Salvelinus alpinus. Next base: position 52,681,494 of record NC_092086.1, on the reverse strand, counting down.
CGGGTCTTCTTAAAAATGGCGGGTGAAGAAGCGAAACCTATTGCGTGATAGTGAGAGTCATGATAGCTTTCAGTGCTGACGCAAAAAATGACTAGGTATCCCCCTGTCCCTTTCTTGTTTTTAAACGGTGAGAGAAGTGCTACACCTGGCACTTGTCCGTAACACGGAACCCATACCGGCTGCGTGCGCGCGCTATCGTGCATACATTTATTTTGTCCCCCTACACAACGCGATCACGACACGTATGTTAAAATATCAAAACAAACTCTGAACCAATGACATTAATTTGGGGACAGGTTGAAAAGCATTAAACATGTATGGCAATTTAGCTAGTTAGCTTGCACTTGCTAGCTAATTTGTCCTGGGATATAAACATTGAGTTGTTATTTTACCTGAAATGCACAAGGTCCTCTAGTCCGACAATTAATCCACACAACCGAATCGATTCGGTCAACCGAATTGTTTCTAGTCATCTCTCCTCCTTCCAGGCATTTTTCATCTTTGAACTTACACTTTCATAGTATTACCACGACAACCGGCAAAACAGTTTGTCTTTCAATCACCCAAGTGGGTATAACCAATGAGGAGATGGCACGTGGGTACTTGCTTCTATAAACCAATGAGGAGATGGGAGAGGCAGGACTTGCAGCGCGATCTGTGTCAGAAATAGGAATGACTTCTATTTTAGCCCTTGGCAACGCAAACACTTATTGGCGCGAGCGAGCAATAATTGAATAACATGGATTTATACATTTATTTTGCAACGCTCGCGCACGCGACGTGTCCGGTCTGGTCAGCATGTAAGACAGAATTAGTTGCTTTATGCGTGCTGTACGTTACGCCATGACACGTCACGATGTAACGTACAGTCGGAGAGGTCAGTTTTTAAAAATTTTCTCCAATGCTATAGACCCATTACCATGTCAATCAACGCTTGAATAGAAATGTAGTTCACACCCCAAATTCTGATGTCAACACAGTCGCTACAGTCCCATTAGTTTTCTTTGCAGCCTTGTTTGAATGCCGCGGTTGCGCACATTTGTACGGAATGGGGTTAGCGTACGTTACACCCTACCGCCTGTGTCTGCCTCGGTCAAGCACCGCTTGCCTCTCTTCCCAGACTTGTTGATGGAGAGTCCGGTCCCACCTTGGTTACCCAGTCGCAGAGGTGAGCTAGCTATTACTAGCTATTCCTGCCTCCCCACAGTGGAGTTGCTGGGGTAGCTCTTTTGTTTAGTATATGTAGCGTTAAGTTGCTTGGTTATTCTAAAATGGAAAATGCTGCGGTCAAAGAGGCTAGCTAGCCTAGCTTATGCTAAAAAAACCTCCTGCCTAACGTTGGCTAGCATGCTAGCATGCTTAACTTCCTGCGAGTGAAACTTAATATCTTTTCCCCCGGCGTTATAGTAACCTCATCCCCATTTCCCTCTGGAGTTGGAGGGAATGAAGGAAACAGTGCCAAGGCGAAAGCCATGTCAAACGGGGTGATACGTCAGCCATTGCCAGAGCCCCCTTTGCCCATAAAGGGTCCGGGCTTCATGTAGGCTATACAGTCTCACGGAAGCACAACTCATGTTGGAAGCGTGTTTAATGCTGCCCCCTCTGTTACCCTGCGTTCCATGGGGATCAAGAGGTATATCAATCTCCCCAGGGTAACAGTGACAAGTTGGGTCGCCCCTCCCCCATAGGTGGCTCATTACTGGGAATTATTGTGGATTCCTGCCTGTAGCTCACTAGTCCCTATGAGGTGTTTAGTGATACAGGTTATGGGCTCTCTAGGCGATTAGTGGGTTGTTGGTAGCAGAGTCAAGGGAACGATCAGGGTTTGACGCGATCATACTATTATCCCACATGCAGTCTCTGGTTCATATGAGCTGTCTGTCTCCAGCTCAACGCTTTTCATTCCTGGGATTTAGATTTAATTCCGAATCGCCCCCGTCTGTTACAACAGAAGGGTTCTGTTTTTCAGAGCCGTCTATCCCATTCCCAGCTAGATTACAAGGCGCTTTGGTCGCCAGACCTATGACTGGTCGGTAGGATAAAGTTTTCCCTGTCTATTTTTTATGCGTGCGGTCCAGCGCTAGATGCCAGTCGGTTACCAGAACACATCTTACCGCCTAAACTGACAGACGCTCGTTGTGACAACAGTACTTCCAAGTGTCACGGCCAATTAACCTTGACACATAACCGGAGCCTGTGAACCTTGGCACATAAACACAGTTTTTTCAACCGAGTTCCAGTGTTCACTGGTGTTAAAAGTGTTGTCTCCCATATGCGAGTTCGATGAAAAGCGTTCCTTCATGTTTAGACACACGGTTGTCAAGAGTGGTGGAAATGGAAGTACAACCAATCTCTCCAAGTCTACAAGGTGGTGTCTCGCCCCTTCAGATGTCACTTCACGGGAGTCTCACCGTCTGCTCCAACCAATGGCGCAGTGTCGCCCTGGATCATGCCAACAGTGACGTCAGGTTACAGGCTACAATTTGTTGTGCTGCCCCCACGCTTCTGCAGCCTCATCACATCGACTGTTCCCGAGGCCTCAGTGCTCGTTTGGAGAGAGGAAATATACTCCCGTCTCCAATCCGAGTGATTCCTATGTCGAAGATCCGGGACTGCTGGTACAGCTGGTATTCCTGGTTACGTAAAGGGACAAGCGTTTGAGCTTTGGTGCCAAGATAAAGGACTTGTTCCTTTTCAGTACTCGTTGTCTCAGACTGGCCGCCCGTTCCTGGGCTCAGTGAAGAGTGGAATTAAATTGAAGGAATTAATCTGAGCCTCACGTTTATCACCTGTGGAAGGCGGGGCTTCCAGCGAGATACAGATTTCATTGGCCTCGTCAGGCATGATTGTAGATCCTTCAACCAAAGGAATTTAAGTAATTGAACCGATGTAGGTCGTTTTAATAACAAAAAACCTGCAATTTCGGTTAATTGCTCAGCACTACCTCCTACAAACCCCAGAATCCTCCATTCCTCTCCCTCCTACAAACCCCCAGAATCCCCCTTATTTATCAGCCTTACTTCTGCTGGTATTCCTTGATGAGGCGCTTGGCCTTGCTGTACTTGCGCTCCAGGGTCTGGTACTGGGCCTGTGTCTCCTTCAGGTGTTCGTCCACCGCCTGACACAGACTCTGGGCCTCCATCCAGTAGCCCTCCAGCTTCTCCATGCGCTCCTTGTTCTCCCGAACGCTCTGCTCCAGCTGGGCACGCTCCATGCGCCAGCGCAGCTTGTCCTGCTCTGAATGCGCCAGCTACATAAGGGAAGAAAGTGTCAAGTTTACTCCTGTATACTTCTAGTTTACTCCTGGACTGTGTGTTTTAGTCAAGGGTTAACGTGGGCCTGTGAAACCAGTCCTATGTTTGTTGGAGAATTGATTTTGGAGCAGGTCTAACCTTTCTCTTCAGCTGTTGAATCTCAGCCTGAGTGACTGCATGTTTTATCTGTAGCTATAGAGGGAGAGAGAGGTAAATTTTTTTTTAACTCCATGGTTCAC